>NW_020954582.1:10642362-10682344 GCF_900497805.2 Vombatus ursinus
CAATCACAAATATTCTAATATTCAGGTGGTCTTCCCACACAGCTCCCCCTTCCTTCCTCACCCAGCTCCACTCATGGCTTTCCAAACTCCTCTACTATGCCTCAGCTGCCTTCCCACCCTGGATGATCCCCTTGCCTCTGGGATCCTCTCCTCTCGTTGGTGAGATCCTCCGAGAACCTCCATTTTGAAAAAATGCCAGGCAGACCATGCTCACTCCTTACTCCTGCCTGCTTCTGACTCTCCTTTCTCCTTCATGGGTACCTATCCCCCCACCTACTTTTTCAGCATCCTTTTATGTGTTGTCTTTTTCTATTGGAAGGCAAGCTTGGGCAGAGACTGCCTTTATTTTTCTTATATTTGTATTTTCAGTGTTTAGAAACTATGTGCTTAGCATCTAGTAAATTCTTGACGAATGTGTGTTGACCTGAACCTGTGAGGCAGCTGTTAATATTTCCATTTTACAGATGAGGAAGCCCCAAGGCAGACAGAGGTTAAGTGACTTGCCAGGGTCATACAGCTCTGGGAGGGTTTGAGGCAAGATTCAAACTCAGGTAAGCCTGATTCTAAGGATAGCAGTTGATACCCCCTAAGTCGCCCAGTCTCCATTTAAAACAAGAAGTAACCACCCACACAGCAGGTTCTCTGTTAGGGCATCACAGCTGAAAAGAACTCTCTTATCCCCCACTTCATCGTGGACTGCAGACCTGTGTCCTTTCTTCAGATGGAGCCTACCTGCACTTCACTCACTAAGTTCATGTGAATTTCCTGAGTACCCACTATGTGTAATATCCACTGAGGTCAGGATTTAGCTAGGATATGAGGACAGCTAAGGGCATTGTACTGTATCCCAGCAGGCTGGAATGGATGGTTCACAGTTGGCCTGCCTCACAATGCAACACCTTCATATGTATTTTTCCCCCAGTCAGAGAAATGTTCACACTAGATAGTGTTTCCCTGGGAAATCCTCCTACCCACCACCCACCAAATGCTATTGTTGGCCAAGGTCTTTCAGAAAATCTGTTCCAAATAACTGATGGCCATTTTGCAGGAGCAGGCAGCCAGGGCCCAATCAGGCAGAAACTCCCTCATCTATAAAATGTGGACAAAAAAAAAAAACAATGGATAGGGAACTCCTGGTATGGAATTGCCCTCTCCCATGAAACTGGCAATGCATCTAACCTACAGTCTTAAAGAGTTGCCCAGGGCACTGAGACTATAAGCTGACATCTGTATTTTTTTAAAAATCTATCTTTTATCTGGACCTATGAGGGACTCCTGGTGCAGAAACTCCCTCTACCAATAATGATCAGCAACTTTTCTGCAACTTATCATCTTACTGAGTTCCTTGGAACTGAGAAGTAAAAGTAGAGGGTCATCGACTCTGAGCTGGAAAAGGTCTCAGAATTCCTATTTCTTGCCCACTCCAGCCTCCTCAATTTAAATTAGTCAGTTAATCAACAAACATTTAGTAAGTGCTTACTGTATGCCAAGCACCAAGGATATGAACAAAAGAAAAATAGTCCCTGTCTTGAAGGTGCTTACATTCTAATGGAGTATACTGTACAGAAATGACCAGGTACATACAGAGTAGATGGGAGGTCATTTCAGAGAGGAAGGCACTGGCAGCTGAGAGGGCAGGGGTGAGGCTGAGAAAGGCCTTCTGGCCAAGGGGTCATTTGAGTTCTCTTGAGGAAAGCCAGAGAAACCAACAAGTATTTGAGCCTCACGGCAACCCTAGGAGGTAAATATTACATTCATTATCTGCATTGTACAGATAAGGAAACTGAGGCACAGGGAGGCTAAGTGACTTTTCCATTTAGAGTCAGAGGGAAGGTTTGGACCAAGTGTTTCATATTCTAAGTTTGAAATTTTTGCCACCCTAGTCATGCTTTTTCTCTCCAATAAGACTGGTCCAAGCTACATTCCAAAACTGTCATGAGAAAACAAATGTGGAAATACTTGGAGAAAGCGGAATGTGTTCAACTAATGCATGGTACGATTACTCTTCCGGCCTTCTGTAATCGCTTTGGCCATATGTTCCTTGTGCTCTTATAGAAGCTTTAAAATTCAGCCTTTTTCCTTCTTGAAGTAATCCTAATAATCATTTCCAGGCTACAGTTCAGATAATTAAAAACTCAGGGCTGGCAGCATGAATTCTTTGGCGGAGGCAAGGTTGAACATGAAGGTGATTGATTAGGTCACCGAGCCTGTGTTGCCTGGCTTACATCTTCTGCTTTATGCTGCATAAGAATGTCTGTCCCACTTTGAACAAGGGGGATTAAAAAGACCATAAGTTAGTTCTGGGGCAAAGACACCATGGGAGTAGGCGGTTTGCCGAGTGTCCCAAGGGAAATAGAGACCCAGCTTCACCTTGGGACCACTGGGAAGTCACCCAGCTAAGAAGACAGGAAGAGAAGACTTGGTGAGAATGGGTAAGGATGAAATGATGCCCCTTCACTTCTATTCAGGCAGCAGTCATGGAACGTTACTGTGTTCCCTTGGGGTAGTCTGGCCATCGAATAAAACAAAGCTATAACTAAGAATGACGAGTACTACAAAGCACTGCCTCAGTTGAAGAGGAGAACCAGAGACTTCTGGGCATCAGATGGGCCCATTGTTGGGGAGGGTGATGTAATAATGTAGGTAAGGAAGGAGGGCAGGCAGGGGTAGGAGCACACCCCGAACTTCTATCTGGTAGCATCTCATTTTAACTAATTCTTCTTGTTAACTATTTGCTGAACTCTATTCTTTCACTACTGGTGAATGACTTCAAGTGTTATTGAAATGTTGTTGCCCTCTCTAAATCAGGCTCCCCAAAGGAATTTCCGAAAGGAAAGCTCTGATGGGTCCTCCTGAGTTATGATTCTGGGATGCAGAGTTCAAAAAGAATGTAGCGATGATGATCAAAGTGATGGTTGTAGTGGTGGCAGAGGGGTGTGTGTGTGTGTGTGTGTGTGTGTGTGTGTGTGTGTGTGTGCGTGTGTGTGTGCAGGATCAATGGCAAAAGAAAGGATGATACTCAGTGGGGACTTGTAAGTCCTGAGACCAATATGATAGTCATGAAGAGCTGACAGGAAACCTGGAACACTGGCCAGTCCAGCTCTAGTCATGCCACTGACTGGGTCAGCACCTTGGACAGTGTAACAAAGCTGCTTCTGTGAATCTAAGCTGTATTTGGGGCAGGGGGTGGCAGCGTGACTACTCAAAAGGAGGGTGACAATGAATTAAGTGGAACACTTTCATTTCTGATATCACAGGAAGGCAAAACACATCAGAACAAATCAGAAATACCAATACTCCATCTGCTAGAAATGCTTCAGTGCATTTCCATTAACCATTAAATTGAGTAGATCATGAGTGTGCATGAAGTGGGCTGAAGACATGATAGCTTTCATTATGCATCAGTCCCAAATCATAAAAAAATTAGGGACAGGTCTCACTAGTTACAGGCAAAGATTTCAGAGTGGTTTTTGTCAATGACATCTATAGCTTCAAGTTACAAGACAATTTATTACAGATCAATGCAAGGCAATCCTAAGAAATAACTTCAGACCCAAGTCCAGATTAGATGAAATTATAGTGGAAATTGTGAGATTACTTTTAAATCTGAAGAGAGGAAGGATAAAGAACCTAAAGGCATTGAAAGTCTATGCTTAATACAAACTCCAGAACTGCTACATAATCGTGAAATAGATGGCAGAAATAAGGTGGAGGTCTTAAATGGTTTTGAAGAGGAGATGGACATCCTTAGAATGGAATTTCAGAAAGTCTTCTTTCAGAGGGACATGAGTTCAAATGACAGATCAGTTTTATTGGAAGAGAATAATTGTTTAAAAGTTGCTATAACCATTATGGACAAATCATCCTTCCACAACATTGGACAGAAAGTGTAAAAAACATTTCAAGAGCTGTGCAAGACAGCCTAAGATGTGGACATTGCCCTGATAAGTTCCTTAGGAAGAAAGATAGAGCTCGGTAGGAACAGCGCCAAGAACAGATGTCAAGGACCATCATGGCTGTAGCATCTTTATAAAACTATTGAAGACCTGTAGAAAGGTATTTGAATAATGGATGAATGAATGAAAAAACATTAATCACTGTGCTACATCAGAGATACAAATAGAAAAGCAAGGCAGCCCCTGATCCCATGGATCTTACATTCTTTTGTTTTGTTTTATTTTGTTTTTGGGCTAGGCAATGGAGTTAAGTGACTTGCCACAAGTGCCAGGGTCACACAGCTAGTAACTGTTATGTGTCCAAGGCAGGATTTGAACTCATGTCCTCCTGAATCCAGGGGCGGTGCTCTATTCTCTATGCCAACTAGCTGCCCCATGGATCTTACATTCTAATAAGGGAAATGACACCTAGGAGACTTCAAGTCTATCTTGAAGTCTGACAGATATCTAGCCAGGACTCTTGGTAGAAAACTTGAATACCATATCACCCAATTAAAGACAACAACAACAACAAAAACACCCCCCAAAAAATCCAGAAAACAAAAGCATAACAGACATTCAAGATCTTCTTCACCTTAAATTAATAACAAAGGTCAAAAATTACCATAGCACAATGAATGAAAATGGCCCAAGGAACAGGTCAACCAATGCAATGATTGTCTAGCCCTTTACTATGGAGGCTTGAGAAGAAAGGGAGCTGGAGGCAAGAGAGGCATGGAAGGAGGAAGAAGAGGAGAGTATTGAAAAAGTCTAGTCCTGGCAAAAACATTTAGATTCAAGGCAAAACAGAAAGCCTGCACCACATCAAGGTAATGCATGATGCCAGTTCCATCCAGGTTGGCAGCTCGAGCTCTAGCTTCTCTGAAAAGTTGGAAAGCAGCCGATGGGCTCCGACTCTTTATGGCAGCACATGCAGCACTAGTAAAGCCCCTCAGCAGTTTCCTCTCCAAGGTAAGCCTGGGTCCTTGCTTAACAGAAAGCATCACATGCCTATGAACAAAATTAGAGAACACCAGTGGCCATTCCAGAGATAGGATAATTTCATGTTGATGTACTTAAAAAAAGAAAAGATAGGGTTTCCTCATCTCTCCCAAGCAAGAAATGCAGGCGCTCTCCACGGGCTCCTGACCAGCATGGGAGTTTGGATCTGCTGTTTCCTCCTTGGACCGGTTTGTCCCTCTAGAGGCAACCCAGTGGACCCTGGATCCTGGATCCCGAGGGGGCCCATGATATTAATGCCAGGCTTCCTGTGAACATTGCAGTGCAGAACTCCAGAGTTCAAAAGATCTGCCAGCCTCAGCCTCCCCCCTCCCCCGCTAGCAGAGACTCCAGGCATGCAGAGCCATGCCTGGCATGTTTATGTACTTATGACAAGCAATCACAGTTTATACCACTAAAAAGAATCTATAAACACAAGAAAGCAATATATTAGCTGAGGAGCAAAAAAAAAAAAAAGGTTTGCCAAGAAGTCCCAGGGATGTAAAAAACAACTTCTATCAATTTGGTAATTATTGAACCGTGCTGTAACATTTATAGCTCCATTGTTGATTATTGCAAAGCCTTTGACTTGGTTCACTCATGGCTTATTCATGCATGTGCTGCAAATAAATAAAACAGACCCAAGTACAGGGAGAATGTGAGACCATTAAGGTCCTAGGGGGCCAGGATTGGATCTTGTAATAAAACCAACTCACATTTATTTAGCCCTTTAGGGCACACAAACAACTGAAGCTAAAGCCACCCCCATGAGGCAAGGTGATGGGAGTATTCATATTTCCATTTTGCAGGTGAGGAATGTGAAGTAGCTTTGCCTACAGTCACACAGCTGAGGATTGTCCAGGAGAAGACTTGAACTGAGGTCTCTCCTGACTCCAGGTCCAGTGCTCTAATCACACTTTGGACAGCGCTCAGTGACTAGCACAGTGCTTTGCAAACTCTCAGCACTTAATAAACATTTGTAGGTTGACTGTTTGAATGCCTTCCCCTTGGGAAGCAAGGCAGGTGAAGTCACTCAACAGTAACGACAGCAAGAACAGACATCCCTACCATGCCTTGAAGTTTGCAATGTGAGCTCTAAGATCCTATTATTCCTGACCCAGAAGACCTGGGTTCAAATCCCAACTTGGACTTTCACTAGCTGAATGATCCTGGGCAAATCACTTGGCTTCTCTCAGCCTCAGTTTCTTCACCTGTAAAATGGAGATGGAGAGAGGAGAAGAACCCAGTTGGAGCAGAAGATAGCTGAGTATGATAATGTTCAATAGGGCGGGTGAGACCAGACAACAGAAGAACCCAAATGAAAAGGTGAGAATTTTGGGCATGGGATCCAAGCATTTCGAGATGGATTTCCTCTCTTCTACCGCCTTCATTTTATAGATGACAAAACTAATGACCACAGAAAGGAAATGACTTGTCCAAAGTCACACCAGTTTTCAGACCTCAAATCCAGTGCTCATAGACAGGCAGTGAAGCAAAGTAGATAGAGCCCTGGTCTTAACCTTAAGATCTGACATCAAAAGTTTTTACTAAAATCTTTGGAAGGTCATTTAACCATTACAAGCTTCAGTGACCTCATCATATTGAGTCAATAATAGCACCTCCTTCTCAAAGTTATTGTTTTATTCTTTTGTTAATTATTTTCTTAATTGACAGAATACTATTTTCTCCTCCTTCTACCTCTTGCTCCCATTGGGGAAGAAACAATCAAACAAACAATCCTTAAGACAAATACGCACAGTCGAGCAAAACAAATTCTACATCCAAAATCCTGTCCAAAAATAGTCTCCTTCTGTGCCTTGATTACATCCTCTTTCCCTCAGGAGTGGGTGGTACGCTTCATCGTCGATCCTTGGGAGTCCTTCATGGTTGTTGAATTGACCAGAAAGCTCATTTTCCAAAGTTGTTATCTTTGCATATGTTGTTTCACTGGTTCTGCTCACTTCACTCTTTACGGCTCGCACCAATCTTCCCAAGTTTCTCTGCAATATCCTCTTCGTCATTTCTTCTAGAACAGTAGCATCATTCATTTCTCACCATTTGGTAAGCCATTCCTTGATTGATGACCACTCTTTCAGCCTCCAGTTCTTCTGCCCCCCCAAACAGAGCTGCTATGCATGATTGTGCACGTATCGGTCCTTTTCTTCTTTCTTTGATCTCTTTGGGGTAGAAGCCTTGTTGTGGTATCAGTGGGTTCGAGGGTATGCACAATTTAGTACCTTTATGGACGATTCCAAATTGCCCTCCAGAATGGCCAGACGCGGCTCAGGTCATTATGAGGGTCAAAAGATATAAATGCTCATTAGCTGTGTGACCTGTGGAAGCTTGTATAACCTCTGGCCCCCTCAGATGTCTCATTCATAATACGAGGCTAATAATAGCATTTCCCTGACCACGTTGTTGTGAAGGTCAAATAGAATAAGGAATGTTTTGCAAACCTCCAAGGCCCAAGTCAATGTCCATCAGCATTATTAGTTCATCTCTGGGCCCACTGCGAATCCCTGCCCTACCAAAGAGTTTCTGTTCTTCAGAAACAAGAAAGAAGAGCCTTGGTCTTTTCCTGAAAAGAATGGATGTTTGCCCTCTTAGTGGAGGTGGCCTAGAAAGGTGGGGGGGATGGAATTTCAAAGTCTTCTTGCTAGGGAAGACAAAGCATTTCAGAGAAGCTGTAAGAAGGTGGGGCTCTTGCTAAAGATTCTGAACAAGGGTAAAAGATGGGCTGGGGGCCAGGGTCTATTTTTTCTCCTTTGGTGAAGCTTTAGTAATGTCATTATAGTTTTCAAAATATGCTTCTCTCCTACTGCTAAAAAAAGGCTCAGCCTACCCCACACTTCTACAAAAAGCCTGAGGAAAGGAATCCTCCCAGCAACCTACTCACCCACTCCTCTGGGTAGATTCCCAGGCACCATGTTCTTTTCCTGGGTCTCCCTCATCTGTTGTATTCTGGGAACTCCATGAGTCCCCAGTGTTTCCTAACCAGCCCTACCCAGCCCCACACAGAGAGGACAGGTTTGCATGAGAGGAAGGCAAGAGTCTGAACTTAGTTTTGAGTTTCCAGCCTGGGCAGAAACAAAAACAACCCAACAATTTGGGGTCTCCAGAGAGGACAAAGGTGGTCCAAGGGCCAGCCCATGCTGTCTTGGCAGGTCCATGTTTGCTCAGAGGAATTTGAAACCTGGGAACCTGGGAAGAGATTTTGGGGGCTGAGGAACTAGTGTGCTAGTTGGCCCCAGAGGGCAGAGCTCCAGAGTCAGAGGACCTGTGTTCAGATCCCATCTGTGACAGCACCTCAGTGGTATTGGATTATTCATTTTCCTCATCTATGAAATCAGGGGTTAAACCAGATGGCCTTTGAGGGCCCTTTCACCTCTGAATCTATGATCCCAGGAGCCGGTGAAGGAGCAGACATGTGTGGAAGTTTAAAGGGCAAATTCAGGTGGGACACCAGGAAAAGCTTCCTGCAAATTGTGGTTGTTCAAAGGTGTGATCCAGGGATGGGGCTGCCTATTACAGGCAGTCTTCCTCCAAAGGCTGGATGACCCCTCCTTGGGTCAGTGGCAGACGGATTACTGCTGGGATCTAGGATGGCCCTCAGGGGACTCTGAGGTCTCTCCTACCCAGGGACATTCTAGAGCTTGATTGTTAAATGTTCAGTGTCAATATTTATGTCCCAGAAAACGGCAATCACCACCAATCAGGGCTTGGTTCATTGTTCTCCTGATTGTCTAGACTTAAGAAATGATAGAGAAAATGTTAAAAATGCAGATTAAATTGAAAAGCATATTGTGCTTGCTTGCTTTTTTTTTTTTGGAGAGCCAGTTGTTAAATATTTTCCAGCACACCACTGCTTCCAACTCTGAGTGATTGTGTGCTTATGCCTTGGGTCCTCTGGCCCATGCTCCGTACACAAAAAGACCCAGACTTGGTCCCGATCAAGACTGACTTTTCCTAGGGCGGGAGAGCTTGAGTCCATAGAGGAAAAGATTTGCAGATGGGAAAATCTGCGTTCAGATCCTGCTTCTAGTGCTTACAAGCTGTATGGCCATAGAAAAGTCTTTCAGAGTGTAAGTTTTCTTGTCTGTAAAATGGAAATAACTTTAGCTATAATATTTACTTCTCTGGTTTTATGGAATTCAAATGAAACACTTTGCAAACTTTGGAGTGAGGAAGGAATGTCACTGGTTAGGCTTTCTGTTAAGTGATTTCACCTACTATGATTCCCCAAGGAAAAACATCCAAACAGTCAATCAACAAACATTAAGTGCCAATAATAATTGATGGTGATGATGATGATAGTTGGCATTTACATAGTAATTTAAAGTTTGCAAAGCACTTCACAAATGTTATCTCCTTTGATCCTCACCGCAGCCTGAGAGGGAAGGAGATGTTATTATGAGCCACATTTTATAGATGGGGAGACTGAGGAAGACAGAGGTGAAATGACTTGCTAGGGTCACCCAGCTAGTAAATGTCTGAGGTCAAATTTGCACTCAAATCTTCCTGACTCCAGGCCCAGTGTTCTGTTCGCTGTGGCGCCCCCTAGCCGCCTTGTATTTGTGGTGTCCTGACCCGAGTTGGGAGTCTGGGTGCTATGAGTCCACCGAGACTTCACTTTGCAAGCTTCTGTTGTCCCACCAAGGTCAGTCAAATGGACCAGTGGATCAAATGCTGAACTGGAAGTCAGAAAGATCTGAATTCAAATGCAGCCTGAGATGCTTTGTAGCTATGTGATCCTGGAAAACTCACTTAACCTCTCCAGGTCTGTTTTCCTATCTGTAAAATGGGAATAATAATAATAGCACCTGCCTCATGGGGTTGTTGTGAGGCTCAAATAACATAACACAGGAAAATTACTCTACAAGCTTTGCTGTTCAATTGTGTCCAATTCTTCGTGACCCCATTTGGAGTTTTCTTGGCAGAGATACTGGAGGGGTTTGCCATTTCCTTCTCCAGCTCATTTTACAGATGAGAAAATTGAGGCAAATAGTGAAGTGACTTGCCCAGGGTCACACAGCTGGTAAGTGTCTGCAGTCACATTTGAACTCAGGTCTTCCTGACTCCAGACCCAGCGCTCTATCTACTGTGCCACCTAGCTGCCCCCATGCAAGCCTTAAAGGTCTCTATAAATGCTAACTATTTTTATTATTAAAATGTAAATATGAATATGTTCAACAACTAATTCACAGAGTTGTTTATTTGTTCATTTGTTCTAAAACTGTGTCTCCATCTCTTAACCAGGCTGGAAATGTAGGACCAGTCCCCCTCTGAGCACCAGGGAAGCTTTGGCCCTCGCCTCTAACCTGGTCCTGTTCTCGCCTCCCTCTTGGGCAATCTGAAGCCTGCCTCCAGCATCCATCTCACCGTGTTGAGTGCAGACGCCTCGGCAGCTTTCCCCATTGCGGTTCATAGTTCCCGACCTCACGAGACCCACCCGCCTCAGTTTCCAGGTACCAGGGACTACTGGGGTGCACCTATACACCTGGCCCTCACAGGGTTATTTTATGGGAAGCCCTTCATAGTCCTCATAGGAATGTGAGTTGTTCCTGCCCTCAGAGGGCGTGCAATCTCAACTAGTCCTTTTGCCTTTGCAACTCTTCTGAGCCCAGTTCAACGTCTTCTTCAAGGGCACCAAGTTTACGCTGTGGTCCCGATTCTCCATGTGTGTCCTTGCCGGCTGACCAGTCTCCCTCCAGCCAGGTACAAGCCTGCAAGTTGCTTGCACACCCCAAGCCAAGCCACGTATCCTGTACCTTCCAGTCAGTCCCACCCCTGCCCACCTTGCCATCAACCTGCCCCTGTTCCCCTTAGGGCAGCAACCTCTAGAAACCAGGCATCAGTCAGTCAGCTTAGCTTAGGAACTCGGCATCAGGGCTCAACCCTCTGGAAGGGTGAATGAGTGAATGCAAACTCACTTGGTTCATCCTGCCTGGCCAGCCCCAGGAAGACCATGCACCATCATCCCATGTGTCTTGCCAGTGACCCTGCTTCCATGTGTGTACCCAAACCCCCAGGGCTCGCGTGCGCACACACACACACACACACACACACACCCCCACGCTCACTCCCAAGCTCTTGCTTTGGACCCAATAATCAAATTAGTCTGACCACGTCTCTCCTGAAATCTGTTCCTTTCCCTGGTCACCAGTTTCCTCCGTATGTTATTTCCTGGCTGCTTCTTTGAACATGAACTCCTCAATGGCAGGAACTGACTCACTTTACTGTTGGTATGCCAGCTCTTAGCCCCATGCCTGGCACATACCCATTCAGTCAACGAGCATTTATTAAGCCCTTAGTGTGTGTCTGGCACTGTGCTGAACTCTAGGCATACAATGAAAGGAAAAAAAAATTCTGCCTTTAAGGAGCTCCCACTCTAAAGATGGAGCCGACATGCTCGCTAGCTCCTGAGAAATATTTTTGTCATCTATCCATTCATTCATTCATTCATTCATTCACTCACTAATCACCTTCCTTAAAACCCAGTAGCTAAGAAACAGTGGGGCATAGCAAAGATGTCAGACATGAAATCAGAGTTATGGATTCAAATTCCACCTTGTTTACCAGTAGTGTGACCATTAGGCAAATAATTTCCCTTCTCAGTCTCCATTTTCTCATCCAGGTTAATACAAATGAGCCGGTGTGCAGGACTGTGCAGCCCTTAAAGGGCTGTCTAAAGGCTACCTATCCCTGCTGCTGCTGTTACCTGGAAAATCAAGATAATCAAATCATAGCCTTGGAGCTGGGCGGGACCTTAGAGGACATTGAGTACAACTCCCTAATTTTATAGATGTAGAAACTGAGGCAAACAGACAGGAAGTGATTTGCCCGAAGTCACACAGATAAGAAATACCTGCAGCACCTGTGAGAAAAGCTCTTTGCAACCCTTTCCAGTGCTTGAGAAATCCTGGAACTGCTGCTAAGATTGACAAGAAAAAATGATCAGAGATTATGCCTCTGCCACAGAGCTTGTATGGTAAATGCAGCCCTGGTGGTTTTTCTCTCTGCCTCCCTCCCTCTCTCTCCTCACTCTCTTCCTCTCTCTCCCTGCCCCCTCCCTCTCCCTTCCACTCTCTCCCTCTCTCTCCTGCTGTCTCTCTCCCTCCCCCGCTCCTCCTCTGGATGAGACCAGTACTTGAGGGGCACAGATGCCACTCACGACATCACTGCCATGAGCAGTCACTAAATAACTTGCTCCCTGGGAGGCCTTTTTTTTCGTTTTCCTCTCTGCGCCAGCCTTGGTCCCTGATGATTCAGGCTGACGTTTCAAGAGGTGCAGGCAGGGCTCTGTCTGGGTCTCCAAGGGGAGGACTGTGTTTCAGACAGCCCCTTGGGAAGGGCCGCCGCGGGGATCCTGATCATCTCGATGCTGGGGGTTGTTTGGCTCTGAGCTTCTGAAGCCGATCTGCAAAGAGAGGAGAAGCCAGACGTCGGTCACTGTGCCAGCTCTCCCTGTAGCTGACAAATAGTGACACGTTGTCATCTAGCAGAGCCTGGCGTGGGGAACCAGAAGACCTAACTTTGTTTACATGGGAGCCAGATGGTGCAGTGGTCGGAGGGTTGGACCTCAAATCAGGAAGACTAGAATTCATATTCTGCTTCAGACTACTAGCTGGCGACCCTGGGCAAGTCAGCCTCAGTTTCCTCACCTATAAAATGGGGATGATAATAATAGCACCTACCTCCCAGGGTCATTGTGAGGATAAAATGAGATATTTGTAAAGTCCTTTACAAACCTTACAAGTGTTATTCGAGAGTTGATATTATTATGGTTGTTGTTATTGTTATCATCATCATTATTAGTATTAGTATCAGTATCCTACATCCACCACTTACAGTCCGGGTGACCCCTAGCCAAATCCTTTAACCTCTCCCAGGTTCATTCTATTCATCTGTAAAATGGGTATATCCTTTGTTATGTATGCAGGAACTGTGGTTTCATTAGCCAGGGAACTCCATCCGCCATTCCAACTAGGGCTTGGTAGACAAGTCCTAGGAAGTGAGGGTGCAATGCACAGGGTCGTATAGCATGTGCGTGTCTGAGGCAGAGTTTGAACTCAGATCTTCTCAACTCCAAGCCCAACATCCATGGTGTCATGTCACCTTTTATTTCTAGATAGAGTCATGATGATTTAGCCGCCCACCCTCCCAGGTCCCCATTCAGACCTTACACTAATATACTTAGAATGTCTTCTGTTGTAGCTGACCTAGACTGCCATTTCCTCGAGGGCAGGCCCTTCTCCTGTCTCACCTTTGGATCCAACACCTTCCCCGTGACGTACCTTGTGGGAATTTAATAAATGTTTCTTAAATGGACAGATGGATGGATGATTGAAAGAACATTAGTCTGCCTTCTTGCTTTCTAGTTTTGTTTTGTTTTTTTTCCCTTGAGGCTGCTTACCTATAGGTCACCTCCCTGGTTAAGGATGGGCAGGTACAGAAGAAGAGATTAGACTTGTCAGTCAATTTTGCTGCTTGTTAATAGCTTGAGTTAGAGGTTCAGTAGGGAAAAAGATTGAAACTAATGGCTAAAATGAGGTTTGGGGATGATCTGTGGGTTTCAATTTTGAATGCTATTAGTATCTCCCCATCATTCTATCTACTAGAGTCTATTGCAAAAAAGTTCTTATTTTTTTTTATCCAACGTCTTTTCCCCCCTCCTGCTGATATCCAAGCTCTCAGAACAAATTCAATCTACCTTGCTTTTGCAGAGATCATGATGTTGGGTCCTTTTTTTTTCTTTTTGGATTTGTTCAAGGTTAAGTCTGTATTTATCTTGGGTGAGTATTTAAGGTCCTTTGGCTGCATAGACAAGGCATGAAAATTTAACATCATTCATTTCGGAGATAGCTCCCTCAACCCTCAGCCTTTATTGCTTTTCACTCACTCATTCCCTTGGCTCTTAGAGGTAAGGAATTTAAAACAACTTCAAATATACCCGACTCCTGTTTTCAATTGCCATATTGGCTGTGTAAGTATTTCATGTTCCCTCTCTCCCCCTGTGCTGTTTTCAAGGGTTAGGTAGTATATCTCTGCCTTGCATTATGTCTTATAAATCTGGAGGCTTAAACCTAGACTCAACCCCTCTTCTCTCAGGGAAGATAAAAGAAAAAAAAAAAAAAGACACACCAGACAGAGAAATAAGAAACAGCTCTGAGTACTGAACTGGCCCTGAGTTACAACTTCAACCAGTCTGGAGGTGGTAGCCACAGATGCGTTTCAGCAAAAGGAGCTAAAGGGAAGAGTCCTTAACAATGGTGTTGCCTAAACAGTGGCCAGCTAACCTTCATGACCCCCAAGGGGATGGAGGGACAGAGGAGAGTCAAAGCCAGTGGCCCCAAGCTATTGCAGACCTGAGTGCTGCCAGGAGACAAAGCAGCGCCTGAGTGGTACCTGTGGCCGAGGTAGTCAGGGGAGAAAGAAAGTGAGGAGGAGAAAAAGGATGAAAGCATTAGGAGAAGAAGAAAGGGGAAAAGGAAAGGGAGAAGAAAAGACAGAGGAGAGAATAGCTAGGCCATGTTGCTGGTGAGCTCCTTAAATTCAGGCCTAATTTGTATTTGAAAGACTCGTACTAGCAATAGCAGGGATTGGCTGCAGATGCCATGCGGGCCTGACCCCTTCCCTGAAGTTGGGTGATGATTTCTCACCTGCACACACTAGGGTCAGCTTAGCTGAAACGCCCTTCAAAGTGCAGACCGAAGGGTGCGTACTGTCTGGGTCAAGTGAAGCAGATCATGCCATGGTCAGCAGCTCTTCTGGGGTAATGAGGACACCAGTCAGATGGGAGTTTTTAACTGCTGACTTCCCCATTTGTCTCCTTTCTTGACCTTTGGCTAACTGGTAGATGTTCCCCTTCCTTCTGACCTTGTTTTGGACACGTCCCACAAGACCTGTAAGTCTCTGGGCAGGGCAGCCTTCCCCATTGAGCTAAGGAGGAGACATTTTGCTGCTTTGTCTGCAAAATGAGAACCCCATTTGGTGCCAACTCATGGTCTACTTTGTTTAAGCCAATGGAGAATAACTAGGGGGCTCAGGGGGAGATCAGTGTGTGAGGTATGTATGCACGTGTTCCTTTGGGGGAAGGAGGGATGAGAGTTGTTTGGGGGCATTTTTCTAAAGTAAATCTGTGCTTCTTTCTGGGAGAGATGCTTCTAGCCTGGGAAAGAATCTACCCTGACACAGTAGTATGGCAGAAGGATAACTAGGAAGGGAAGGACCTATAGGACTTGGTCTGTGCCCTGGCATCTGGAGTGCAGGGTCCACCTGGAAATGCATGGTGTTCCTGCCCAGGCTTTCCTGCCTTCTCTCTGGTCATTGGAGTGGGGTGGCATGAGGGAGCAGCAGCAGCTCCAGGCTGCCCATCTTGTTAGGGTGATGCATGTATTGAGAGACCAGAGAGAGAGAGAGACAGACAGACAGACAGAGACACAGAGACACAGAGACAGAGACAGAGAGAGAAAGAGAGAGAGAGAGATGGATGGTGAGTTGGAACCTCATGTGCCTGGAGGAGATGGTGAAGAGGCTTTTCACTACTGTATAAATAAATATTGCTGTGATTAAATTAATGCAGAAAATCTTAAAAAAAAATGTGAGCTCCTTGAGAAAAGGGACTGGCATGCTTTTCTATGTGTATCCCCAGCCCTTAGCACAGTGCTTTGTACATAGTGAGCCTTTAATAAATGCTTCCTTCCTTCCTTTCTCCCTCCTTCTCTCCCTCCCCCCCCCCCTTCCTTCCTTTCTTCCTTCCCTCCCTCCCTTCCTCCCTTCCTTCCTTCCTTCCTTCCTTCCTTCCTTCCTTCCTTTCTCCCTCCTTCCCTTCCTCCCTCTCTTCTTTCCTCCCTCCCTCCCTCCCTTCCTTCCTTCCTTCCTTCCTTCCCATAGTAGAAAGACTCCAAGCGCTCCATAGGAGACCTAAGACCAGCATGAGCTCCTGTATCTCCCCCAGAGCCAGTCAGTGCCAAAGCAGGAAGATTCTCAAATGGCGATTATGCAAGGAGGGAGAAAGAAATTTAAGTCAGAACCTGCAGTCAATTAGCAAGCACCAATTAAGCACTTACTGTGTGTCAGGCCACCAAGAAACTCCAGCTGAGGCCAGGAACTGAGGCAGAAAATGAGTGCAGGGAAAGGGAGCCCCAGCATTCTTTCTGCTCCCAGCACTCGTCCCCCTCCTGATGAACTGCCTAAGCACACAAGGACTCCATCCCTGAAGCCAACCAGATTCATTCCTTGATGTTTAACAATCTGCTCCCTGGTCATCCCGTTCACATCCCAGGGCTTCCAGACCACCAACTGTTCTCCCTCCCCTGTGGCTTGATCCCTTATTCCTGTTCTCATCTACCCAGCCTCCCCAGTGACCCACTCTAAAGCTTCCCATGGTCCACTGTGCCTTCTGGGAGGCTGGCTCCACAAGCAGTAAATTTGCTTTAATCTCAAATCTTTTCTTTTCCCACCCATTTCATCCAATGGCTCTCCCTGAGAGCCGACTCCCCTCCTGAAACAGCCTCTCTGGGTGTACTCTGGGTGTAGCGATAAGGTTAGAAGTACTGGGACAGAACGACTGTCTGACTGCACTGTCACTAACCCATGATCAAGGTGGGAGAGTTGGAATATTCCTCGCTCCCCATTGCCACTTCTAGGTTCTCCATCAGCCACCTTCACTCAATAACCTCTCCTCCTTTGAAGTTCACTCAATCCACATCTACCTTCCCCCACTCAAAAAGTCTGTTGTCTGAAAACCTCCAAGACACTCCTCTTCTTTCCTCAATGAGTCCTTTGCCTGGTTCCCAGTCTTTCTCTCCTCCTCAACTCCTGCTGTCCTACTAGGAGACATCAGCATACATACTGATATTCCCTAAGTCATCATAATCTCACAGTTCTTCAATTTACTCATTTCCCATGACCTATTCTTCCAGCCCACCTCAGTTACACAGGAGATGGCCATACTTTTGATCTTGTCAGCACCAAAAATACACCACCTCCACGTTTATGAACTCTGAAATTCTCTTGTTTGATCTGTCTATTGGCATTTCCCCTTTGCCTCTGCCTTGCCATGCCAAACCCTGCTCTTCTTCCTCACTGTGACCTCTAACCCCTTGACCCCTCTCTTCTTTCCTAGACCATCTCTCCCAAACTCACTATACTCTCCACCTTAGCACAGTGGCTGCAACATAGCCTAATTGGTGCCAGTTTCCTTCCTTCTTTCCACCCCCCCATGATCTGCTAATATTTCCTCCTTCACCTCACATGAAGAGGTGAGCCTTCTCTTTACAAAGGCAAACCACTCTACATACACAAGTGACCCCATTCTATCCCATCTTCTCCAGAAGATTACTTCCTCCATCATTTTCACTCTCTCCTTGTCTACTTTTTTATCTTAATATTTTATTTTTTTCCCAGTTGCATGTCAAAACAAATTTAGCACTTGTTTTTTTTTTAAATTTTGAGTTCCAAATTCTTTCCCTCCTACTCTACCCTCCCCCCTCCCTGAGATGGTAAGCAAATTGATATAGGTTATACATGTGCAATCATGCAAAACATATTTCCACATTAATCATGTTGTAAAAGAAAACACAAACAAAAAAACAAAAAAATAAAGAAAGTGAAAAACAGTGTGCTTCTATCTGCCTTCAGGCTCCATCAGTTCTTTCTCTGGAGGTGGATAGCATTTTTCATTGTGAGTCCTCTGGAATTGTCAGGGGATCATTGTATTGCTGAGTCATTCACAGCTGATTATAGTACAATATTGCTGTTACAATGTTCTCCTGGTTCTCCTCACTTTACTTTGCATCAGTTCATGTAAGTCTTTCCTTCCAGGTTTTTCTGAAATCATCCTGCTTATCATTTCTTAGAGTACAATAGTATTCCATTACAATCATATACCAAAACTTGTTAAGCCATTCCTCGATCGATGGGCATTCCCTCAATTTCTAATTCTTTGCTACCACAAGAAAAGCTGCTATAAATATTTTTGTATAAATAGATCCTTTTCCTTTAAAAAAAAAAAGTTCTCTGAGACATAGACCTATTAGTTTGCTAGGTCAAAATAGGTTTGTAGAGGATAGGTTTCACAAATCCACCAACAGTGCATTAGTGTCCCAATTTTCCCACATCTCCAACATTTATGGTTTTCTTTTTCTGTCACATTAGCCAATCTGATAGGTGTAAGGTGGTATCTCAAAGTTGTTTCAATGTGCATTTCTCTAATTAATAGTGATTTAGAACACTTTTTCATAAACTGCAGATAGCTTTGAATTCTCTATCTGAAAACTGCCAGTTCATATCCTTTGACCATTTATCAATTGGGGAATAACTTGTATTCTTACAAATTTGACTCAGTTCTCTGTATATTTGAGAAGTAAGGCATTTATCAGAGGCACTTGCTGTAAAATGTTTTTCACAGCTTTCTATTTTCCATCTAATCTTGACTGCACTGGTTTAGTTTGTGCAAAACCTTTTATAATCAAATTTATCCATTTTCCATTTTGTAGTGCTCTCTCTCTCTCTCTCTTCTTTGGTCATAAATTCTTCCTTTATCCATAGATTTGACAGGTAAACTATTCCATGCTCCCCTAATTTGCTTGTGGTATCACCTTTTATGTCTAAGTCATGTACCCATTTTGACCTTATCTTAGAGTATGGTGTGAGATGTTGGTCTATACCTAGTTTCTGCTAAACTTTTTTCCAGTTTTCCCTTCAATTTTTGTCAAATAGTGAATTCTTGTCCCCAAAGCTTGCATCTTTGGGTTTACCAAAAACTAGAATTACTGTGGTCATTTACTGCTGTGTATTGTGTACCTAATCTATCCCACTGATGCACAACTTCATTTCTTAGCCAGTACCAGACTGTTTCAATGGTTACCATTTTGTGGTACAGTCTGAGATCTGGTACTGCTAGGCCACCTTTACATTTTTTTTTCCCTTTGCATTTTTTTTTCATCGATTCCCTTAATAGTTTTGACTTTTCATTCTTCCAAATGAATTTTATTATTTTTTTCTAAGGTGTATAAAATAATTTTTGGTAGTTTGATTGACATGGCGCTGAATAAGTGAATTTATTTAGGTAGAATTTTCATTTTCATTGTATTGGCTTGTCCTGCCTGTGAGCAATTTATATTTGTCCAATTGTTTAGATCTGACTTCATTTGTGTGAAAAGTATTTTGTAATTGTGTTCCTATAGTTCCTGGTTTGTATTGGCAGGTAGACTCCCAAGTATTTTGTGTTGTCTACCATTTTTTAAATGGAATTTCTGTTTCTATCTTTGCTGTTGGATTTTGTTGGTAACATATAGAAATGCTGATGAACTGCTGTGGGTTTGTTTTATATGCTATAACTTTGCTAAAGTTGTTAATTATTTCGACTAGTTTTTTAGTTGATTCTCTAGGATTCTCTAAGATACCATCATATCATCTGCAAAAAGTGATAGTTTTGTTTCCTCATCGTCTGTTCTAATTCCTTCAATTTCTTTTTCTTCTCTTATTGCTAGAGTTAGCATCTCTGATATAATATTGAATAATAGTGGTGATAATGGGAATCCTTGCTTTACCCCGGATCTTATCGGGGAGGCTTCTAGTTTATCCCCATTACAGACAATGCTTGCCGATGGTTTTGGATAAATATTACTTATTATATTAAGGAAAGGGCTATTTATTCCTATGTTCTCTAATGTTTTTAATAGGAATGGGTGCTGTATTTTATCAAAAACTTTTTCTGCATCTGTTGAGATAATCATATGATTTCTGTTGGTTTTGTTATTAATATGGTCAATTATGCTGGTAGTTTTCCTAATATTGAACCAGCCCTGGTATAAATTCCTGATATAAATCATACCTGGTTATAGTATATGAGCCTTGTGACATATTGCGGTAATCTCCTTGCTAATGTTTTATTTAAATTTTTACATCAGTATTCATTAGGGAAATTGGTCTAAAAGTTTCTTTCTCTGTCTTAGCTCTTTCTGGTTCAGGCATTAGCACCATTTTTGTGTTGTAAAAGGAATTTGGTGCTCCTTCTTTACCATTTTTTCCCCAAATAATTGATCTTTAAATGTTTGGTAGAATTCACTTGTGAATCCATCTGGTGCTGGGCATTTTTTCTTAGGGAGTTCATTGATCACTTGTTCTATTTTTCTTTATAAAATGGTGTCATTTAAGTACTCCTGTTAATCTGGACAATTTATGTTTTTGTAAATATTCATACATTTCACTTAGATTGTCAGATTTATTGGCATATACTTGGACAAAATAGCCACAAAATTGCTTTAATTTCCTCTTCATTTATGGTGAATTAATCCTTTACATTTTTGATACTGGTAATTTGGCTTTCTTCTTTTTTTAAATCAAATTAACAAACAGATAATCTATTTTATTAGTTCAATGGTTTTCTTACTTTCAATTTTATTAATCTCTCCTTTGATTTTCAGGATTTCCAATTTGGTGCTTAATTGGGATTTTTTATTTGGTCTTTTTCTAGTTTTTTAGTTGCATGTCCAATTCATTGATCTTTTTCTATTTTACTGATGTAAGCAATTAGAGATATAAGTTTTCCACTGAGTACCACTTTGGCTGAATTCCATAAAATTTGATATGTTACCTCATTGTTGTCATTCTCTTTAATGAAATCATTGATTGTTTTATGATTTGTTCTTTGACCCACTCCTTCTTTAGGATTAGGTTATTTAGTTTCCATTTAATTTTTATTCTATCTTTCCACTGCCCTTTGTTGAATGTAATTTTTATTGCATTATGATCTCAAAAGGATGCATTTAATATTTCTGCTTTTCTGCACTTGGTTGTGAGGCTTTTATACTCTAATAATACATGGTCAATTTTTTTTTTTTTGCAGGTGCCATGTACCACTGAGAAAAAAAGGTATATTCTTTTCTATTCCTATTCAATTTTCTCCAAAGATCTATTAAAACTAACTTTTCTAAAATTCTGTTCACTTCCTTAATGTCTTTCTTGTTTTTTTTTTTTTTTTGGTTAGATTTTTCTAGTTCTAAGAGAGGAAAATTGAGGTCCCCCACTAGTATAGTTTTACTGTCTATTTCTTCCTATAACTCATTTAGCTTCTCCTTTAAAAATTTGGGTGCTATACCATTTGGTTCATAAATCTTTAGTATTGGTATTATTTGATTGTCTATGGGACCTTTTAGAAAAATGCAGTTTCCTTGCTTATCTCTTTTAATTAAATCTATTTTTGCTTTCTGCTTCAAATGTGTTCCTTGTAAACAGCATATTGTAGGATTGTGATTTTTAATCCAGTCTGCTATCTGCTTATATTTTATAAGTGAGTTCTTACCATTCACATTCACAATTATGATTACTATATATTTCCCTCAGTCCAATTTTCCTGTTTCTCTCTGTCTCTATTTCTCTCTCTGTCTCTCTCTCACTCTCTCTCTGTGTCTCTCTTCTTTCACCCTATCCCTCCTCACAACTATTTTGTTTCTGACCACTGCCTACCCCAATCTGCCCTCCCTTCTAACAATCCCCCCTTCACCTATCCCCCTCCTCTCCTACTTCCCTATAGATTTAGATTTCCCTATAGATATAGATTTCTTTACACAACTGAGTGTGTAAGTTATTCCCTCTTTGAGCCAATTTCAATGAGAGTAAGGTTCAAGCATTGCCTGCCACCCTCTTCCATCTTCCCCTCTACTGTCTCTTTTATGACTCTTCTATGTGAGATAATTTACCCCATTCTACCTCTCCCTTTCCCCTTCTCCCACTGCATCTCTCTTTCTCATCCCTTAATTTTTTTTTTTTAGATTTCCCATCATAGTCAATTCATAACTGTACCTTCTGTCTACGTATACTCTTCCTTATAACTGACCTAATAGTGATAGAGTTCTTTTTTTGGGGGGGGGGGGAGAAAGTTGTCAGGATTTTTGTTTGTTTATTTGTTTTTGCTTTTTGGTGAAACAATCAGGGTTAAGTGACTTGCCCAGAGTCACATAGATATAGTGATAAAGTTCTTAAGAGTTATAAGTATCATCTTTCTGTGTAGGAATGTAAACAGTTTAATTTTATTGAGTATTTTATTTCTCTTTGTCTCTCTCTCTCTCTCTCTTTAACCTTTTTTTGCTTCTCTTGAATCTTGTATTTGAAAATGAAATTTTCTGTTCAGCTCTGGCCTTTTGATCAGGAATGCTTGAAAAGCATCTATTTCATTAAATATCCATTTTCCCTGAAGGATTATACTCAGTTTTCCTGGGTAGGTGATTTTGGTTGTAATCCCAGCTCCTTTACCTTTTGAAATATCGTATTCCAAGCCCTTCAATCCTTTAATGTAGAAGCTAATAAATCTTGTGTTATACTGACTGTGGCTCCATAATATTTGAATTGCTTTTGTTTTCCCCTGGCTGCTTACAGTATTTTCTCCTTGGCCGGGGAACATTTTGGTATCTCTTTCAGGTGATTTCAGGTGATTCTTTTAATTCCTATTTTACCCTCTGGTTCTAGCATATCAGGTCAGTTTTTCTTGATAATGTCTTGAAATACAATGTCTAGGTTCTTTTTTTGATCATAGCTTTCAGGTAGTCCAATAATTCTTACATTATCTCTCCTCAATCTATTTCCCAAGTCAGTTGTTTTTTCCAATGACATATTTCATATTTTCTTCTTTTTTTTAGTCTTCTGATTTTTTTTAATTGTTTCTTGATCTCATGAAGTCATTAGTTTCCACTTGCCCAATTCTACTTTTTAAGGAACTGTTTTCTTCGGTGAGCTCTTTTACCTCCTTTTCTTTTTGGCCAATTCTACTTTTTAAGGAGTTGTTTTCTTTAGTGAATTTTTGTATATCTTTTTCTATTTTACCAACCTGTTGACTCTTTTTTCATGATTTTCTTGCATCATTCTCATTTCTTTTCCTAATTTTTATTCTACTTCTCTTATTTGGTTTTTAAAATTCTTTTTGAGCTCTTATAGTTCTTTTTGGGCCTGACAACAATTCACCTTTTTCCTTGAGGCTTCACATGTAGCTGTTCTGACATTGTTTTTTTTTTTCTTCTAAGTTTGTGTTTTGATCTTTCCTTTCACCATAGTAATTTTCAATGGTCAGGTGTTGGTTTGTTTTTGTTTGTTTTGCTCATTTTCCAGTCTATTTCTTGATTTTTAACTTCATAGTAAACTTGAGCTCTGCTCCTGGGCTGGAGGGGGCGCTGTTCCAAGGTTCAGGTTTTTCATACTGCTATTTTTGGAGCTAATTCTGGGGCCCTGTAAGTATTCAGTTCTTTCAAGGTGGTATGATGTAAGGAGAGGTGTGGTCACTGGATTGTGCTCCCCTCTCACCTCAGTGAGACAGATCTTTCCACTCAACCTTCTAAATTGTCTTGGACTGGAAAATTGTTTCACCCTGTCCTTTTGGTGGTTCTGCCATTCCAGAATTCATTTGGGAGCATTATTTAAAGTTGTTTGGAGGGTAATTTGGGAGAGCTCAGGTGAGTTCCTGCCTTGCTCCGCCATCTTGGCTCTACCTCCTCTTTGTCTACTTGCTGCTTCCCTGCTACCTATTAACACACATTCACATCTCTGCCCATCCTCGAAAACCTGATTATCATCCTATGTCTCTCCCTCTTTTGGTGGTCACACTCCTTGAGGAGGTCATCTATAATAGGTGCCTCCAATTATTCTACTCTCACTTTCTTCTTACCTCTCTACAGTCTGGCTTTGAACTTCATCATTCAACTAAAACTCTTCTCTCCATAATTACTAATGAATTCTTAATTGCCAAATCTAACAGTCTTATTTTTTTTCAATCCTCATCCTTCTTGACCTCTCTGTAGAATCTGACACTATCGATCATCTTCTCCTCAATATACTCTTTTCTCTAGCTTTCTGTGAGACTGCTCTTTCCTGCTTCTCTTCCTATCCATTTGACTCCTCTCTTAAAGTCTCCATTGCTGGATCTTCCCCTGAGTCTTCCCCTGAAAGGTGGGTGCCCCTAGAACTCTACCAAGGATCCTCTCCTTTTCTCTCTATATATGATTCCACTTGGTAATTTTATCAGCTCCCATGGATTCAATTATCATCTCTACTCTGATGCTTCTGAGATCCATTTATCCAACCCTAATCTGTCTTCTAAACTCCAGACTCCCATCTCCAACTGCCTATTAGGCATCTCAAACTGGATGCTTTGAACGAACACATTTTAAACTCAACATGCATAAGGGGGTGTGTTTGTGTGTACTGCCCACATGGGTTCATCTATATACAGCTCTCAGGGAGATGTGGATGGATATCTGTATTCTTTTTCACTTACCCTTTTCCAAGGGATATTTTGATCCCTCCATTTGGGGAAGCAAATGATTACTTTGATCAAATCAATTAATTTCTGTAAGCCTCAGAGTCCTTATCTATAAAATGGAAGCAACCCACATCATATTTGTGTCAAGGGGTTATCATGAGGATCAAATGGGACAATGTAAATAACAGAGTTTTGTAAACTTTCAATGTCAGTTCTGATTATGTTCCTTATTGGGAAAATATTTGCAATGCATAAGGGAATGAGGTTATTTAAAAAGCAAGTTGATTCAGACTAAAGAAAGGAGAACTGGCAAAGAAGAGAGGAAATCCATCATGGATTCCCTCAGAGGACAGAACAGTGGCCTGCAGCCTGTGTAGCTAGCCAGCACTGTATTGGACCCTGTGGCTCTTAGTGGTTGTAGCTAAAATAATCAGATTTTAAATGATAAGACATTTATAGAGTAGTTTGAATTTTGGAAAGCTTTTTGTATAAAATATCTCCCATGAGTCTCACAACAGGCGGGAGAAGCAGCCGCATACAATGCTTAGGAAACCAGCCTTGGAGTCAAGGAGCCCAGGGATTCCCTTTCCTTTGTCTCCAGCCTTCTCTCTGCCCCCTGCTTCTGCGCAGGCTTGGTCTGAGGCTCAGTTCCACTGAACTTTCCTTGTTTCATTTCTTCTTACTAAGCATGAGATCCTAGAGTTAGAGGTGGAAAGAGGCCAGAGGCAGACATGCCCAGTGACTTGTTGAGTCCAATGGAACATAATCCATAGAAGGTCAGATAATAACAACAGCAAAACGAAAACCAAGGGATAATAATGAGATAGCAATCACTAGAAGAATAGCCAGAAGCAGGCAAGCGACAATCAGGAAGAAGAGTGATGAAGTTTCCCTGGGTTGCCACGCTGGAGGAACTCCACCTCACGTGGAGGAGGTCAGGGCCAGAAGGGCTGCAGTAGCTGAGTAAGTGTTTCAGGAGCCTCCGGTCATTGCGTCGAAGTCTTAGGCTCCTCTGGGCCCCAAGTGGGAAGCTCTGAAAAGGAGGCAGCAAAGTTAGAGGTTACCTTTGGTTGTCTAAGCTGCAAGGGGCCCGGCAGACTCCTCTGAAATGCCCACCATATTGAATGTTGAAGGCACATAGTGAAGTGGTGCTGGCTCCTAATGTGAGAAAGGTTTCCCAGTCTCCCAAAGACCTAAGGATGGAGAACACCCAAGTTAGGAGGCCCTCTATGTCAGGATCCTGAGGAGAACTTAGGAGAAGTCCCTTCCTGCTAGGTTCATAACAGTCAAAGGACCCTATTATGACAACAATTCAGTGGGAGAGGTAGGTGGTGTTTCCCAGCCAAACATCAAAGGGACACATCTTTGTTTCTTGGTCTTTTTCTTCATTGTTTCTAGCAAATGTTCAGTGTGCCTACCCCCAGCATTAATCCCTCTCCCTAGCTCCTTGGCCAGTAGAGATTCTAATGCGTCATCAAAGCGATCTGAAAGGGAATGGAAAGCCCAGAGGCTGCCTTGGTCTCTGGCCCATGTTCCTGTGGTATCATGCTGAAGTCTGTGCCCCAGTCACACCAATTATATCTGGGATACCATCAAATTATAAGATTATACGTTCTAATCCCTTAACCTTGGATTTGACATTGGCATTCTCACAGGCAAAGGCTTTACTGACTTCTGACCATGGGCCAAGACTGATTAAACAGTATTTTTCCCTTTATAATAGGAGATCAATAAAGTCGATCTGTCATTTCCTTTCTGCACCAGCACTCGTCAGAGTTCAGTGAGGCCATGGAGCTTCTGGGGTACAATCTTTGGACGTGTGCAGTCCTTCACAGGGGTTCTCAGACTATTCTTTGCATCAGCACACTAACTCGAGCTCTTTCTGGCCAGGGGTCTGTGCACTGGTCTCAGGTGCCCACTGGACTGTTGGGGTGTGATCCCAGACATCTCCAGGGTCATATAGCTTCTACTTTCCTCATAGTGTGTCTCATAGTATACTCTTCATGATTTCCCAATTATTATTATCACTGCTACCTTCAGAGTGATTTTGAGCCTTTCCTTTATGGTCCAGGTTAGTTCATTTACTTGGTTGTTAAATTTACTAGCCTCAGAATGGTGGGTGCTCTATACTCACTCTATGTGGGTGATGGATAAAATAATATGATAATTCTTTCCATAAGTCCTTTCCCCGGACTAGTTTACAATGTATGTTCCAGGCTTTATCTTCCCATGATGCCGAGGTGTCATGCCATTTGCTACCTCAGTAGCATAAATGAAACGTTCGTGCCAGTTGTTTTGGGTGGCACAATGGACTGCCATGAAGATAGTGTACAGTTGAGCATTTTGGGAGGAGTGTTTGACAAGCATTGGAGAAGCCTGAGGGTGAGTTGAAAATGGCTGCCTCAAGCCAAAAGGGCAGTGAGTTATCTTCTCCCCAAAGAGGGATATTTGGCAGCACCCACAGGCAATTTCTTACAACAATAACCCACAGGAAGCCTAGTACTGCTTGTATCAGAATGAGCAGGGCCCGGATCTAAAGAGACCAAGAAGCATATTCTCAATTTGTGGTCATTTCTAGGGGTCCCCTGTCTGGCAGGCACAAAAGGAAGTAACCTTTGTATGGTGCGTTGGCCTGTTTGAATCCTTTTCCTAGTGACTTCCTATCTTGGGGCCAGTAACATTTGTCAGTGTGGGACAGGGCACCTCCAGGACCCAAATGGTCCAATGACTGCCATACCTTCTTCTTAGAGAAGGGCAGCTGAAGTTCCAGATTTTCTTTTCGACTGGCTCCTGCCAGGTCCAGATTATCCCCAGGAATCTGGCAGCTTTCAGGGGCCTCTAGATTTTATCATCACAGGCTGCCCATCCCTGGGATTTCAAGTGAATGACTAAACCTTTCACTGCATCTAAGGCTGTATTCATGTTGTTTTCTTTTATCAGAACACCATCTACATAGTGAGCTAAATAAAACCTTTTGTGCAGAGATAAGCCATCTATGTCCTACCTGAATATTCTATGTGCAATAACCGGTCTATTTATATAACACTGAGGGAGCTGTAGAAAGGTATATTGGTGGCCTTCCCATGAAAAGACAAGCTGATACCGATCTATTTCCCTAGCAGGATGGAGAAAAACATGTTGCCCAGGTTGCTAATTCAGAATGACTCACTAAGATCACTATTAATTGTTTGGGGAAGGTCTGCAGTATTCACTAGAAGCCCTAGATTTTATCAACAGCTTTGTTTAGGCTTTTGTCATCTACACTGAATCTCCCTATGTCATTGGTCTTTTGTGTTGGCCAAACTGGGGAGTTAAAGGGGTTAATAATAGACCTGATTCCACCTTCCTCTGGAAGATATTTGTGATTTTGTGGGGTCTCACTCCTGCCTCCTCTGATTCTATACTATGGAATAGTAGTGACATATTTCAGGGTGGGGGAGAATATATATATATACATATATATATATACACACACACACACACACACACACACACACACACACATATATATATATATATATATATATAGGTTCCCATCTCACAAAGCCAAGCATCAGCCTTCATATGCCATATTTATGTATCATATATATGTGGTTGTGCTGTGTAATAAATATAGAAGAGGCTGGCCTACATGTGACATGTTTAGATATTGGGTCTGGAATATGGTCTACCCAACATCCGAGGAAGTCTGTCATTTCTGCCTTTGCTCAGAATAGAAGGGCCATGCTAACAACACTAGCAGCCATTTGGGACAGAAATAGGCAGGATCCCTGTCTAAGTGATCTCTCCCCTTCATTCTCTTATCTCCAAGAGTGCTCTCTGGCTAGGATTATATCTACTACCACATATCAAATATTTCTAGCCTAGGGGTATGATAAAAAGGTCAGAATGAAAGATACTTTCCCTGATCAATCCCTGGGAAAGATAATAGGTAGCTTACTCTCACCAGTTTAGACTTCTCCTAGCAAATTCTGGTTACATGAGTACTGGTTCACCTCTTTACAAAAATAAACAGTAAATAGAAATTGGGGAAGTTATAGATTTCAGTAGGTGAAAAAATACATTGGAGTAGATGAGGCCTTAAAGCGAGGAAAGATGGCAACTCCCAAAGAGGAGAACAATTGAATAGAGGAAAGAGAGGGGCAGGGAGCCTGCTGTGGGCATTCTCTAGGGCTGCAAGGCAAGCGATAGGCTTAGGGCTGGTTCCCCCACACGTCTATAGCTCTGAGAAGATCTCCAAGCCATCGCTGAAAAGCATGCTCTCGCCTCTTAAACTCTCTCCATCTCTCTCAGTTCAAAGAAGGTCTCTCAGTCATTCAGAAGCCAGAACTCCCTCTGCATATGCAGTGAGCGGAGTCATGCTCAAGAAAATTGGCCAGGCTTTGGTGGAAGTAGGGTTCTATTAGCTTGTTCCAAGCTTGATGGACTCCCTGAGAATGTCCATACCCAATATAGATGGGTGACTTGGTTTGATTATAGCCTTTCTGGGTTCATAAGTTAGCCACCTGATTTGCCTAGGGTCTCCACATTCCCAAATACTTCTGTAACAGTCTTCTTAAGGCTTGCTCCCCAACATGTACTCTTCAATCCAGTGACATTGGCCTCCTGGCTCTCCCACAAACAAGACCATCCCTCTGTTGGCTCTGGACATTCTGTCCACCTGTCTCCTAGGACCTGCAACACTCTCCCTCCTTCACTTTGCTTACTGACCTTCCTGGCTTCCTTTAGGTCCCAACTAAAATCCCACCTCCTATAGGAAGCCTTCCATAA
This sequence comes from Vombatus ursinus, assembly GCF_900497805.2. Taxonomy (NCBI): domain Eukaryota; kingdom Metazoa; phylum Chordata; class Mammalia; order Diprotodontia; family Vombatidae; genus Vombatus; species Vombatus ursinus. The sequence goes on from NW_020954582.1 coordinate 10,671,322, forward strand.
TTCCCCTTAATTCCAGGGCCTTCCCTCTGTCAATTACTTCTTATTTGTCTTCTATGTAGTTTGCTTTGTGTGTGTGTCTCCTCTAATGGAGGAGACAAAATGTGTGTGTGTCTGTGTGTGTGTGTGTGTGTGTGTGTGTGTGTGTGTGTGTGTATACATTTTGTCTCCTCCATTAGACTTTGAGCTCCTTGATGGTGGGGACTGACTTTTGCCTTTTTTTTTTTATTCTCAGCATTTAGCATGGTGCCAAGCATTTGATAAATGTCTATTGAATTGAATTACATGGATACGTTATTCTCCTTTAAATATGTCCAGTTTGTTGGGCATAATGATGACCGTGACTCAATGTCCACTAGAGCTATAAAGTTTGTCTATTGTTAGCATCCCAATGGATGGCGATTGGTACCTAAGGCTTGTTATAATTAAGTATTCTACACAGGACCAAGTTATTAAAAAGGCCTATCCCTTTGGTTGAGATGGTTGGGGCTCCCATGGGATACCTGACCTCCCCATAAGATTCCCATGGTTTGTATCTGCCTTCCTGTACATCATCATTGAGGGCATTCATGGCAACCTGTATTCTACAAGCACCCAGTCCATTTCCCAGGCTGGTGTGCAGGTGTTTAGAGTACCCCTAAATTAAATATTTTTTATTTGAATGATGCTCCCTCCAGACTTTCCCACTCCCCAAGACTGTCTCTTTCTTTATATAAGAATTCAATCATGACAATTGTTTTGATAATTCTTTGGCTTCATCCAAGTTTTTATAATCCCTATCTACAGTGGAGAGGGGAAAAGTGGGCCACCCTGTTTCTCTAGGTCCTAAAGACTTAGCAGAGTGAGGATTTGTCCTCTTGTCCATTTGTGACTTCCCTATATAATAAAGGGAATTTTAAAATCTCTGATTCATGAGGTCATCATCACGTAGATACCCTAAGCACCTGATTGGAACATGATGGTGTCCATACTTTCCTGGTGTACTCTCAGCAGCCACTTAAGCTAGGTTTTGCCACTAGTTTGAGGCATATACTTAGCAGTCTGTTGTAACTGCAACCTGGTATATGCCAGGAGGTCTTTGTGAGCTTCCTCCTCATTTTGTAATTTTCCCCTTTTATAGGTTTTTTGACCATCATGGTATGGATGGTTCCTCACTAGACACTGGAAGACCAGGTTCAGGTTCAATGGGGTCAGAAATGGCTTCTGTCTAGACAGTCACAGGGGGATTATGTTTAATTAAGCCTGATTCAGTACTTCTAGTGTCTGACATTTTTTTTTCTTTAATATTTTCTTGATATCTCCTGCATTTCTAAGGGCTTCTAGAAGGACAGCATATCTCAGTGACTTTTTTCTGTTTCTCCAGACCATACATCATTGGTTTGGGGGTGGGGGGGGTGGTTATCATAGTGTTTATCATAACTTTGATCTGTGTTATAAATAGGCAAGTTACAGGTCCCCATGGATCTAAGAGCCTAGAATTGGCATGGAGAGGGCAAAACTCCCTTGTGGCAGCACAAGAAATTCCTGAACTTACCGCATTTCCTGTCTTTCTTCTCCTTAATATTGGGCATTTTTCTCAGTTGGTAGAATGACGTCGAGCATGGCTTCCTTGCTTTTGATTTCAACTGGTCATACACCAGTAGGTTCATAACGGGACAGATCAAAGACGATTTGCTCTGTGTTTCACCCTATCTAATGATAAGAATCCAACAGGGGAAGGGGAAGGGAGTCTAGGCTTTGAGGCTTTTATCTCTCTTAGCTGAGTAGTTGGGGAGTGATATTTTGATTCTATAGTTCATGAACCCTCACTAGTGTGCTTCTCCCGTGATTATTAATTGTCAATTAATCAGACAAACTTAATTAGCTTTCAGAAAGGAGTATTCACTAAGGTGATATATTAAGAAGAGTTGGTAGAAAACATTCCTTCAAAATCTGTGACGCTCTCCCAGAAGGCCATACTTTATTCAGGGGAAAAGTAGATTCGAGCTTAGGATGCACATGAGCAAAGCGATCACCCATTGCTCCTGGTTGTTGGAAGTCTTTTTCTCGCATTCATCAGATGCTCAAGAAATGTCCCTTAAGCATGGTGTTTTTTCTGTGCTTGTAGAACCAGGAATACATATCCCGGTTGTCATTGGCTCCCAGTACACATGGGATGATGGGAAGTCTAAAATCTGGACTCTGAAGCTCACAAAGACCTCCTTTGGTGGAAAGAAGGCTGAAGACTGAAGCTAAGGTCTCCCGTTCCCCTCCCCCACCCAGGCCATTCCTTCTTCAGGGGTGTTCCGGAAAGTAACATTTGCCCCATATCTAAAATTCTGGTCTTGCAGCCAGCAAAGCTTCTCTCCTGAACTCAGAGGGCTTGGTGAAAATCATTCGGTCAATTGGAACAGATTTCCTGTCTGGCTGTCATTGACTTAGTTAAATGACTTTCAATAACTTTTCACACTTAGCCTAAGGCCTATGATTGATGGATTGATTAGTTGAACATCTTATCACTTAAATTGGGGTGGGGTTGGTTAAATCAATCAATCTTACCAACTTTACAGTGTACCAGGTTCAAGCAAATATTTATTAGCTCAGCATACGATCACATACTCTAAAATGAAAATATCATAGGATTATGTTTGGGGTGCCTGCTGACCAGTGATGTGCTATTAAATGTTTAACACACAGCTCTCCTAAAAAAAAAAAAAAGTACACATGGTACAATTTAAAGTTTAATCTACATTGTAACATTTTATTCATCACGTTCTTAAGTCTGGAAATCAACAAAACAATTCGTCAAACCCTGATTTGTAGCATTTGCCGACTTCCAAAGTGTAAATGCTCTCTCTGAAAATTTAACAACCCTCTCCCTAGAGCTGGTATGAGCTGGCTGCAGTATGCCCCTACTGGTGTGGGAAGTGTCACAGCAGTAATCTAATTAAGTTTTGGTGTTTTGGTAGCCAGCCCAGATTCTTTTCCAATTTCTAACTAGATTGCCCACCCAGATGGGGCCAACTGCACTAGTTCTGAAACATAGGTTTTAGCCAATAACAAAACTTTATTTTCCCGAGGACCTTATTTGCATAGTGGTCACTTTTCAATGTTCATTTACATATGCAGATCTCCCTTTGATTAGCATATTGAGCTGCAGATAAGCACAGGTGTGCCTGAATGCCCCTGACCAGAATTCAAAAGCACATTTTGTTCCTAGGCTACACCTGTTTTCTATTAGGGCTGTCGTGTCCTGGGCAGTTCAGAATAGCAGAGGTGTATGGTGGCCTCAGGCTGCTGTCATTAATCCACATTTACGGAGGGGCCCGCCGGGCTCCCACAGAACCGGATGGGCAAGAGAAGCCAGAGGTGGAATGGAGCCCACGAGATCTCAGCTTCAAAGTCCCCGGGCATCACTGTGATTTTTCAATTAGAAGTACCCACCATAATGTTAGCATTTCTAATTGGATGTAGGGCAATTATCCTTAGGCTGGGAGCCAAAAAAAATGCTGACTTGAAGCGTAGTCCTGACAGATGGAGCAGGTGCTCTCCAAGAGGGGGTTATTAAATTTCATTAGAGATTCAAGTTCCTTATCAGAGTGCTGAGAAGTCAAAGCACTGCGTACAGAGGGTTCTGTCTGATCCCTATTGTTCAAGCCTTCTCTAACAAGGATGCCTAGTGAATCTCAATCAAAATCAGAATCTACAAAGCTGCCTGCCCTTCCCCCAGTCACTGTTACCACCTGAGTCAGGTACAATTGGTTTAACTCTTAATATTTTTTATCTTATCATGGAAGTCCCATCTTATCATGGGGTGATATGGAGGGAACATAGAACAGTAGAAAGAATTCAGAGGAGCTGAATCTAAATCTGCCTCTGACAACTTGCTATCTGTCCAAGCTTGGATAACCAATCAATCATTCAATAAACAAGCATTTATTAAGGGCATGCTATGTACCAGGCAGTGTTTTAGCTGCTGTGTTAAGTGTTGGAGGCACACAGACAATTGAAACAACCCCTGCGTTCAAGAAACTAATAGTCAAGTCCAACTTTCTTGAGACTCAGTTTCCCCATCAGTAAAAGGAGGGGCTTGGACTCCACAGTCTTTCTGGTGCTGCCCATCTCTAGTTCTAGCATCTTAAAATTGATTGTATCTCTTTTGGAGTTCTAGATTCGTGTGGTTTTTTTTCTTTTTCCTGCTTTTTGGGGAGTTTTAATACTACTTAACAGCAGAATCTCTGAGGTTCATCTTCAGTACTCATTTGGACACCCCAGCAATTTAGAAAGAAATTTTCCTCTGCTTTCTGTTTGCCAGGGAGCTCTCAGCTTCTTCCTTTGCTGTCTCTTTTGATCTCCCTAAGGACACGCACTCACACTCACACACTCAGAGAATGACACCTCTGAGAAAGCAGTTTCTTTTTGAGATTACTTGGTCAATACAGAAAGCAAACATTCTGTTTAAAAGAAACGCAGACCAGGAAATTGCTCAGTGAGAGCCAGTGAAAGGGAAGAGAGTGAGCTAGGGAAGTGTCGCATAACCAGGGGTTCTCAGTAGGCAGGCAGCAGCTAGAGTCTCTACCCTCTAGCCACTGGCGTTTGCTCTCCCTGGCAAGCTTGTGAACCACTGTGGTTCACTTGTGGTCACAATCTGTGACCACAGTGGTCACAGTAGCAGTACGGTTCGATGGCTGGTCCTCTTGTCCTCAGTTATTTTTCAGTCCTGAAGCTACTACTTTCATCTCTTGGGAGATACTGTTTCTTGTCTTCATCTCGATTGAAGGAAGAAAGAAATGGTCTTTAAACCCGGTCTCAGTCTCATGGTTTCTTGGCTCCTATAGGCTTGAACAGACAAGTGCTGAGGTCTTATATCCACCCCTGGACTTTGTCTCTAGAGACCAGTTACATTCAACTATCCTCTCTTTTGTAGTCTTAGTACAAAAGAAGTGGCTCCAATCCTATATGTATGAGGGCAGGATGGAACCTAGAGAAAAAAAGACTTAGGGAGGATGTGCTTTTTGCCTTCACATGTCTGAATGATTCTCACGTGGACAAGGGTTTAAACATATTTTTCTTGACCCCAGACAACAGAACAAAGAGCAGTAAATTAATCAACATGCTTTTATTTATAGTCTACAGTGCCTGGCACTGGCTTAAAGTTGCAGAAGGGCAAATTTAGGCTTGATTTCAGGGATAACTTTATATGAACTAGAGCAATATCAAAGTGGATTGGGCCACTATGAGAGGTAATGATTTCACTTAGAGTGAAGTTAGTCACCAGGCACTGGGCTAAGTTCTGGGAATACAAATACAAGCAGAAAGAAAGACTGTGCCCCTAAGAAACTTCCATTCGAATTTTGTTGTTTTTTAGTCGTGTCCTACTCTTCATGACCCCATTTGGCTTTTTCTTGGCAGAGATAATAGAGTGGTTGGCCATTTCCTTCTCCAGCTTATTTGACAGATGGGGAAACTGAAGCAAACAGGGTTAAGTGACTTGTCCAGGGTCATACCTCTGGTGAATGTCTAGGTCAGATTGGAACTCAAGAAGACGAGTCTTTTTGATTCCAGGCCCAGTGCTCTATCCACTGTGTGATCAAGCTGCCCTACATTCTAATAGTGGAAGGCAGTACATAAGAGGGAACTGAAAATCACGGGTGGGTGAGCAGGCATAGAAGAGAAATCCAAAAAATGAGGAGTCTGGTCAGAGGAGGAATGAAGCAGTAAGCATGGAGCAGGCTTGGATACTGCCTCCAAAATGGAGGTTCCGAGATGAATTGACCAATCAGAGGACAAGGCCGAAGGCTCAGAGACACCTTCTGAAGTAGGAAGGCTGCAGAGACAGAGGGATCTTCCTGGGTGAGATAATAGCTGGACATATGAGAAGTCTGTATGGTCAGGAATATGACTGGGAGTGTCATTAAGATAAGACAGTATAACCACTCAAACATGTTAATGAAAGGATTCTTGCCTGAGTATAGGTTGAAATAGATGGACTTTTCTAACTCTGATATTCTGTCATTTAAAAAATTCTGCTGATGAAATTTTTCTTTAAAATTCAATTTTTATTGTTTTCAATTCTGAATTCTCTTCCTCCCTCTTCCCCTTTCCACACTCCAAAAGGCAAGAAAATGAAAGCCCATTACAAATTCTCACATTAGCCATGCCCAGAAATAAAGAGCAGAAGAAAAAAAAAGGAAAAAGAAAGAAAAGATTCTTCAATCTGCACTAAATTCATCATCTGTCTCTCTAGAGGTAGATAGCATGTTTTTATGAGGAAAGTATAAAAGGACCACATCATGCTTTTGGATTCATCCCTTACTATCATGCATTGCTTTTATTTTCCATATGTGTCTTTCATAATTTAAATTGTTTGGTTAGCTCCCTATTCATCCACATTGGTTTCTTTCTAGAATTCCTTTTTCTTGTCATCAGTATTGTTCCTCTTCATATATTCAGAATTTCATTCTTGAGAGTATCCCATGAATTCTGGAGTGACTTCCTTGGTAAAATTTTAATTTATAGGCTCCTGCCTGTCCTTTTTCTAAACTCTTTGAAAACTGCTCTGTCCAGGAACATAAAAGAAAAGAAAACTGAACACTGTAAATATAATGAATCAGTCTGGACTTGGAGAAGAGATGAGAAAACACAACTCTCTCTCACTCTCTCTTTCTCTCTCTCTCTCTCTCTCTCTCTCTCTCTCTCTTTCTCTTTCCCTCCCTCCTTTGAATATGTGTAGAACATTGGATATACTGTCAGAATCTTTTGATGTGTGAGCTAGTTTTGCTAAATCTGATTTTTTTTCTCTTTCTCTTTCATTTTTTGTTACAAGGGATAGTTCATTGGGTAGGAGAAGATTGAGAGATATTTTCAGAAATCAAGGTAATATAAAAATAAGTTATATTAATAAATATTTTTAAAGACAATTGCTCTCCCTAATCTCATGGTACATGTGAGACCATGGCAAACTTTCCTCCCTTCTCTGTTGCAAATCCTAAAAAGGATTGGCTACACCCCTCCCCATCATTCCCTACTACTCTCAGTAACCATTTCCACCTAATTGGTGAGAATCTAATCCAGAAGAGATGTGACCTTCATTGGTTCCTCTACCTTTTGAAGGATTAAATTATCATCAAGGTAAATCAAGAAATTATTAGTGTCTAACTTGGACAGAGAAAATACTGTAGCAGACTTCTGGATAATTGAACTTCCTCATTAGTGGTATATCCTAACTCTATGGCAGCTTTGTGCTTCACTTTCCAATCGTCTCATCTATTTCCTCTTTCTGTCCAGGTGGTCTGTAGTATATCCAGACGACAATATCATTTTTATTTCAGCCACCATTCATCTTTAGCTGATCGTTGTTCAGCATTCTCCCTCTTTTGTTCCTGGTTCTCACATCAGCATGTTTTGATTGTATAAAAATGCTGCCCTATCCTAGTTCACTTGAGGTCACTCCTCTATTGTCCAGAAATGCAAATCCCTCTCTCAGACACCATCTTCTTAAAGATCCATTCACTTCACTAGCTGCATTTACCTCACAGGGTAGTTGTGAGCAACAAATGAGACCACAAAGGTAGAGTGCATTGAAAATGTTAAAGCCCTGTGTAAATTTCATCTATTAATAACTCTGGTGAGAATGTCTTATTCCCATTGTATCTACATTTTTTTCAATTGGAGAGATGAGCAGGGCCAGTCTAAATGTGTAGTAGACTGAGCCTACCATTCCCTCCCTCCTTGGGTTGCTACAAACAATTTCTTCAGAGAAAGGTGTGGAATGGAATGTTTCGCACATTCAGGAAGGCTCCAGGTAGACCTTCCCGACTGTTGCCCCAGCAAATGTCATTTCTCAATAGCATTAGCGAATTAGAACCAAGTGGTATCGTAGTATCACCTCCTCACTCTGTGCCTCTTCACTGACTGCCTTCCGTGCCTGGATTGCTCTCCTCTTCACCCCCACTTTCTGGCTTCCTTGGCTAAGTCTCAGCTCAAATCCGATTTTCATCAAGAAGCTTTCTGGGTGCTCCTTCCCTCCAGAGCATCTCCAGGTTCTTCTCTTTATAGCTTGTTTGCATGTTATCTCCCCCATCAGAATCCAAACTTATTGAAGGTAGGGACTCTTACTTTCCTCTCTTTGTATCCTCAGGGCTTAGCACAGTCTCTGGCACATAATAAGTGCCTAATAAAAGCCTGACAAGTTGACTAGCATTTATTAAAGACTGTCAGGCACTGTGCTAAGCCCTGAGAATACAAAGAAAGGCAAACATGATCGGCTCTCCAGGAGCTCTCAGTCTAGCGGGGGAGCCAACCATGTATGAACAAGATATCCACAAGATAAAATGGAGATAATCTCAGAGAGAAGGCATTAAGATTAAAGAATGCTGGGGAAAAGGCACAACTACCTGAAACTGGTAGGAAGCCCAGGAAGCCAGGAGGCAGAGATAAAAAGGGGGGGAACATCCAGTTTGTGGAGCAGAGGCAGTGAAAATTCTCCAAGTCAGGAGGAGTGGCTTGTGGGAGAGATAGCAAAGAAGCCAAAGTCGTTGTACTGCAGAGGATGTGGACATTAAGGTGGAAACCTGGAAAGGGGGGAGGTAGGCAGGCTGTGAAGGACTCTAAAAGTCAGATAGAGGGTTTTATATTTGGTCCTGGAGACTGAATCCCTGTATTAATTATCTCCTGTTTATCTTGTATCTAGCTCCTTTTGTATATACTTGTTTGCATGTTGTCTCCCCAATTAGATTATAAACTCTTGGAGGCCAGTGACTGTCTTTTGCCTCTTTCTTTTTTTTTTTTGGCTAGGCAATGGAGTTAAGTGACTTGCCCAGGGTCACACAGCTAATAAGTGTCAAGTGTCTGAGGTCAGATTTGAACTCAAGTCCTCCTGGCTCCGGGGCTGGTGCTCTATCCACTGTGACACCTAGCTGCCCCTTTTTTGCCTGTTTTTGTATCTCCAGAGCTTAGCACAGTGCCTGGCACATTTCAGTATTCAGGAGTTTTTCAGTTCAGTCCAACTCTTTGTGACTCCATTTGGGGTTTTTGTTGCAAAGATTCAGGAGTGATTTGCCATTTCCTTCTCCAGCTCATTTTACAGATGAGGAGCTAAGGCAAACGGGGCTAAGTGACTTGTCCAGGGTCACACAGCTAGTGAAATGCCTGAAGCCAGATTTGAACTCAGGGAGAGTCTTCCTGACTTCAGGCCCAGTGCTCTATCCACTGTGCCACCTAGGCGTCCCATAGCAGATTGCCCTGGCACAAAATTGACACTTACTAAATGTTTATTGATTGATTGTATCCTGTAGTCCACTGGAGTTTATTGGAGGGTAGGGGTATGATATGCTCAGACCTGCATTTGACAGCATGAGGGAATCTGTTGAAGGAGATAGGGTGGAAATGACTCACTTGTGCAGTAGAGGGATTTGCCTTGGCAGGGAGTAAGGCCACCTCATCATGTGAGGCAGGGATGTAGGAGGGCACCTGCATGATAGGGGATGAGGAAGAGAGGGAAAGAGGGACTTCACAGTGAATGGCCTCTATTTTTTTTCTATAAAATACGAGGCAAGGTTCTCCCCCGAGATGGAGGTTTGGGGAGGGGTGAGAAGGGTTGGAAGAGAGAAGAGTGAGTAGTTAAGGGAGGCATAAAAGAATTGCCTAGCAGCCAGGGCCCAGGTGAGGGTGTGGAACATAAATGTGCAGTGGTCGCAGCCAGAATGGCTGCCTGATCGTCTCCACCTCTTCACACCTGGTGCCTCCAAATGGCAGGTGGGCGCTCAGGCTGGCAGCTGTGCATTGAAGCCTGCCCCTTGCAGCCTTCTCCGGGGGACGCACTGATGCCAGAGGGAGAGGGCTGCGCATGCGCAGTCTGTGGGTCACTGGAGGGTCTTCCTCTCCACCAGGGCTGCGGCAGGAGGCGGAAGGAAGGCTGTGCATCGGCAACAGCATGGTGGGCGCAGCCTCTTGCCACCTTCCCTCAGGGACACACAGGTACACCGTCAAAAGGTCTACCTCCTCTTTTTGCTTGAGGCTGCAATCAGGCAATGCAACAGCAGCTGGAAGTCTCCATGCACGGAGGGACTCTCCTTGGGCGGAGCCCCTCTTTGCCTACCCCTGGGAGAGTGCGGCAGGAGATGGAAGGCGCATGCGCAGTCAGAGGGGCTCTAGCTCCCTCTTCTCCCTATGACTGTAAAGGTCCAGCTCCGCCTGGGAGACCGCGTGGTCACCTGCCTCCACCCTAGAGGCACAGACGGCTCCCGCAGGAGGGAGGGTGTGGAGAGGCAGGCAAGAAGACCCCAGTGCACCCCTCACCCCAGAACAGGCAAGAAAACGACCAGATCCTTTCCGTCCTCACCATTCTCTAGCCACCTGCCTGGTGAACCTGAGATGACCCGGAGGGCGCGCCGCTGCCACTTTGGTGGGGAGGGGTCTGGAGGGTGAATGCCTACAGGACTCTGCGCCACTGGTCTCATATCTTGGTCATAGAGTGATCCCCGCTGTGCTCCGTGCCAGGCTGCTTTGATTGAACAGTCTGCCTGAGGAATCCAGAATGATCTGGTGGGTTCGCCGCTGTGGCCTTGGTAGGAACGGGCAGGAGACTGCGCCATTGCCACGGGGTTCTCTGCTGCTTTGATTGGCCCACCTGCGTAAGAAACCTGAGACGACCAGGAGGGCGCGCTGCTACCGCCTTGGTGCGTTTGGGTCCGCAGGGGGGATCCCTGGAGGAGACTGCGCCACTGGTCTCATATCTTGGTCATAGAATGAGCCCTACTGTGCCCCGTGCCAGGCTGCTTCAGTTCAGCCACATGCCAAGGGAACCTGAGCTCTTCGGGCGACTGGCCGCAGCAGACTCAGTGGGAATGGGTCCAGAGACTGCACCGCCGGTCTCACATCCCTGTCATAGAATGATGCCCTCTATGCCCCGTCCCAGGCTGCTTTGATCGAGCCACGCGCCTAAGAAACCTGAGATGAGCAGGCGGGCGCGCCGCTACCACCTTGGGGAGCGTGGGTCCGCAGGACGGATCCCTGGAGGAGACTGCGCCACTGGTCCCACATCCCT
>NW_020954582.1:10682354-10728221 GCF_900497805.2 Vombatus ursinus
AGATGATCCGGAGGGTGCGGGGCTGCTGCCTTGGTGGAAATGGGTCCGGAGGGCGTATCCCTGGATGGGACTGAGCCATTGTTGTGGGTTTCATACCCTGCAGCTTTGCTGGAGCCACCTGCCTAGGAAACCTGAGATGATCTGGAGGGCGCCGCCTCAGTGGGAATGTGTCTAGAGGGCGGATCCCTAGAAGAGACTGCACCACCAGTCTCATCCCAGGCGTGGCATGAGCCTCCTCCCTGACTCGCTCCCTCCGGCTTTGGTTGAGCCGCTTGCCCAGGAAGGTGGTTGGATACACCGTTGCTGCCTCTGGGGAAATGGGTGTGAGGCTGCACCACGGGTCCGTAGGGCAGTCTCCTCATGCCCCTCACTGGACAGCAGCAAGCGGCTAGCCAGCATGGGCGGTGCCCCGATCTAACAGTCAAGGTGCAGCTGCGGCAGATTCCCACGGGACCCATTTCTGTTGGTGCTTCAGATATCGGGGCTTTATCAAGGTAAAATGCCATATTGGTCGTATTATATTCTGTGGGCTGAGGAGGGCTACTAAACACCTCCAAATCATTCTCTACCTTCCTTTCCCTGTGCGCAAACCCGGGTGAGGTTCCCCTGCAAGAACCAGGATACAACACAGCCCTGAGACCATGGACGCCACCAATATTTATTGTAGTATTTATGTATTTCTTAGCCATATGACATGTATACAAAGGTGCCCATTTTCAGGAGGTTCCTAGATTTGTGTGTGTGCGCGCCTGCATCACTGATTATGCCCCTAAGGCTTTTTCTCCCCTACGGCCATCTCCCCACCCCACCCCCAACTCTGCGGCGGGATTTGGCTCAGCTCAATATGTTTTTAAGGATGGCATTTTGTATGTTCTAGTATTTCTTTCCCAGTTAGGAGAACCTGGATGGGGAGGGGGGACCCCCAGTGATGAGTGGCAGACAGCTCTGCTGAACCTTGGGGTTAGATGTATTATGTGGCTATCCCATATAGCAAATAGTGTTTTTGAAGGAGACAACCAGGTTGGCAGGAAGAGAAAAGAAAGCTTTGCTACAATCTGAAATGACAAGCCACATATTCCCCAGACACCTTAGCAATGTGATGACAGCCTCGAGATTATTTCTTAAATGACAATCAGCCCCTGTTGAGTTCCCCTTTCCATTTCTGCCCAGATCCAAAAGGCCCAGCGTCCTCAGATTCCTTCAATTGGATGGCCCTGCCCAGAGGGAGCTTCAGAAGGGAGAAGGTGGGGTGTCTGATCTAGGTTATCCTCCATATTCCATAACATTCAGTAGTTCATTATTTCCTCCAGCATCAACTGTCTAGTCTTCTGTTTGGCTTCATAATCTTGACCCTTCCTAGCTTTCTGGTCTTCTTCCACCACACTCCCCTTAATCTCCTCTGGTCCAAGGCCACTGGCTTCCTTGCTGTTCCTCTCACGTGACAAGGCACTGACTGTCCACCATTTTGGTTGCACTGCTTGGGCGTGGTTATATTGAATGGGAACTCTAATTTTATAGTTTTCCAATACCATTTCATGAGCCTGCTGTGTGTTATATTTACTTTCTCATGAGTTTAGCTTTAGCTATTCTAGTTTGGCACATACTCTCTTACTTTCAAAGTTGCTAGGTTGGAGCAGTATATAGAAAAAGAATTCATTCCGTCACCATCTTGTCCCGTCCTATGATTCTCTTTAAGTCTGCTCTTCCTCTGGATAAACATCCCCAGTTTCTTCAAATTCTTCTCCTATGGCACAAACATAGCACAACAGATAGGAAAGCTTGCCTTGAAGAACTCTTTTTTTCTCCTTTATTTTTTTTCTTTTCCTTCCTGGAAAACACACAGAGGAAGGAAGGGTGCCCCCATCTCTTTCTGAATCCTAGTGGAGGAGAGGGGGTGGAATGGAGAACAGCTGGTCACCTTTTTCCTCATAATTACCCTCCCCATACTTGGAAGCTGTTATTAAGTTATCCTCCATCCCTTTATTCTCCAAGAGAGATCAGCCCAGTCTCCTGTAACCTTTCCTCACATTTGGGGATTTATTTAGTAACAAGCCAAACCAAATTGGTACTGGTTCACTCTCTGTCTCTCTCCATTTGCCAGCACAAGAAGTATTTAGCAGCTTGATTTTCCTGAGCCTACCCAAGAGAGAATAGCATAGGTGATCCTGTCCTATGCTTGCCAGGCAAAGCCAAATCTGAGTAATCCTACCTTGAAAGTGGTAATTAAACAGTAAACTGGAACAGAATTAGCAGAGTCATCACTGAATATGAAAAAGCAAAAAAGGTTCAAGGGAATGATTTCTTGCCCCCAGATTATAGATTTTATACATGACTTTGCAAGCATTTTCATTGAAAACAAGGGATTTGGAGGAAGCTGTGACAATCCTCTTTTCTATAGAGGTGATCTCCATTCTGCCTTGGACCGGCTTTGTTTAAGTTTCCCAGATGGTATGCTTCCTGAATGATTCAGTTAGGGCTTTTAAGAACAATAACCCCAAAATGGGCCAAAATTTCAATCCCTGTAAATACAAGCCACAACGCCATTTCTTCAGCTACCCAGGACTAACAAAGGGGGAGGGGGGGATGAAGTGAAGGCAAAAAATATAGAAATCTCAGAAATTGTTGCTCTTGTTGCCAGAGTTCTTATGCCATCGGCACAGGAAGCTTCCTCTCCCAGGACAGATGGATAGTGGCTCTGCCATTTATCCTTAGAGAATTTCCTAGGGCACTAGATGGCTTGACTAGGGTCACACAGACAGTGCACGGTCAGAGATAGGATTTGAACCCAGGCCTTCCTGATGCTGAAGCCAGATGTTTAACTAGAGAGAGGTCACGCTACCTCTGAGGAGTCAGTGATCTGACTGTGCGCAACCACAAAACGTAACGTGCTCATATATGATTCATTGGATGTTTTGGCAAGCTTTCCATAAACTGATTTTACATTCCACAGCTTTTCTCTGTTTTATGAGAAAATACCGCTCATATTCATCCATCAACCTATTTAAAAAAAATTTTGGTACAGTTTTAAAATGAGTTTATACTCTAACCAAATGTTGCCTTTAGACATTTTTCTTCATACGGCAAAAGCTACCTGTGTGATCCTGGGCAAGTCGCTTAACCTCTGTTTCTTCAGTTTCCTTATCTGTAAAATGAGGATAATAACAGCACCTACTTCCCCAGGCTGTTATGAGGATCTAAGGAGATAATAATTGTAAAGTACTTAGTGCTGTGCCTGATACATAGTAAGCACTTTACAAGTGTTAGTTTTGATTATTAGCTATTATATTTACTAGCTTTCTGGGTTCTTTCAGTCTCCTTGTTGAAATCATTATTTTCTTTGGTTTAATTTATGAATTATAATGATCATATAATGTTGATGTCATTTCTGTCGTCCATTTTCCATTGGCTAGATAGGCATGCTACAGCTTGTTAAAATAATTCTGGATTGAATCTTCTTCACTGTGTCTCTCATACCTTTTTTCATTACTATTCTTGTTTATTATAAATTCTTATCTGAGCTCTGATCAATCGATAGTCTGACTCTGAACAGACAGCCGACCCAAGGATAACTCCCATGTCCATACTAAGGCTTTCTTGTCTATTAAAATGTCAGGGGTGTCATTCCTTGGGTTGATATTTGCTACTTGCCGTGTCCTGTGTCTACCAATTCAGCTAATTCTTTTTTTTAAGAAAGTTTCCATGATATGGAAGTGTGAGGTTTCTGTATAACAGAGGAGCCTCTCTCATTTTTCCTCCTGAACCATGTATTTCTCCCCATCCTTATATCTCTCTGTCTTTCCATTGAAGTTACCAAGTATCAGAGTATGTTGATTTGATTTGGAAGGTTTTTATCAAATTCTTTATAGAATTTCTCCACCACTTCACCCTTAGCAACTGATGTTGGTGCATAAGCTGCAATTATTTTCATGGTGGTGTATTTGCAGATACTTATCATTAGGACTGCAATATGTGAAGCCCAAATGTCTTATGAAATAATATTTCTTGAAGCTTTGGCGCATATGATAAAACCTACTCTGCCTACGCCTTTCTTTGCCTTTCCAAGAAAAATCTAGGAGCCTTCATTTGATTTAGCTGCAATTTCCTTGTTTCTTCTGGTTTCATTTACAGCAAATGGGTCAAGATTGACATCATTCAAGTCCTCCAGCAATATGTGTACTTCTTGGTTATTTGCAAAGAATCTCACTTTTATGGCATTGACATTCTGATGGAAGTTTGTTGATTCTCTGAAAGCTATCAGGTTCTCAGCACCCTCCTCTCTGACAAAGGGGAAGGGGACTGCCTAGGACTGAGACTCATTGTTCATTTTTCTTTGTTTCACAGACTTCTGTGGTCAAAGAAATTTCATCACCAGGGCCCTGCCTTCTGGTCGTGACATAAACCTTCTTATATAGAATATGTAATAAGCTTGCTCTGTTTTCTCCCCCCCAAGTCTGTTACATTTTACCTCCCCCTCCTTGTACCTTGAGGGGTTCAGGGGAGTCCTCATCTATTGTATTCACCCATCTTTTTAGGGGCCCAGTGACCAGCACCACAGTTCTTTCTCACAATTATACTTTGGATTAGCCTTTACAAATGTATATTTACTTCAAAGATATAGCAAGAAAAAACAGACAAACATTTCTCCCCAACATCCTGATAACCCCACCTTCCAGTCACTGGGAATTGGGAGGGATTAAACTCACAGTTTAGCTCAATTTCTACCAAGTTCAAGAACAAAGCCCAGCTAGGCTTGCTTCTCAGACCCTTGCATCCTCACTGCTGGGCTGGCTGCAGTACCTAGCCTGGATTCTTGAACTCCCTAATTGCTCCAGTTTGAGCTTTTGGGTCAGAGACTCCACTCCCTAGACCTGAACTGAAAAGGGCAGATGAATCGGGCCAAATCGTCATGCCTGTGTCTCAAGATCATATGGCCTGGGGCATACGGGGAAGGGGTGGCCCTCATGCCCTCCCCTTCATGGTGTCGCCTGACCGGAGTGAAGGATCCCCTCAGGTAGGATATAGGAAAAGCCAGCCTGTGCTCAACCAGAGTTTTAGACAGATAGTTCCAGCTATGCAGCCTTTGGAAAAAAGCTACCCCCAACCATATCACATTGAACAGATACCTGCCATGAGAAGGCACTGTGCTAGGCTCAGCAGAAAATTGAGAATTTTAGAATCGGAAGAGGATATCTAGTCCAACCCGTACTTGAACTCATATCCCCTCCTACGGTGTCCACAGAATAGTACAAAACATTTTGTCCAATGCTTTGCTAAAATCTAGGTCACAAATAGCAATTCGTTTTAATTCAAGATGTATTCATGTGCTTGCTACTTACTGTATGTTGTGCCGGGTGCTCAGTAAACAAAGATGAAGTGAGTCTGATTCTGCAGCTCAAGTAGCTAGGCAAAATCAACATATACCTAGTCAATCAGTCAATCAACAAGCATTTATTAAACACCTACTATGTGACAGGCACTATGCTAGGTTCTAAGGATTCAAAGACAAAATACTCAATGAGCTTACAGTCCACCAGAGGAGACACAGAGAGGAAAATACAAAACACACTCAAAGATATTGGAGGGAACGACTAAAAACTGAGGAAATCCAGAAAGGCCCCTTGTAGGAGGTGTCCCTTGAGCTGAGCCCCAAAGGGAGCTAGGGATGCCAAGAGGCAGGTAGAAAATTCTGGGAGGCAGCTTACACAAAGTTACAGAAGTGAGAAGATGGCGTGCCATGCATGAGAAATAGGGCAAAGGCCAGTTGGTCTGGAAAGTAGACTGGGTAAGGAGTGGGCAGAGGTGAGATTATAATCAGTTTGGAAATATAGACTAATGAGATGGCGAAAGACTTTCAGGGCAAAACAGAAGCATTGGAGTTTCATCCTGCAGGAAATGGGGAGTCACTGGAGTACTTGAGCAGGGCAGCAACATGTTCAGAGCTGGGCGTTCAAAATGTCGGTTTGGTGGTTGGATAGAGGGTGGATTGGAGAAGTGGATTCAGGGAGACCTAGTAAGAAACTATGGGGGGCAGCTAGATGGTGCAATGGATAGAGCACCTGCCCTGGAGTCAGGAGGACCTGAGTTCAAATCCAGCCTCTGACACTTGAAACTTACTAGCTGTGTGACCCTGGGCAAGTCACTTAACCCCAACTGCCTCATCAAAAAGCAAGCAAGCAAGAAAGAAAGAAACTATGGAAATATTCTAGGGGGAATGAGATGGTGGCCTGAATGACATTGGTTCTGGTAAAAAAAGACGAGGCAGATGCAAGAGATGAGGGGGGAGAAATGCTGAGAGTTGGCTCCTGATTGAACATAGAATGGGAAAGGGAAGTGTTGAGAATGACTCCTGAATTCCAAACCTGAATGATGAGAAGACTTGTGCCTTTAGTTTGAAGAAAGAGTGAATTTTGAGGGGGGATGGGTTTGGCTGGAGATGTCTGGAGTTGGAGATACTAGTCGGATAATGGGGCAGAAAGCATCTGTGGCAATTAGTAAGGTAGGTCTGGAGCCCAAGAGACTGGCTCAGGCTGGACGGGGAGCTCTGGGAGTCACCGGCAGAGAGAATTGAGTTGAACCCATGGGAGCTGGGGAGATGAGCAAGAGAGACATTGTAGAGTGAGAAGAGGACCCAGGACCTGGAGTGTGTTGTCACATCCAGTAGGGGACCGGACATGGATGAAGAATCTGTAATGGAGACTGAGTCAAGTCAATAAGCATTTATTAAGTGCTTACTATGTGCAAGGCACTGTACTAAGTGCTGGGAGCACAAATACAAGCAGAAAGACAGCTCCTGCCCTCAAGGAGCTTATATTCTAACTTTTGTCTTTTTTGTTCAGTCATGCCTGACTCTTCATGACCCTATTTGGAGTTTTCTTGGCAGTGATACTGCAGTGGTTTGCCATTTCCTTCTCCAGCTCATTTTACAGATGAGGAAACTGAGGCAAACAAGGTGAAGTGACTTGCCCAAGGTCACACAGCTAGTGAGCGTCTGAGGCCAGATTTGAACTCATGAAGATGAGTCTTCTGACTCTAGAACCAGCACTGTATCCACTGCAGCACCACCTAGCTCCCCAATGGGGAACTATAACACATTAGAGGAAACTGAAAAAATTAGAAAAGGGGAAGGAGGCAGTGTGTACATGTGATATGAGAGTTTAAGGGTGAAGTAAGCCTCCAGGGTGAAGAGGCCTCTCTACCTTTAATGTGATTGGTTGTTGGTCTTTGTTCTCAAAGAGGACCAAACTGACATCATTATGTCGGGGTCAAGGTACAGTGTGTCCCACTGTGGCTAACCAGACCACTCCGAGTCTGGAAGGCTGTACCACAGATGGGACACAAAAGTCCATCTGAACATTTGGAGTGGCGATGCCTCTCAATCTGTGCATCTCTGCCCTTGTAGGGAAAGTCTACAGAGTCAAGAGGGCAGCCTAGAGAAGAATGAAGACACGGCCGGCGTGGGTAGCCTCCCAGCCAATCAGAGGAAGAGACTGAAGGGGCAGAGGGTACTTCCAGTGTGGGAAGTCCAGAAGTGGAGTCAGCTTCCAAGATTTAGACGTTTCAGTGCACAGATAGCAGAGAAAATCCAGAGACTCAAGGGGGCAGCCTGGAGTGGAATTTAGGGTTAGTCATATAGGCAAGTAGCAATGTCATAGAGGACAAAGAGCGGACACAGAATCTGGAGTAAATACCAAAGGAAGGGCTGGTCAGCAGTATCGGAAGCTGCGTCAAAGTTAAGGATGAAGGCTGAGGAAAGGCCACTGGTTTTAGTAATCAAGAGATCATTTGTGGCGTTAAAGAAAGAGGTTTCAGATGAAAGCTCAGAAAAACATGAGACATAAAAATAGCTAACGTCCACATAGCACATTAAAGGTTTGCAAAGTACTTTACAAAAATTCTCTTTTGTTCTCACAACAACCCTGTGAAGCAGGTCCTGTCATTATCCCCATTTTCCATATGGTGAAACTGAGGCAGAGGCTAAGGGACTTGCTCATTGTCACACAGCTAGTATTTGAGGTATGGATTCAAACTCCAGTCTTCCTGACTCCAAGTCCAGTGCTCTGTACACTACACTTCCCAATTATCTCAACACATTTCTTAATTACAAAGTAGAAGGTAACCAGTACCATATGAGAGGTGGGAACAAGGTATAAAAGTAGAGTTTCGGAGATGAGAGAGAGACCAATTCTGATTAGGATGATCAAAGATTGTGTCCGATTTCCAAGATGGAGAAAGGTAATGGTCAATCAAAAAGCATTTATTAGGCACCTTTTGTATGCCAGGCATTCTACTAGGCACTGGGGATATGAAAATGAAATCGTCTCTTCTCTCAACGGGCTGACAGGGATAGGGACTGAGCATTCTTGGCAGAGGGAGAGATGAGTAAAGACTTGAAGGCAGGAAAGTACTATTCAAGTTCAGGGATCTGTGATGTTCTGGGCCAGTGGTAGAACTGGGGAGGCTTGAGTTAACAGCCCCCACACTCCTATAATGACAAGCAGGCTGTTGTGATCAGAGAAGCAATGAAGCCGGGGGGGGGGGGCAATTTAATTAACTTTGCCCCCAGGTGGATTGTTCTGGGACCCAGCTGTGGGCCCTTTGGGCAACCAGGATAGACAGTCATCTCCAGGGACTCTGCTAAGGAGTTCCTGAAGCCCCAGGGTGTATCTTTACCCTGTGTTTTTAACCTCCCTGTTGGCAGCTTTTACCTTCTGATGAACTGCATTTTAACCACCTTAGAGACTGCTTTTACCTGGAAGTATATAAAGGTGTTTTGATTAAAGATAGTATTTATCTGAACCTTATAGCTCTGGGTGATCCTCTGTACCAGGTGTGGGGCTAGGACTGAGACACGTGGGGAGGTCCAGGATGGTGTAGACATCTCAGTCCTTCCCAAATGACACATCTTTACTTGCCCCCCAAAACTACTCCTGTGCCTTCCTGACCCCCCAGTTCTGCTACTAGCACCACCATTCTCTCAGTCCCTGCGGCCCCAAACCTTGGATTCACCTCTGAGATTCCTCTCCTCCTCCTGCCCTGCCACCCCATCCAATCAGTTACCAAGTTCTGTCCATTTTACCTCAGCAATATCTCTTGCATCCGTCCTTCCTAACCCACACACGCTGCCATCTATGCATTAGAGTATCAGAGTATGTTTATATATAAGTAATTCTTGAGCAGGCTTTTCTCCAGGCGAGGGAGAAGAACATATTTCATAACTAAATGCTAAGGCATTTAGGGGACGCTTTGGGCAAGAGATTGGGTGCAAACTCAGTTATGCTAATGGATACTGTGCTCTGATAGAAATGTGAGTCATCAGTCCTGTAAGTGTCAACTAGCTGCTGCAAGAAAAGGCTCACAAAACACAAGAAGTCTGCTGGGGCTGAAATAGAGCAGTGGGAACCTGGTCCTGGGGTCCTCCTGCCTGCAGGCCACCCGGAAGCTTCCCTAAATGGGGAGCCCAAGCCTGCCGCACTCAAAGGGTGGAACTGTCCTTGGTCAGGGTGGGCCCTTCACTGCACCTGGCTGCATTGGGGAAGGTGCACCCAGTCCTTGGAGCACATCAAAGGACCAGAGCTTTTGAGCTACAGGGAAACTTAGAGGCCATGTGATACAACCATCTCATTTTACAGATGAAGAAACTGAGTCTGCGAGAGGCAAAGTGATTTATCTAAGGTCACACAGCTGGCAAATATGAGAGCGGGATTAGAACCCAAGTCAGCCGACTTCTCCAAGTCCTCTATCCATTGCACCACATTGTAGCACTGGGCATAATTGAATCCAAATCACAGAATCAATAACAATGTTACAAGGAAACTCAGGTGGCATTGAGTCTAACCCGTATCCAAACAAAAGTCCTCTAGACAGCATACCCAATGAGTGGTCATGCAGCTTTTGCTTGAATACCTACCTTCCAAGGCAGCCACTACTCTTGGACAGCTCCAATTTCTTAAAATATTAGTCTATTATTTTCCATATTATATGTAAAAACCATTTTTAACATTCTTTTTTTTTAAATTTGAGTTCCAAATTCTCTCCCTCCCACTCCCCTCCCCTTTCCGTGAGACAGTAAGCAATTTGATGTAGGTTATCCATGTGCAATCATGCAAAACATATTTCCATATTAGTCATGTTTTGAAAGAAAACACAGACCAAAAAAAATGAAAAAAATAAAGTGAAAAATAGTCTGCTTTGATCTGTATTCAAGCTCCATCAGTTCTTTCTCTGGAGGGGGATAGCATTTTTCCTCATGAGTCCTTTAGATCACTGTATTGCCGAGAAGAGCTAAGTCTGTCACAGCTGATCATTGCCCAATGAGGCTACCACTGTACACAGTGTTCTCTGGTTCTGCTCACTTCACTCAGCATCAGTTCAGGTAAGTCTTTCCAGGTTTTTTTGAGATTATCCAGCTCATCATTTGTTGTAGCACAGTAGCATTCCCTTACATTCATACACGACAGTTTGTTCATCCATTCCCCTATTGATGGGCATCCTCTCGATTTCCAATTCTTAGCTACCACAAAAAGAGGACAGCTCCAATTTTGAAGATTTTCCTGAAGTTGAACCTAAATTAGCCCCTTTGAAATTTTTTCCCATTGCTCCTGCCTTCGAGGGTCAAGTAGAATAAGTCAAATTTCTCATCTTTGTGAAAACCCTTTTGATTCTTCGTGGAATCATAGATTTTAGTGCTAGAAGGGACCTCATAGGGCATCTTATCCAACTCCTTCATTTTACAGTTGAGAAAACTGAGGCTCAGTGTGATTACTCAGTTTGCTCCGGGTCACATAGCTAGTAAGGGTCAGAGTGAGGATCTTCTGGACCAGTCCATGACTCCATACCCAGCAGTCATTGCACCATCATACGCCTGAACGCAGCCCTCATGTTGCCCACGCTCACCCGCATCCTTCCTTTCAATCAGTCCTCACAGACTGTGTTTTATGGTGCTTTGGCTCACGCTATTAAAAAGTTGCTGGTAAAGGTCCCTGCAGCTCAAAAGACAAAAGCACTTCTCCCAACCTGCCAACCTCCATAACTTGAGTCTGGCTCTCTAGAGAGCTCCCTCTTCCAGGAAGCCTTCCCTGATCCCAGCTGAAGTGTTATCTCCCTCAGCCAGTATTCACAGAGTACCTTGCCTGGATTTCTCCCTTGCCCTCATCACAGGCTGCCTCATAGTTTCTTAATCACCAATGGTGGACAGTCATGAGCTGCCTTGGTCTCCATGCTCCCTTGAGGAGTGGTCCTACCTACGGCTGCTAGGTGGCACTATAGTGCGTACAGCATTGGGTCTGGAACATATGAGTTCAAGTGTGGCTTCAGATTCTCATTAGTGGTGTGACCCTGGGCAAATCACTTTGCCTCTCTTCCATCCCCTGTAAAATGGATGGCCTCTGGAGTCCTTCCTTGCTTGAAATCTAAGGTCCTGAGACAAGCACCGTGCTCTTTTTGTATCTTCTCATCCCCAAGGCCTCCCACGGTTGGGAGGGGGAACAGTCTGGGCCCTATGGGAGCTGGGCTGCCTCCTATCCATCCACGGTTGGACTGAACTTTGTGCTGCTATTGATACCCTGCCCTTCATACAGTCTGTGAGCTCCTGTGGTGCAATGCTCATGCATGCACGCACACACACACACGTACACACACACGTGTTTGCCCCAGGTGAAATATATCTCAGTTCTTACTGCATGGTCTTTGGGATGTTCCTCATTTAAAGTCCTAGAAGCTTGATCGAATTTGAAAGAGAAAAAAGTGCAGAAATTTGGGGGAAAAAATAGCAGGTTCCATCTCTAGACTCCAGACGTTTTCCCTGGTTGTCCTGCCATGCCTGGCATGCCCTTCCTCCTCTCCTTCACCTCCTGGTTTCTCTGACTTCTTTCAAGTAAGTCCCAGCCAAAACTCCACCATCCACAGGAACCCTTCCCCGGTCCCCTCGATGCTGCCTTCCCTCTGTTCGTCGTCTCCAATTTATTCTTTGTACAGCTGTTTGTGGGTTGGCCCCTCATTAGGTTGGGAGTTCCTCAAGGGCAGGGTCTGTCTTCGGCCTTTCTTTGTATCCCCAGTGCTCAGCACAGTGCCTGGCACATAGTAGGTGCTTAATAAATATTGATTGATTAATTAAGAATATGAGACTAAAGGAGACGTAATAAAATAAAATGGGATCAAACACCGACTCCTTTCTCAGAACCGACTCAAGATGCTAGGCCCTGGAGCACGTGCCTAGAAGCCCAGGCACATGAGAGCTCCGAGGTGCAGTTTGTTGAACCAGCCTAAGGTCCACGCTAAGGGGGGACACTATGGAAAGCCCCTGGGAGTAGGGTAGGGAGCTCACCAGGTAACCTAAGAAGGAACACATTGGCCCAGGCTAGAAATAGAACAGGTCAAAGTTTCCATGACAGTCAACAGAGACTGGGTTTGTGAGTATCCCCTGCACGTCTAGCCTAGGTGAGAAAGGGAGGCCCAGTCTTTAAAAAGAATGACATTAGATGCAGAGAGCTGAAATAAAGCCAAGAAGATGAATTCTGTGGAAGGCCACTTTGCACTCATCCACCGCATATGCTCAGTAAATAGTTATTAAATGGGAAACATTCAGTGTTTCATAAAATCCACATTCTGAAAGCACTCATCTGAAAATGCTGGGGAGCATCTTTCCAAAGCAGCAGCAGCTGCTCCTGGGATTGCTGCCTGGCCTGAGGTGACTAGGCCTGGGCCAATGGCAGGACGGGAACTCGCATCTCCAGTGAGCACCGAGGTGAGGAAGGATCAAGGATTACGTGTGCAATGAGGCCTGAGAAATGATATCAGATAACACTGAAATCGGAGTCAGCATCTTCCAAACAAATCAAATCAACAGACATTTATCAGACACCTGTTCTCAAGGTGCCAGGCTGGGGTATGATAATAATATCCTGCATTTATGGAGTGCCTTACCTAGGACACGTCATCCGATTCTCACAGTGACGTTATGAGGTAGGGGCTATTATCCTTCTCTCCCCCCCCCCCATTTTACAGATGAAGAAACCAGGACCCAAAGTGACTTCACCATGGTCACATAGCTAGGAAGTGTTGAGGCAAGATTTGAATCTGGGTCCTTCTGACTCCAAATCCGGCATTCTAACCACTACATCACTAATGTAAAGAAAGACATATAAATGTTAATGTAAAGAGGGCATGGTCTCCGTAGCATTCCAATGAAATTTGGGAGAAAAGGGAAGTAAGTACAGGAATAGTTAGATAATAGAAAAAGGTTTAAATACCAGTTCTGGACCCGGATAGAAGAGAGGAGGCTGCCGGGTGGCAGTGGATAGAGCCCTGGGCCTGGAGTCAGGGAGACCTGAATTCAGGTTTGGCCTCAGACACTTTCTAGCTGTGTGACTCTTGGCGAGTCATTTAACCTCTATCCACCTTAGCCTCCTCATCTGTAAAATGGGGATTGTTGTGAGGATCAAATCATAACATACAGAAAACATCTTGCAAATCTCGAGGCATTCTAAAAATGTGATTTATTATTAATGGTGACAACAATAATAATAAAAGTCTTATTGATGAAACTGTTGGGATCTCTGAGAGTGAACCCCAAATCTCCATAGAGTCAACATCTGGCATTTCTAGCACATGCCAATGATGCCACCAGGAAGGGGACCATGGGCCTTAACACCAGATTTCCAGGTGTCTGGGCAAGAACAGTGGTCACCTATTGATTAATGCTTTGGCGTCTCGGAACCTGGAGAGGATGCAAATACTCCCACCCAGCGTAACTCCTGCTGAGAAAGCCACTGAAGGATGCTCGCCAACAAGCTGTGACTTCAGCTCAAAAGAGCCCTGATGAAAACAAATGATGGTGCTCCAAGAAGGGGACAGGATATTGCTGGGAAGCCTGGGTGTGCAGAGAAGATTGGAGGGAGTGGGCCCACCAAGGAAATTTGCCTGTTTACAGAATGGCGTGGGGAGATGGGGATGTCTGTAAACACAATTCATTGGAGCCGCCTTTTGCCATTGAAGAGATCTTGACAATCGGGGGGGGTAGAAATGAAAGGCAGTTAGCCTAGTACGCTCATAGAGGAGACCACCCATCAGGTATAGTGAGACTTCCTGAACTAGAAACTCCTAAAGGGATGCTGCAGGCCAATGAGGCGCGTTAGGTCATCGCCCAATAGCCTTGTGACCAGCTGAATTGGCGCTCAGTACAGATGTGGGCTGCGGTGCACTGAGGGGGGAGCTGAACCCAGAGACAGCACTTTGCTGACCAGACTTGACCAGAGAGACCTCTAGGGTACCAAACCAACCACAGAGTTTGCAAATGCTGCTAGCCAGCCTGGCCCCTCACCAATCATTTGGGCTTGGGAATGCAGACCTGTCGGTCTGATGATGATAATAACGGTTACCCCATACCATCACCCAGCTCGGGAAGAGGTTCAGAAAGGAGAGCCAGTTGACCTGGGGACCAGGTTAACACAGTGTTTCAGAAGTGTTTAGACATATAGCCAATAACAGTGAGGCAGTTAGGTGGCACACCTGGAGTCAGGAAGACCTGAGTTCAAATCTAGCCTCAGATACTTACTAGCTATATGACCCTGGGCAAATCACTTTCTCTCGGCATGCCTCAGTTTTCCCAGCTGTAAAATGGGGATAATAATGATAATATGGATTTGCTGTAAATGGTACATGTGATCTTGGGATAATCCTCCTGAATCGATTGATCATAGAAGCACCATTCCATCATATACCAGCTTGCTGACCTGTCCCCTTTCTGCTATCAGGGGAAGAGAGCTGCCTTCCTTCCTGCCCTCTTTACTTATCTTCTGGTCTTGTAGGGATGTAGGGATAGGAGAGAAACGTTGTTCCATCGGCTCCCCCCGTTGATGCCCTGGTTTGTTGTGAGGATCAAATGAGGTGATGTTTATAAAGGGTTTTATGTACCGTTGTACATAAATTCTATTAAAATAGGAATTCTTGCACGTATCACGCAGACCTTGCGTATCATGGCACATGCTGATACGTGTTGGGTACTGTGCATCCCAGAGTTACATTTCTGTTATCATTTTGCTGTTTATGTCTATTTGCTTGCGTGTTAATGTCACACATGGGCTGTCAGCTCTGCACTGATTACTCTTTAATTTTTAGCAAACCTCAGTTATGATAATGCTGTGATAATTGTCCTATATGCTGCTGACAGTGGCACCATGACCCGTGCATTCTGTGTATATGTGTGTGTTTACAATCCTTTGCTTATGGACTATGGGTGTGCATACATCATTAGGATGCCATGATGTATTATGTCCTCTGCATGGAATCCAGACATTAGCCACGCTTTGCCAGATAATTGTTCTTTGTCCTCTGCATGTAGTGTTAATATGGATTTGATGTAAGTAGCACATGTGATCTTGGGATAATCCTCCTGAACTCACTGATTGGAGAAACATCATTCCATCACATGCCAACCTCTAGACCTGGCCCTTTCCTGCTGTCGGGGGAAGAGAAAGTTGCATTCCTTCTTGGTCTCTCCACTTATCTTCTGGTCTTGTCTGCGTGTAGGGCTAGGAGAGAAATGCTGTTCCATCAACTCCCCAATTTGTCCTCTTTCCTGAGCTCCTAACACCCCAGGAGGGCAACACATTGAGGCTGAACCCCAAACTCATCTGGCAGTGGTTAGCAAACTCTTACCTGGTCACATTCTCCCTAGCCCAGTGATCCTGAACGGCCCCCCGCCATTGTCATTAATACAAACCTATTGTCCATTCCCCACTGCCTGTCCCCCTCGACCCAACCCTTATTTCCAACGATGTCCAACTCTAAAATTACCCACTCCTTCCACTGCACTCTTTGGAGTACCTGCTGCATAGGTAACAAGTTTGCTTTCATCCTAAATCTTTTTGTTTCACATTCCTTTATGTTTTGGCTCTCACTGAGACCTGACTCTCTCCTGATGACATTGCCTCTCCGGCTTCCCTGTCCAGCAATGGTAACACTTTCACTCATTCCTTTCATTCATTGGTCAGGGTGGGAGAATCGGAATTCTCCTTACTCGGTACCTTTTTTTTTTTCTGTAAATCTCTTTTCTAAAATTTAATAGAATTCTACTGATTGATTAATAATGGGTAGCTCACCAGATGGGAACTCATGAGTCACAGTACACAAAAACCCCGATCCCTCATTTTTAGCCCTAGAACCTTAAAGGTAAAATGAGGCATTGTCCTCTAAGGACACTGCCTGCTGCTTGTGAGTCAGGAGTGGGAGCCCAGAGGTGGTGAGGTCTGTCTGTCTGTCCGTCTGTCTTTCTCTCTAAATATATATAGTGTGTGTGTATTACATACTCATAATTATACAGAGGCATATGTTATACATATATGCCTCTATGTATATACTTATTACATATGTGTGTATATACGTTCATGTATCCATAGTACAGGCAGCTAGGTAATGCAGTAGAATGCTGGGCCCAGAGTCAGGAAGACTCATCTTCCTGAGTTCAAATCTGGCCTCAGACACTTACTAGTTGTGTGATCCTGAGCAAGTCCCTTAACCTCCTTTGCTTCAGTTTCCTCATTTGTAAAATGATCTGGAGAAGGAAATGGCAAATCACTCTAGGATCTCTGCCAAGAAAAACCCAAATGGAGTCACTGAGAGTCAGGCAGGACTGAACAACAACAACATATTTGCTTGTTGTCTCCCCGTTGGGTAATAAATTTCTTGAGGGCAGGGACTACTTTTTGCCTCTTTATCTGCAGCAGTTAGCACAGCGCCTGGCACATAATACGGATTAATAAATGTTTATTGACTGACTTGCTGACTGAAGATCATATCTACTAGTTTACATACTTCCTAACAACCCCTGCATGGGTTAAATAGGGCAATTTTTATCCCTACAGCTAGGTGGTACAGTGGATAGAGTATTAGCTCTAGAGTCAGGAAAATCTGTGTTTAAATCCTGCCTTGCACTTACTAGCTGTGAGTCACTAGGCAAGTCACTTAACCCCTTTAACTTTAGTTACTTCAGCTATACAGTAAAGATAGTAATAGACCTGCCTTACTGGGTTCTTGTGAGGATTAGCTGAGCTAACATAGGTAGAAAGTTCTTTGCTGACTTTAAAGCAACATATAAATATTAGTTACTGTTGTTAGGCAACGATTTTAACACAAGTTAAGAATGCAAGTGATTGGTGCAGACCCTCGGATTTTCCAAGTTTCTCACTTCAGTTACCATGACTGAGTCGTAGTGTGCTTGGCTTCTCATCTTTCCTTAGAAGTCAGTCCCTTGAATCAGCCTCAGAAACAAGCTCTAGACCCACAATCCTAGAACCCCGAAGGCAGCGGGGCCATCCACCCAGAAGCTGGATATGTGAAGTATCTCCTTCAGCCCCTGCAGTTTGGTTTCCTAGAGATGGTTTGGGGGGGGGGGACACTGCTACTGAGACAACCAGGGATTAACTGCTTGTGTTCTAGTGACCTCTGGATGGAGGGGTTTGGAAGGAAGGAGAAAGAGGTATCCTTAAACAAGGTTGGCTGGAGGCCAGGTGAATTCTGGAGGCCATGGCCTTTTTTTTTCCCATTTGAGGGTTTCTGAAAATCGTTTCTAAGGTTTACAACTCAGTTTGTATTTCCCAGCTTACCATGAACTTGGCTCTAGCTTAGCTGTTTGGAGTTTCTTAATTCATGACAGGGCTGTGGCAAGAGAATCCTCAGATCTAGAAGATGGAGCTCCCATCCTCAAAAAGCTGGTGATATATTTGTATGGGGAAAATAGCTCAAACTGTCCATAGTGCTTTCAGGGTAACCATTGGTGCATGCTCAGAACTCTCAGTGCCAGGGGAAAGGTCAAGTCTTCAGTCAGGCTACTCATCTCTCTCCCCACAGGGTTCTAGGAGAATCCCTTTAACGTGATCAGCTAAAGCCCCCTTTCCAGTATATTCCTGCCAATATCAATTACTCGGGAAGTTGCTTCAATATCATTTGCCAATTACAGTTAGCATCTCCCTAGTGTCCTTTAACAAGTGGGTATCTTCCCAACATCACTGATAAGCAATTAATATCAATTAGCTTTTACAAAGGAATATTTACTGAGAAGATATTGAAAAAACCAACGCACACAAAGCACCCTTCTCCCCTCCCCCCAAAGTGGGACATGTCATCCCTCCTCAGTCCCTGGACAGAAAAGGGACTTAACTTAAGGGGACAGCCATACAATATTTCCATGGCCAAATTTACTTTCAAGTGTGACATAGCCCGTAGACAAGTTGCTCTCTTACTTGCAGGATACAGTGTTTTTGACTATTGGGTCAATCCACTGGTGGAATGGGTAATTTCTGTTACTCCTCAGGGCTGGATCCTTCCAAGGCTTGGCTGCCGAACCTCCGGTGGGTCTCCTGACCTTTCAAAGCTCGTAATGCCACAACCTGGTCCATTCTCACTTGGACACTCATTCTAAAGCAGGATGGAATGACCCAATGGAAGCCAAAGAAACACAAGTACCATTTATTGCTAGTGCCACCCCCCTACTCCCTACTTGAAGGCTTCCGCCATTTCCTTCTTGTCACCACTGGTATGTGAGTGATTTGACTGGTTAGTGCCTTTTGTTTACATGTCCATCTCCAGCTCAGGAGTCAATTAAAAAAGCTTTACTTCACCCCACAATAAGTGAATGGAAAACAGTCATGGAATACATGTGTATGCTCTGATGTGGTGACAGGACCCCTCCGCTGCGGGCCATTACAAATTCCTAGAAATAGGCTCACAAACCACCACCATCCCAATAGCTTGGAAGCAGGCTGTGCACACTGCTCGTGCTCAGAGGACTAAACTGACCACTTCCCTGTCACACTCCACCCGCCAGCCCCTAACTCTCTCCCCAATTTAAAAAAAAAAAAATTGCGATCCTCAACAAATCAGCCAGAGTGTATTTTTAATGCATGGTGCCTGGCCCCAATCTAGAGCGGTGCTCGGAGGTGCCAAGGAGGGATAAGCATTGTCCTTTCATTTGCCTCTAACTGTACATGTCCCTTAAGATTCTGTCCCGGGCCCTCACCTCTTCTCCCTGGGTTCTAACCAGTTAATGATCTCATCAGTTCCCATGGATTTAATTCCCATCTCCATGCTGATGATTCTCTAATCTACCTTTGCTCCCCAGTCTCCCTGCTGATCTTCAGTCTTGCATCTCCTACTGCCTTTCAGACTTCTCACAAATGGATGTCCAGTAGACATTTTAAATTCAACACATCCAAAATAGAACTCATTATCTTTTCCCCAGAATCCTTTCCCCTCCTACCTTCCCTAGCACTGTAGATGGCATCACCATCATCCCATCCCTCAGGCTCCCAACCTGAGTGAGTCATCCTGGACTCCTCCCTATCTCTCTCACACACATCCCTGCCCCATATCCAAATTGTTGCCAAGGACTGTTGATTTCACTTTTGAAATATCTCTCCAATATATAGCTGGAGGGGAGGGTGGGGACTCTGCCTGCCTCAGGTCTCTCTCCACTCCAATCCATCCTCCATTTAGCCACCAAAATACTTTCCTAAAGCACAGGTCTGATCATATCACCTCTTCTCAATAAACTCCAATGGCTACCTATTGCTTCTAGGATAAAATACAAAATCCTTTGTTTAGAATTCAAAACCCTTTATAACTTAGTCCCCTCTTACCTTTCCAGTCTTCTGACACCTTACTCTTCCATTCAATGACACTGGCCTTCTGGCTGTTCAAGGCTCCAAGCATTGTCTCTGGCTGTTCCCCATGCCTGGAATGCTATCCCTCTTCCACCCTGACTACCGACCTCCCTGGCTTCTTTTAAATTCCAACTAAACCCTCCCAACCCCTCTTAATTTTAGGGTTTTCCCTCTGGTAATTATTCCTACTTTATCTTGTATATAGCCTCTCCTTAAAGACTAACTTGTCACCTCCTAAGGCAGCACATTCCACTTGTTGATAGCATTGATTGCTGGGACATTTATCTTGGACATCAAACATCTTTAAACTCAAACCCTTTGGGACCACACAAAACCAATTTAATTCCTCTTCAAACATGACCCTTCAAAGACCTGAAGATATTGATTTTGTCCCTGTTAATTCTCTTCTTTCTTTTTTTTATAATTTCTTTTTTTTAATTAATTTTTTTTGAGGCAATTGGGGTTAAGTGACTTGCCCAGGATCACACAGCTAGTAAGTGTCAATGTCAAGTGTCTGGTCTGAGACCAGATTTGAACTCAGGTCCTCCTGACTCCAGGGCCAGTGCTCTATCTACTGCACCACCTAGCTGCCCCCAATTCTTTTCTTTCTAAACTAAACATATCCTGTTCCTTTAATTGGTTCTCATATGGCATGTATGGTCTTTCACCATCCCCTTTACTCTCATTGGCACACTTCAGTTCATCACTGTCCTTCCTGAAACGCAACCTAAAATTATGTCACTTGCTTGTCTACCAAGTCAACCTGTGTCTTACGATCTACCTAGACCCTCAGATCTTTTTTAAACCATTTCATATCTAAGCTTCCTTCATCTTGTAATTATGAAATTGATTTTTTGAACTCAAGTGTAAGACTTTACATTTTTTCCCTACTAAATTTTGTTTTACTGGAATCTACCTTTCAAGAACTTTTTGAATCCTGAGTCTACCAGCCATTGTATTGTAACAATACATAAATGTCTTAAACATACAATTAAAATAATGGAACATTCTCAAATACACAAATGGATCTCTGATCTCATCGATTAGAGAGTTTCCTTCAACAGACAATTTATCCATGCTTGCCCATGCCTTCCTGCCTGGTCCATATCTTCCCCAAAGTATGCCCCAGGGGGTCCACTCAACATTCTGGAGGCCTTCTGGCTGTCTACTTCTCAGTGCTAATTCATGTCACATGACCAGCTCATCTCTTCTCCTCAAAGAATTCCTTGACAACATCCTTTATATCTGATCTTCTTGGACACTCACTGGTCATAGGCATAGCCGGAGCACACTCTCTAAATGCCCATCCATTGTCCCATGTGTGATATTAATTTTTAGCTCTTCAGAGGCAGTCAGTCACACTCCACTTCTCACTACCACATCACAACACTGGTAAAATGTTAGTTTTTAAAAGATGGGCCTTTGCTTGGATGGGAAATATGGTGTCCACAAAGGAGCTTTGCAATTTCCCAAAGGCAGTATAAAGCCTCTCCTTTCCTCTTGTCTCCTGGCTTGGTACAACCAACACAATGTTATCAGCAAACAGAAGCCTCTGGAGGACCTCACCATCCTTAGAGAATACCCCTTTGACCTGGAATCACTGCTGGGATTCCTCCGTTCCAGTGTTCAGTACTGTGAGTGGGTATACAACTCCTTGTTTTGTGCTTCGTGTGATGTTTGTTATCAGAGGGTCACTGAATAGGATTATTTCTGTTGTTCTATCTTGCAAGGAATCTTGAAAGTTCTTGATGAGTAGATGGGAGGTATCTTTTGTTCAAAACCTAGATAGATAAGATAGAGTTTTGTTATGCCAACTCAGTGCTTTTTCATAATCAGTAAAGAAGGAAATAATATAGGATCTTTTCTCCATCTTTCAGTTAATTCTGAAATAGTAGATGTGTGGTCTACTGTTGAATACCATTTATGAAAGCCAGTTTGAGTCTGCCCTTGATTCCTGTAAAGATGACTGTCATAAAGATTGTGCATCCTTAAGAGAGGAAGCTTATAGGTCTGTAGTTGTTTGTGTTCTTTTGGTCAGCTTTTTCAGTACTAAGAAGGTCCAGGATTATTCCTATGCTTTTACTATGGTACCCTCATTGAAGTACCCTATGTATTGGTTCCTTAATAAGCTTATGATTTGATCACCTCCAGCACAGATCTCCTCTATAGACGTTTGGTCCAATCTGGCTGCTGTCCTGCTATTTCTACCTACATCAGAAACCATGATGTTAGGGTCCATGTGTTCCCTTTCCTTAATGGAGAAAATAGCTCATTGCAATGATTTTTGAAAATTTTTCCACTTCTTTTCCACTTTAGTTGGCACTCCTTCCATTTTTATCCTTGAACATTCTTGGAATAACTTTGCTTAGTTAGATATCTTAACAAACTTAAAAAAAAAAACTAGTCTTACATTCCTCGCTTTCCCCTCTTAATAAGATGATACTGCTCATCCTCGTCCACCATCCTTCATTGGGAGATTTTACAAATTATTTCATATTCTAACCTGGTGTTGACTTTGAATTAAATGTCTGCTGATTAAGTATTTGGAGGCTACTTAGATAAAAATGTGATGGAGCCAGCTTGTACCACTTAGGAGAGCCAATTGTTAAGTTTTAATAGCTTGGAATTTATACTTTGAGCATATATATCATGAGCATTTATACCTTGGAAACTGGCAAGTACTACAAATCAGGGCTTGATTTATTCTTTTGTTGATTTCTAGACTTTAAAAGTGGTGGAGAAAATGTTAATAATGCAAACGTTAAGCTTAAAAGCATGTTGTGTGTCCATTTACCTCTTTCCCACCCTGTGAACTAGTTGTTAAACATTTGCGAGCACATCACTGAAATAAGGTCTCCTTATCGTGACAATTAATTTACATTGCTTGAAATTCTGGACCAAATTGTTATAGTAAGTGACGATGTCATTTCTTTTGTCCATTGCACACTTTTATTACTTCTTAAGTTCAGTATGAAGTTATTTTAGTTGTATGCCATATACTTTTCTTTCAGTACTTCTGATCTTCGCTTTGATGAATCAGTGATCTGTACACTGTACACAGACTTCAAGCAACCCACAAAATGTAACATATCCATGTTCATTATTTGATGAAATCCTTTACAATCTTTAAATCATCCTGCTGGTCAATGTTAAGATCCTGGTACCAGGGATGGGGGTAAAGTGAGCGGTTATTTCCTGACCCCCAAACATGTTCTTCAGTCACTGCTGCTAGCCCAGCCCCCATCCCTGACCATCCTGCAAATGCTCCATATCAAATATAAAATCCTCTGTTTACCATTCAAAGTCCTTTGCAAGCTAGCCGCCTCCCATCTTTCCAGTCTTCTCATACCTCACTTTCCATCACATACTCTTCTATCCAGTGACACTGGCCTCCTTGCTAGTCCATAAACAAAACACTCCATTTTTCAGCTCTGGACACTTTCTTTGACTGTCCCCAATGCCTGGAACACTCTCCCTCTTCATCTCCTGGCTTCCTCCAAGTCCCAGCTTATATCCCACCTTCTATGAAAAGCTTTTCTGGATTCCCCTTAATGCTGGTGTCTTTCCTCTGTTGATTTTTTCCCCAATTTATCCTGTTTCTGGTTCATTGGTTGTAGCTATTTGCATCTTGTTTCTCCCATTAAACTGTGAGCTCCTTGAAGGCAGGCCTTTCTTTATGTCCCCAGCACTTAGCCCAGTGCCTGGCATGTAGTAGATACTTCATAAATTAACTAATTTTGAGATTCAGTCTCTATCCTCTTTGCACTATAACATCTAGTAGACATTTAATAAATTCTCATTGAATGATCCAGAGTGTAAAGGACCGAATGTGAACGTTGAGGATGTAGGAACAGGGAGACACTGTGACTCTCTGGCCATCTCCTCATGACCCTCAGAGATGAGAAAGAAGATGTAACTTTGCCCAGCTGCTATAGACAGAGACAGCTCTCTGGTTTCCATCTACCTGAAACCCCATTTTCAGAAACAAGGAGATAGATGCTGTTGGAAAGGGTGTTTCTACTGCAGTCCCCCCTCTGCCAACCTGTTTTTTCCTTTCCTAGATATGACCTGTCGGGGCAGGAGCTGGTGAGGAAGGGAGAGCAGCAAAGAGGATGCTCTGGGTTTAATTTTCAGGACTTAAGTGGAACAGGGATGAATTATTGCTGCTCTCAGCCAGCAAGGAGTCATGGAGGATAAAGTTATGAGTCAGAAGCCTGGTCCAGGATAATTGTACCATTTCATTACCGGAGAAACTTGCCAGGAGAAGGCACGTTGGCCAGACTTGGGGTAGGGGGGAAGGAGGAGGAGGCTGAGTTTCCTCCAACACCATCTCTCAGTTCTCTCTCTCTCTGGGTAGCCTATTCCGGCCCTTAACTTGGCAACTCAAACATTAACCCAGTCAATCGACTCATCTATTCGCTCCTTGAAAACAGAGGCTGAGGCGTGGTTCACAACTGGGTAATGTTCCCAGAGGGAATGTAATCTTATTGGCTAGAAAAGAAAAATCTGTTTCCTCATTAAAAAAGAAGTCTAAAGGGGGAGTGATTCAATCCAATTCAACAAACATTTATTAAGCTTGTTGGATTGAAGAGATAGTATGGTGGTGTGGTGAGACTCTTGGCCTTAGAATCAGGAAAACCTGGATTCAAATCCCACCTCTGATGCTTACTCTTTTTCCCCTGGGCAAGTCATTCCACCTCAATAAACCCCAGTGTCTTCATCTATGGAATGCAGCGAGCAATCCCTGTAGTGCCCTCCTGAGCTCATTACATGTTCTCCTCCTTCATGTGTTCTACAATCCAGCCAATTTCCTCTTCTTCTTGGCCCTCTCATATGATGGTCCATCTGCCACCTTCATGCCTTAGCGCAAGCTTTGTTCCCTTTCCTAGTCCTTCTCCAGCACTGCTTCTTAGAATCCCTCTCGTCCTCAAAGCTCAGCTCAGATGCCACCTCCTACATACGTGCAGTCTTTCCTGATTCATGACCTCTACCCACGACAGCTAGCTTTGCCTCTTCCCCAAAATTGTCTTGTATTTGCCTAGGTGGAATACATGTTGTTTCCACCTAGTATAATATAAGATGCGTTAGGGCAATGTCTGTTGCATTTTTATCTTTGTATCTCCAGTGCCTAACAGCGCTGGAACATAGTAGGTACTTGACACATTAGACTGTGAGCTCCTTGAGGGCAGGAACTGTCTTTGCCATTCTTTGTATCCTCAGCATCTAATACAGTGCCCATCACACAGAAGGCGCTTAATAAATGCTTATTAACTTCGACAGACTTGACCTCACAGAATAGTTGATTGGATCAACTGAGGTCCAGCTCTGCGTCTCCAACTTCCTGGTGCACATTCCCACCTGGATGTTCCCCAAACAACTCAAACTCAACTTGTCCCAAAAAGAAGTCATTGTTTTTCCTCCTATCCATTTCTTCTAAGTTCCTGGTTTCTGTCCAGGGTACTGTTATCTTTCCAAACACTCAGATTCACTACCCCAAAGTCAACATGGATTCTTCCCTTTCCCTCATGTTCCACGTCAAATCAGTTGTCAAGTTTTATGAAGTCTACCGCTTCATCACCTCTGGCACCCGTCCCCTTGTCCCTCCTCACGCCACAGAGCTCCCTGGTTCAGGCAGTCGTCCGGCTTATGGGTGGATCCTAACTCCTCTTCATCCTGTGAATGCAGAACGCTGCCCCCTGAAAACTGTACTATTGACCTTTGAAATACCAAGGGATTATCTATATCTCTGTTCAATTCAACAAGAGTTTATTAAATGCTTGCTCTGTACCATGTCCTGTAACAGGCACTAGGGACCCAAAAAGAGAAACAAAATAACCCCTGTCTGAGGTTTCATGCCCATAATCATTCTGGAGCCAGGCTAGGAAGGGCTTTAAATGCTGAACTAAAGCATTGGCAGTTTATCCTAGAGGAAGTAGGGAACCATAGACTATTTCTAAGCAGGAGAATGACAGACCTAGGTTTAGGAATATAAATTTGGCATCTGGGAAGCTGGATACAGAATTTAAAAGGAAGAGTAGAGAGGAAGGAAACTAGCATTTATTAAGCAACTACTGTGTGCTTAATATTATGTGCAAATATTATTCAGTCCTGAAAACAATTCTGGAAAGTAGGTGCTGTTGTTATCCCCATTTTACAGTTGAGGACACTGAGGCAGACAGAGGTGAGCTAACTCTCTCAGGACCATATAGCTAGCAAGTGTCTGAGATGAGATTTGAACTCAAGTCTTCCTGACTCCAGGCTGGGTGTGTTTCAGGAAATTATAAACCTCCTTTAAGGAGTAGCCAGTTAGTCAATAAACATTTATTAAGTGCCTACTGTGTGCCCGATACTGTCCTAAGCCCTGGGAAAACAAATACAAAAAGACAGTCCCTGACTATAAGAATTTTACAATCTAAGTAGGGAAGACAACACACACATACACATGCATGCACATGCACGCGCACGCACACACACACACACATGTGTGCACGTGCACACATATATACACACACAGAAGCTGAAGAACTGAGGGTTGGGGGAAGGGGAGCTTGAGAGGGTAGAGAGAGGTTTGGGAATTGATTCCAAACCATCAAGGGACTGTGTGCTTTGCTCTGGGTCCTCCTTGCTACTTGACTCCAATTCACCAGGCATCCCGTAAGCACCATGTGCCAGGCACTGCCCTAGGCATTAGGAACAGGTACTTATGGGTATTATTATACTACTTATCTGTGTGGTCTCTAGAAAGTACCTTACCCTCTCTGGGTCTCAGATTGCTCAGCAGCAAAAGAGAGTTGGACTCGATGACCTTGAAAGTCCTTTCCAGCTCAAAATCTATGATCCGATTTCCTCTCAAAGTGGGTAAAGGGGCCGAGAGGAGGATAAAGTCAGCCCCTTCAGCACATTAGTCCCTCATTCAGTCCTGGGGGTGGAGCAGTGAGGGAATCCGTTTCTTAAAAGTTTAGTCTCTTCGTTGTGTTGAGACAACAAATAAAATAGCCTCATTTTAAAACCAAAGTTTATTTTTGGAAGTTTTTTTAATGGTTATTTTTCAGGGGGGTGAAAATAGAAACAAAAGGGGAGTGGGAACAGCTGTCGGAGTGGGAGAATACAGAGCATGCAGCTGCTGAACTGTGTGGGAAAGGTCTCTGACAGGAGGAGGAGGGTCCTCTTTCTGTCAAGTAGAGTAGTGGAGAAAATGTTAGACCTGGACTCGGGAAGACCTGGGTTCAAAGCCCCCCCCCCCCGCACACTTGTCACACTTTCCACTCTCCTCTCCCAGGGAATATCTGCATTTGGGAATAGCTTCCTGAAGGTCAGAATACACAGTATACCCACCACAAAGCTCTCCACTTAAGCAGAGCTGAGACCAAGAGTATAGCTACTGCAGCAAGGCGACCAAATGATACTTTGTTGTTGTCGTCACTATACTGTGTATCAGCTTTCCTGATGTTGGAGAAGAGAGTGATGAGAGAAGGAGGCATTAGAGGGCAATCAAGTCCCAGTATACCCTCTCTCCCACGTCTTCATCGCAGTGTTTTGTATGGCGATTGAAATTGTCAAGTGACAAAAGAAGGAAAGACCAAAGACTGACCATAGAGAACGTCCACCCTTAAGGGTGAGAAAGAACAGGGAACAAAGCAACGGTTACACAGAGAAATGCTTCAAGAGCTAGGAGAAGAGGACGGGCTACCCAGAAATCAATAGAGACGTCCATCCATCCATTGAGAAGCATTTCCCAAGCACCTGCTATGGGGCAGGTGCTGTCCTAGGTGCTGAGGGCACAAAGACAAAAATGAACTCAAGAAATGTACCTTTCATCAGGAGGGACAACGTGGATGCACGTGAATATACACAACATAAGTACGAAATTCTTTGTAAATCTTAAGGTATTGTCTAGTTGTCCTTGTTGCTGTCGTCATTGTTGTTAATAGTGGAAGTGGAAGTAGTTATGGCCAGGAGGCACTAGCCTCTGTTGAGTACAGCAGCCTTCCGGGCAGTTGACCCAGGTTCAATTTCTGGCCAGTATAGCATTTCAGAGACAGAAAAGTGGAGAGGAAAGAGTGTTGGCTTTGTAGCCTGGTGATCTAAGTTCAAATCCTGACTCAGCCACCTAATACTCATGTGACCTTAGACAGATTCCCTTAACCTCTCTGCCCATCTCTTTCTTCATCTGTAAAATTAGGGGTTGGAATAGATAACCTCTAACATCCTTTTCAACTCTGTATCTATGATACTGTGTAAAAGATGGTCCTTGAACTGAGTTTTGAAGAAAATTAAGGATTCTGAGAGGCAAATATGAGATTAACAGTACATACATTCCAGGGTTGTTGTGAGGATAAAATGAGATAATATTGATAAAGTACTTTGCAAACCTTAACATGCTACATAAATACTAGCTATGATTACTCTCTTCATTATCATGGACCGTAACCAAATCAAAGATGCCTAGAGTTGTGAGAAGTCCAACCTCCTCCCAATGAAGGATTTCCTTCCAGAATGTGGCCTTCCAGCTAAGTAAATACTTGATTACCTCCAGTGATGGAAAGCATTGGGAGCTTGTAGAATTCTGTAGCTAGTACTGACTCCTAGGAAGTGTTTCCTTATCCCAAACCAAAATCTACTTCATCATTCCTTCCACCCATTGTACCTGGTTCTGCCACCTGGGGCCAAGCAGGACAAAGCTAATCTTTCTTCTACATGACATCCTTGCAGATACTTAGAAGTCACTCTCCTGTGTCCCCTACACCTGCCCTTCACCAGGTTAAACATCTCCAGGGACTAGATCTTATTTCTCTTTGCATCCTCACCTCCAATGCCAGGCACAGTGCATTACGCATAGGCGGTACTTAGTAAATGTTACTTGCATTTAATTAAATTAAGTGGAACTTGGCCCAGTTTTCTCTTTGTGTCAGCTGCCCATTTAGGTGACTCTGTTAAGAAGCTAGATCATCACTGGCCTGGCTCGGATAACAAAGGAAATTATTTTTTCCCCATATGCCTGCCATCTATTTTTCTGATAGCAGTCTGGGCAGAGACCCATAGGAGAGCACAGAGCTCAGAAAACAGGCCATTTTTCTTTCCTTCAGGAAAGAATTATTATTATTCTTAATTTCTCCTTTACTCCAAGATCACTCTAATAAATGCTTACTGAGGAAAGTGAGAGAGAGAGAGAGAGAGAGAGAGAGAGAGAGAGAGAGAGAAGGAAGGAGAGAGAAGAATGGAGGGAGAAAGAGGTAGTTGTATAGTGAAATACATTTGGGGAGTGAGAAAGAAAGAAGGCTAGACAGTGCTGTTCAGGTTACAGAGGTAGGTGCCTTTCAGGATAGTAGAAACCTCAATAGACGTGGAGGAATTTGGAAGATAGGTGAGTTTGGCAGAGGGAGGAGATAATGAATTCAATTTTGGACTTGTTAAGTTTGAGGTACCAACAGGATACATCCCAAGTGGTGTTGCCCAGGAGAAGGCTTGTGATGTAAAACTGAAACTCAGTGAGAGAGTGGAGCTGGATGAATGGATTTGAGAATGATTTATGTAGAGATAACACAGGAGCTGATGAGTTCACCATGGGGGAAAACGTAGAAATAGAAGAGAAAGAGGCTTATGACGGAGCCTTGGGAACGCTCATGCTAAGAGCTGGGAGATGGACGATGATCCAGCAAAGGAGACCTAGAAACAGCAGCCCCAGACGTAGAAGTAGACCAGGGGGACGGCACTATCATGGGGACCAAGGAAAGAGAGAGAACCCAGGAAGAGGAGTGGCTGATAGTGTTCAAAGTTGCAGTAAAACAGAGAAAGGCCATTGCTTTGAGCAGTTGAGAAATTGTTGGCAGACTTGAGGAGAGAAGTCTTTACTAAGTCATGGACTCAGAAGCCAGACCTTGGGGGTTGAGAAGTATATGGATAAGGGAAAGTGGCGTTGAGCATGTAGACAGGTCTTTCTTGGAGTTTGTCTGTAAAAGGCATGAGAGGTATAGGGCGATAATCGGATAGCAGAGCAAAAGGGTTTTCTAAAATAATTGTGAATTGGGCATTTGTGTACGTAATGAGTAAGGAACCAGTAGACAGGGAGAGAACTGGGGAGAAAGACAGAGATGGGGAGAGACAGAGACTGACAAATAGACATAGAAAGAGAGAAACAGAGCAGCAGAGACAGACACAGAGAGAAATGAGAGAGACGGAGATAGACATAGACACACAGATACAGACACCAACAGAGAAGAGATACAGACAGAAATGGAGACAGAGAGATAGAAAAGAAATAATTAGTAAAACAGCCTCTCCAGCTGCATAGGATGGACAGCCCAAGTAGAGGCATGGCCTTGGAAAGAGAAGGCACAACTGACCAGCCTTGGGGGAAAGAAAGAGATCCAGTTTGACTGGTAATAAACAACCTAACCAGATCATCTTGGTACTGAGGGGCATCTCTGGATTACATCCACCTTGGAGGGGGGAGTTGGGGTACAGCTGTTGTAGGAGATACATCTTGCATCCTGGAGGCAGAAGCTTTCCCCATGGTACCACCCAGCGGCTGGCTGATTAAGCGCCAGTCAATTTCCAGCACTTTGGGGACAAAGTAGGAATGGGTGATGTTTAAGCTGAGAACCTGCCTCTTAATATTTCCCCATTCTGTGACTCCTAAGAGTCTATGATGTATGTGAGAAAGCACTCTTAGAACCTCAAGACCATCCTGCGTCCCCCTGCCTCCAACAGAGTGAACCTTTGTACTTGTCCCATAAGAGAAATGAACTCTTTTGGGTCTTTGACACCAGGAAGGCAATTCAGTGAGCATTTATTATGCACCGAGCATATGCCAGACACCGTGCAAGCTCCTGAGAATAAAAAGACAAAAAAGGAAGCAGTCCTCCCTCCAGATTCCTTGAAATCCCCGTTAGTATGAGTCTGTAGCCCAAGATCTGAGACAACCCAGGAAGACATTTCCTACCCTGACATGTGTGTCTAACTTCCATTTGGTTCTTGAGAAGGCTTTGCTCCAAAGATTATAGGCTGATCTGGAAGGGATTCTGGAGGCCGTCTGGTCCAATCCATACCTGAAAATAATGCCCTCTGCATCATACCAGCAAGTGGGCATGCAGTCTTGGCTTCCTTCCAAGGAAGCCCTTTCCACATTGGGCTGGACAGCTCCGATAGTTAAGACTTAGGGACTGTCTTACCGAGGAGGAGGTTGAGGAGACCCAGAGAAGGGAAGTGACTTAGCTGAAGCCAACCACGTCCCAGCATCACAGATGTAGAGCTGGATCTATTAGGTCTCTAGTTCAAACCCCTAATTTTACAGATGAGGAAACTGAGGCCCAGAGAAGTTAGATGACTTGCCCAAAATCACACAAAGCTTGTGAGGTGTCAGAAGTGGGATTTGAATTCAACACCTCTGCCTAGACAGCCAGTGACCTTTTCACTACATCAAGGAG
Source organism: Vombatus ursinus (assembly GCF_900497805.2). Lineage (NCBI taxonomy): Eukaryota > Metazoa > Chordata > Mammalia > Diprotodontia > Vombatidae > Vombatus > Vombatus ursinus. The sequence continues at coordinate 10,713,436 of NW_020954582.1, forward strand.
TAGAGTCAGGATTCAAACCCACACCTTCTGCCTCCACTAATTCCAGATTGGAAAATGAATCAGAGGCTGAGGTGGGCACTGGGCCAGGAAAGGGATGTTTCTATATCGGACCCAGAGCTAGTGGGCTCCACATGTGAGAAAACCAGGGGGGATCCCAGCCTCCAGCCCACGGGTTGGAAAACACCAGCTGAGCCCTGCCTGCTGCTGAGGCTGTCGTCAATGTGGGGGCTTTGCTGGGAAGGGGCGTGGAGGGAAGGGAAGGCATCAGGGAGATAGAAGTCATGAAGCTCCAGGATGCCTGCCTGCTCTTTCTGCTCTCTTCTGGAGAGTCCCTCCCCGCCTTGGGTGTCTGGGATGCTCAAGGCTGAATGCTCCTGACCCAGCCCTCCCTCAGGCCAGCTGGAGCTCTCCGAGACCAGGCTGGAGACCACTTCCAGGGACAACTTAGCCACACAGCTCTGCTGTGAACACCTGGATAAGAAAACCCTAACCACTTGCCAAAGTGTGTGTGTGTGTGTGTGTGTGTGTGTGTACGTGCGTGCTGTGGGAACTCAGACCTACAACAAGCCATATTAATTTACTAAGCTCCAAAATGAAGTCAAATTGAATTCAGCTCAATTCAGTTTAATTCTCTAAACACTTATTTAGCACCTACTATGTGCTAATCTAGTGGTAATCCACTAGATTCTGGATCTATAAAGGAAACTACAGTGCCCACCCTTAAGGACATTCCATTCCACTGGTGGGGAAACAGCATGCATACAGATGGATAAAAATATAATAGATTCAAAATAAAGCAATGACAGAGTGTCAGAAGCACTAAAAAAAGGGGGGGGTAATCAGAAAAGACCTTGTAGAAAGAGATACCCAGGTGTTATCCTATTTTCTATTATCATCATCATCACCATCAGTCAAAAAAACATTTATTAAGTGCCTACTGTATGCCAGGCCCTGTGCTAAGTACCATTATCATCATAGTTTACCTCCACATGGAAGCCTGAGTAACTGGGAACCATCATGGATCAGGAAGTAGGGGAGAAGTTTCCCTAGATAGGATGGAGGGATGGTGCTAGAAGCAAGGAGCCCCCCATCTAACTGGATAACCCACCCCAACCCCTTTGCTAAGGAGAGAAAAATGACATGATTCACAGAGGATGGTACGGTCAAAGGGTGAGCGTGGCCAGCAGTCTGAGAGGCTAAGACAGTTCCCCACCCCCAACTTGATTATGTGACCCAGAGGGCCCTTTCACGGGTCTGTGCTCAAGGGGTGGACTGACCGTGGGTCCCGGCTTCTGAAATGAACCAGGCGCTTACTCTGTGTCCTATGATACTACAGAATTATCTGTGTGGGTGTCTTGCCTCCCTGCTTGACCGGAAGCTCCATGAAGGCAGGGACACTATCTTAGCTAAATTTCATCTCTCCCCCAGCTCCCAGTCCAGCACTCTACCCACATTAGTCATTTAATAAATGTTTGTGTGTATGGGTTTTTTTCCTGAACTATAAGCTTTATGTTCAATCTGTTTTAGAAACCTGGATGACAAACTACTGGGAACAAGAATTGAACATAGATATTTTCTGTAACAGTGTGGACGCAATGGGGGGGAAACAACATTAGATTAGAGTCTCAGCTCTTGTCACTGTGTCACCTTGGGCACTTTTTTTTTTTTTTTTTAGTGAGGCAATCGGGGTTAAGTGACTTGCCCAAGGTCACATAGCTAGTACGTGTCAAGTGTTTTGGTCTGAGGCCAGATTTGAACTCAGGTCCTCCTGACTTCAGGGCCAGTGCTCTATCCACTCTGCCACCTAGCTGCCCTGCACTTTTTTTTTTTTCAAACTAAGAGGAGGCAGTGAAGATGGAGCATTGGACCTGGAGTCAGGAAGACCTGAGTTCAAATCCTGGCTCAGACATGTACTAGCTGAGAGTGGCCCTGGGCAAGTCACTTAACATCTGTTTGCCTCGTTTCCTCATCTGTAATAATAGCCTGGACAGACTGCTATGAGGATCAGATGAGATAATATTGGGCTAGGCTCAGTGCCTGGCACATAGTAGGAGCTTTATAAATGCTAGCTCTCATTATTCCTTCTCTGAGTGTCTGCTTCCTCCGCTGTGAGAGGGGGAATAATAAATGTATACTGCCTACCTGAGAGGGGTATTGTCAGGATAATGGATGGAAAATACATTGAGTTGTGAGCTGTTGGTAAGTGTGGCTGTTGAACCAACACCAAACGGGGGTGGTTGGGGCGGTCTCCCAGTTGGCATCTCACTCTGTCACTACTAGTTGCCCCTCACGCTTGCTTTGTGAAGTGGGAAGTGAAAGTAGTATCATCATTCCCATTTCATAGATGAGAAAATTGAGGCTGGGAAGGGTGGCTTCCCTGCCCCGAGTGTGAAGGAATCCTGTCCAATCCAACTGCTCCCCCCAAAATCGATCTTCTCCACAAAATGGTCGTCCAGTTCTGTTGACTAGGAAGTTTTATGTTGTGACTTGAAGCCTAAATTTGCCTCCTGACAACATCCTCCTTGTTCCAAACTCCACCCTCTGGGGCCAGACAGAATGACGCTAATCCCTCTTCTGGGTGACCACTAGTCAAATACTTGAGAAATTCTGTGTTGTACCCCACCCCCCTTCCCCAAGCCCTCTGGGCGTCAGCCCAGAAGTTCCTGGTGCCTTCAGTAATTAGTCGAATGTCACCATCATAAGACCCTCCACAGTCCTTGTTTCCCTCTGTCTTTCTTAAAAACGTCAGTCAGTTAACATTAAGCACTTACTATGTGATGAGCATTGGAGATACAGAGAAAAGGGGGAAACCCAGTCCTTGCTCTTAAGGAGCTCGAAGCCTCACGTGGAGACAGTATGCAGACAACTGTACACACAAGCTATCTATGAGATAAACTGGAAGACATCAGTGGGGAGGAAGCTTTTGTATGAAGAGGGATTGGGATGGAGTCCCCAGAACTGACCCCAACCCCCAAGCCATGCTCTGGTCAGGTATAAGGGCAGATGGATCAGTGTGATCCAGTTTAGATCTTGGTTCCATACATTGGGGCCAAGCACATCTATTCGTGGAAAATCAAGTTGTTGTTAGGGATTAGTGATGTAGGGATGTGTTGATGTGTTGATGAATCAGCAGCCCTGCCTCTCCTACCTTACAGGTAACAGGGGGAACTGTGAGGTGGGCTAGTTTCCTGAGTGCCCAGGGCTAATAATTCTAAGATTTGAACTGGTCTCAGGCAGAGTCCTGTTTAAATTTGATAGGGAATTTTGTTCAGTCCTGGGCAATGTAATTGAAGAAGACTGGATAGCCTGGAGGGGGACCAGGAGAGCAAAGACCCTCGAGTTCTAGGAAGGCAATTGGGATTAATTAGCCCGAAATAGAAAGGGAGTCGGAGATGATGACTGCCTTCTGGCATGCGGAAGAAGGGCTAGCCAAGGGGGTAACAGTCTGGGGAACTTGAGGTGGGAATAACGTCCCGGTCACGAGATCTATACCAGAGAAGAATGGGCTGCTTTGGGAGGCATTGGGGCGTCCTTGGAGGTCTTCAAGAGGAAGGTGGATGGGAACCACTTCTCGCTTGTTAATAGGGGAAAGGGCACATTTTTGCCCAGGTACAGGCTACATTGGGCAGCTAGGGGTTTGGTGGATAGGGCCTGGAGTCAGGAAGTCCTGAGTTCAAATCTGGCCTCAGACGCTCACTAGCTGTGTGACCTTGGGCAAGTCACTTCACCTTGTTTGCCTCAGTTTCCTCATCTGTAAAATGAGTTGGAGAAGGAAATGGCAAACCACTGCAGTATCTGTGCCAAGAAAACTCCAAATGGGGTCATGGAGAGTCAGAAATGACTGAAAAATGACCAAAAAACAACAAGCTATATTAAGAACACTGAAGTGCCTTCCACCTTTAAAATTCTGGAACTCTAGGAGGTCTGAAGACAGAAGATCATGACCTCTGGAGAGTGAGGAAGGGACACAGAAAATGTCTTCCTAACACCTAATTTTACAACTATAGAATATAGAATCGACAACTATGTAGAATGTAAACATCATTCCCTTGTGTGCCATATCTTGTCTGTAGCACAGGCATCATTAGGTCCTAGGATGATGAGATTATCTCTGACGATTCCTTTATATCCCCATAACACCCAGCCCAACTGAATTGGCCCCACCACTAATTAGCTGTGTGACCCCTGCTAAGTCCCTTATTTCTCTGAACTTCAGAGGACAGCCTGGGATGTCAACCTGGGATGAGGAAAACCCGCTTCAAATACTAGCTGTATAGCCCTCGATGACTCATTTAACACCTACCTGCCTCAGTTTCTTCATCTGTAAAATGAGAATAACAGCAGCACTCCCACATGGCTCTTGTGAAGCTCAAACGCAGTAACACAGAAAGCGAAAAGCAGCCTAGAAATGTGAGTTGGCATCATCACCATAATCTTTACGATACTGGCTATACCTACACCCACAACCACACACACACACACACACACACACACACACACACACACACACCCGCGCACTCACTGTCAGTGGGATTAAGTGCTTTGAAAAGTGCAGCACAAATAGAAAACTTATCATCAGAATCTCTGCTCAGTAGAATCCTATTGAATTAAATGGAATTGCAGATTGGGTCCTGGGAGAGTGTTGTCAGGAACGGAAAAGGACTTTTCACCAATGGACATTCATAATCACTCACATTTATATAGTATTTACATACGTTATCTCGTTTGTGCCTTGCTACAACCTGGGGAAGGGGATATTTTTTTTTAAACTGGTCCTATGATCTCTTTAGTGTAAGGTACTCCTTGTGAGGAAAAATCCCTCTACCACCATGAATCTTTTCCCCAGACTCGTCTGAAGTATAAGTAACTGGCATGATCACAGGGCTAGACTGTGGCAGAGACAGGACCCAGGGCATCACTATGGTTGCTGCTGTTCAGTCATTTCAGTTGTGTCCGACTCTTTGTGACCCCATTTGGGATTTTCTTGGCAAAGGTACTGGAGTGATTTGCCATTTCCTTCTCCAGTTCATTTTACAAATGAGGAAACTGAGGCAAAAAGGGGGAAAGTGACTTGCCCAGAGTGACACAGCTAGGAAGTGTCTCAGGCCAGATTTGAACTCGGGTATTCCTGGCTCCAGGCTCAGAGCTCTATCCACTACACCCCCCATTACTATGGACAATATTACTCTAATTTCACAGATGGGGAAAATGAGGCTCACAGGGATTAAGTCACTTGATTAGCTGTTGTCCTACTAGTAAATGTTAGGAACAGGATGCGAATCGGGGTCTCTGGACTTTCCACGTAGCTTCCTTTTAATCCTGCTTTAGCTACAGGCCCCAGAGGACACTGACCAGCTGTCCCCTGTTGCGCTCCCCTGTACCAAGGGCCCAAGCGAGGTTTGCTTTTCCATACTCCCTTGCCCGGTGGGGGTGCCTGCAGCCAGCCCTCTGCCAGTTTCCTGAGCACCACTGTCTGGTCCTGGGGACCCTCCTTCTGCTTTCTAGTCAAAACTCCACTTCCTCCCTGGTCAGGTGTGCTCACCTGGAAGGAAAACAAGCTGCTGAAAGTGATTCACACTGAGGTTCAAAGCCTCCTGTGCGTTAACTCTCCCACCAGACACTGTTTGCATTTTAAAAGAGCCTCTTCTTGCTCTCAGAAGAATCTGTCACCGTGTTCTGGGGCGGGGGGACCTTTAGTGTATATGTACTTCTCTCTGATCCCAGCTCGGCAGCTTGGTATCCACATCTCATAGATTGTCTCTGCCTGACTCCCACAGACATTCTCACTGTAGAGTTCTTCCTAAAAGAAGCCTGGATGTCACCAAGGGTGACAGTCAACGCTTTGCCCAGAATGGAAAATTTAAAGACTGCCAAAAGTCCTTTCCTGGGAACAGTTCTTTCCCTGCCCACCCTTCCCTTGGCACCCTTCCTTCTCAACCCAATCCCAAGGGTAGCCAGGTACTTCCCCCCTTCAGCTGATAGACTATGAGCAGAATTGAAACTTTGGGGTACGTCAGGGCTTGCTTACATCTCTCAGGTCATACCCCAAGAGAGTGACTTTTATCCTCACTATCCTGGTTGCCCCTGATAAAAAAAAATTGCTAGTTGTGACTCATTAAAAGGAGAGAATTAGAGGCAAACACGACTAAATCATCAGATTTCCACAGGGTAACATAATGTACATGTAGCACATTGTCCGGCCTCACTCCTGCAATCCCAACACGAAATGACAGGCACCATCCTAAGGAGAAGATGGCTGGGGACTGGGGGAGGATGGTGGGAGAACTGGGCACCGCCACTTCTCACATCAGGTTTCTAGGAGTGTTCTTGAGGGGCTGGGGTTTTGTTTTTCTAAAGTTCTACTAACAAGCCCCTACCTGTATGTTCCACCCCATTGATTAATCAGTGGTATCAATTAGCCAGCCAGACTTCATTAACTTTCAGAGAAGAGAATTTGCTCTGGTGAAATAGTTATTCTTAAACATTCTACCACCAGGGGCCGTGAGCTGTGTGTACCAGAAAAAAAAAGTCTCTGAGATACTGTCCCACAAGTATGGACAGAGTCCAGGAGGGGAACAGTGGGCTTTTCTTAGCTCATGCAGCAAAATGTTCTCTAGCTCCTGAAAGTCCTCTTACGTTCTCTAGATAGTTAGCCCCTTAGGTATGATGTATCTTTTGTGCTGTACTCTTTTGAAGAGTCTTAAAGAAGAAAGTCAAATCCCCTGGTCCTCCAAAGTTCACTCATGGCCCTCCTTCAATCAGTGGGAACATGGAAGGAGGCTGATTCTCCTGGGTCTGGCTGGAACCCTCTCACCTACCTTTAAGATCCTTGCAGTCTCTCATCCTAATTAGCTCAGTGGTTTTATACAGGCCCAATAGGGGATGACTGAACCCCTTAGCCAATCTGAACATATTTCCTTCAACATTGAAAAAGTGTCCGGGCCTTGGTCATACCTAATGAGCAATGGAGATGGGTTTTCACTCGCTTGAAGTGGGATGGAATAATTTAATTCATCTACTCAGGCACAACCCCCTACAAAAAGCATGGCGACTTCAGGGAAGTTATGTTCTGACCAAAGTGGACATTGGCTCCCCCTACCTGCATACCCACCTCAATGCGCGTGCACACGAGTCATGTGTGGAATGAGTTCCTTTCCCATGCCTAGTGTTCTTTCAAGCCTCAACCCAGATGCCGCTTCCTCCATGAAGCTTACTGGATCCTCGTCTTCCTTCCACCCCCGCCCCTCCCCTGCCAGCTTTCAGCACTCTACTCAATTTTTCTTGTATTATTAATTTGAATGTTGTACCGCCTCATGTGTGAGCTCCGTGAGAGAAAGGACTTTCTTTTTATTTTGGGGGGGGGGGATGGGGGGAAAGGGAGATCTTTGTCTCTCCAGTGCTGAGCAGCACAGTTTTGCGAATAGGAGCCTCTTAATAAATATCGATGAGTTGAATTGAATTTTCCCCCTGGCAGAGCCCCGAAGGACCGGCTGGGCTGAGGGTTCTTAACCTTTTGGTATCTTGGCCGGTTAGTGAAGCCGTGCATGCCTTCCCACAAGTAATGGTTTTAGAATGCATAAACAAGATACATCAGATTACACAGGAAAACAATTAGATTAAAATATAATTATGAAATTAAAAAAATAGTAGACTGCAGGTGAAGAAGCCCTGCCCCAGTTGACGCCCCCATTTTACCGACTGAGAAAACAGAGGTCCAGAGGGCTGAAGTCGTTTGATGTCACATCCTAGACTTAATGTTGGGAGGGGCCTTGTGGGCCATCTAGGCCACCCTGCCCCCTACCCTCATTTCACACTTACATTCCTTGCCCCACTCTCACGTAGCTGGTGTCAGGTGAAATTTGAAACCTTCCTGACTCCAAATGCAGCACTGTCTATCTAGATCCATGCCGCCCCGCCCCCCCATTCCTAGGACCAGAACCCAGATTTCTTGCCTTCAGGACCATTGCTTTGCACATTTTGTATCTGTGCCTCCTGGAAGGTTAAAACCCAGGAGGCTAAAAGAGTCAGTACAGCAAGGGTTACAGGCCAGGGGTTCTGCTGTAGACCCTAGACAAAATTGAAGCTAATTATGAGACAGAGCAGCCAGAGAAGGGAGCCACGGGGCGTCAATACATTAACGCTCTTATGCAGGAAGACTCAGCCCTCTCGTCCCAGAGGAAATGAAGGGGGGAGGCCGAGTTTCAAGGCAGGAAAGCCAAACTGTGCAGGGAATAAAAAAAATAAGTCATCCAAGCAGAAGTGACAGAGTGAGAGAGCCCTTCATGGTACCTGCTTCTGGGGCTTGCAGACGGAGCTGGTTAGCAAAAGCATGCTTAGACTGGTCAGCTCCAAAGAGAAGGCCAGGCAGCCAGGGGCTCTGTAACCTGGTACATACAGCTCATGGCCCCTTGGAACTTTGGGGGGGTCTGTAACCTGGTGCATACAGCTCATGGCCCCTTGGATCTTTGCGGGGGGGTCTGTAATCTGGTACAGCTCATGGCCCCTTGGAACTTTGGGGGGGGTCTGTAATGTGGTACATACAGCTCATGGCCCCTTGGAACTTTGGGGGGGGTCTGTAACCTGGTGCATATAGCTCATGACCCCTTGGATCTTTAGGGGGGGTCTGTAATCTGGTGCATACAGCTCATGGCCCCTTGGATCTTTGGGGGGGGTGGTCTGTAATCTGGTACATACAGTTCGTGGCCCCTTGGGGCGGGGGGTCGGTAATCTGGTGCTTACATACAGCTCATGGCCCCTTGGAACTTTGTGGGGGGGTCTGTAACCTGGTACATAGAGCTCATGGCCCCTTTTGAAAACAAAAACCTGGTGTTTCTAGAGGCCTTTATTATAGAGATTCTACCGTTTGGGCTTCACAATTCTGTAAAATAGATTTGATTGAATTAGAGCACTTATGAGGCATTTGCTACTCGCCAAGCCCTGGGTCAGCAGACTTGCAGACATCCCCAGAGGCAGTACCGGGGTGGAAGTTACAGAGAAAAGACTCAAGCTGATGTCAGTCAACAAGCCTTTATTAAACACCTAGGATGTGCCCAGCACTGTGCTAAATACAAAAAAAGGCAAAAAAAAAAATTATATCTTTTTTTAACATTGCTTATATATCTCCCATTAGCCTTCCCCTCCCCCTTCCAGTGAACCATCCCATATAACAAAGAATGTTTTTGAGACCCAAAAAGAAAAAAGACAAGAAAAAAATCAGGAAAATTAATCAATATATCACAAAAAGTCTAAAGATATGGGCAATATCTCATACTTGTGGCCCTTTCACTTCTGCACAGTTTTGGAGGAAGTCTCTTCTCAGATTTCTTCTTTGGGGTCATGCTTTTGATTTGTAATTTTGAAATATTCACTTTTGAACATTTCACAATTCTCGTTTCCATTTACATCGTTACAATCATTTTGGATATCATTTTCTTGCCTCTGACTTCTGTCTGCATCCGTTCATAAAACTCTTTCCATGCTTCTGTCTTCGTCACGCACATCATTCTTGTAGCACAGTAATGTTTCATTAACATTCACGTACCCCAGTTTGTTTGACCATTCTCCAATTAATGGTCATCAACTCTGTTTCCATGTCCTTATTACCACAGAAGTACCACTATACATATTTTGATGGATATGGGGACTTCCTTCTTATCATGACCTCCTTGGAGTATATGACTAGGAATGGTCAAAGAGTGTAGACATTTAGCTGCTTTATTTGCATAATTACAGACTGCTTTCCAAAATGCTTGTAATCCTTCACAGCTCCATCAGCAGGGCACTACAGTGCCTGTCCTCACACAACTTCTCCAAAACTAACTCATTCCCATCTTTTCTTATCTTTGCCCATTTGTTAGATGTGGGCTCAAGGTTGCTTCAATTTGATTTTCTCTTATTATTAGTGATTTAGAAATTTCTTTCCTATGTTTGTTGATAGCTTAAAATTCTTTTGAGAACTGTTTATTTCCTTTGACTACCTATCTATTATGGAATGGCTTTTGGAGATAGAGATGGACAGACAGACAAACAGGTAGATGGAGAGAGAGAGAGAATAGATAAATGGATGGATGGGGAAATGGGGAAATAGAGATATAGATATATGGATGGATGGATGGATGGATGGAGAGATGGATAGATAGATGAGAGACAGATAATAGATGAATAGGGAGGTGGATGGGTGGAGAGATAGATGGAGAGATGATAGAGATAAATATATATGTATTACATATTATATATGTCTATGTATGTAAAATCTGTTAGTTGTCCATATCTTAGATTCCAAACCCCTATCTGAGAAAGATTTTTTCCCATTCAATATTTTCTAATGATTAGAATTATGGGTGCCCCAGCAGCCAGGCAGTAGCTTTCAAAGGATAAGGCAAATGATCCTTTATCAGTGATGCTTTAGAAAAGCTTCCTCTTCAGGTATGGACTAGACCAGACTTTTGAGGCCCTTTTTATCAAAGTTACAAGTCAATAATTTCATGAGAATGGTGCTTTGAGTGCTTTATGGAAACCAGAATTTAATTACTGGTGTGGTAATCACAGAATAATAACATTTCATGTTATTATTATGTTTCATTATTATGTGCTACATTATTATATTTTATCATTATGTCATTATATTATTTTATGTAATTACTGTGTTATTATCTGTTTAGAGGCCAAGATCAATGCCCTCATTTTATCAATGGAGAAACCGAGGCCTAGAGAAATTAAATGACTTCTAAGTTCACTCTGTTGTTGGTGGTTATATGATTAGCATAATAAGGAGACCTTGGATTAAATAGCATGGCTCAGTCCCGCACTCCCTCCCACCTCTAATGTCTTGTCCCTTTCAGAATAGGTTTGTGGTATTATTTCTTTGTGCTATTGCCTATTCAAATTCATGCCAGGCCAAACCAATTTATGAAATCAGAGCAATGGGCATCTAAGAAAACAGGTCAGCAAAGTTAAGGACGGACTTGGATTGGGCATTCAACATTCTTGGCCCCCATTCCCAGATGACTGCCTGCCCCTCTGGGGTCTCCCAGGAACACCAGCTGATTTTCTCAATGAACTCCCTTGGTTTCACATCGCAGCAAAAGAGGCTCATACCAACTCCCTCACAGAAGGGTGTTAGGAACCAGGCAGGAGCCAGAACCTCAGAAGCAGGCTCTGCTGAGTTCCTTCCATGGCAATCTTAAGGTGCTTTCTTCTGGGTGGCAACCAGAAGAAGATGGAGACCTGGGCCACAGTTCCTGCTTCTATAATCATGGTCTGGATGAAATGGCAGCGCTGAGGTCCTAATTACCATTTTCTTCCATCTCCTTCATCTGCACCCCTATACTCCCTGAATATTACACTAACCCTAAGCCTTGCCACCCCTTCTCTTCCAACTGGACATCCTACAAAGCCTGAAGGTCCCTGGGTGATGTGGTGGAGCCCACACACAGCCTTCTAGGAGATGTTGTCCAGCTTTTAAGGTTCTCAGTCCCAAGCATTACAAAGACACAAATTCCATCTACGAGCTACCCACCTCCACCCTGTACCCAGTAAATTCAACAGCATCTCTCCAAAGAGTTGGAAGATGACATTCTCATGAGCCAATGAGAAGGGCACTGGTCCCTTCATTAAGAGACTGAGGCTGAAAGCACATTTCTGTCCGTCCCTCTATGTGAGCCTTTAGGTAAATCATTTAACCTCTCAGGAGAACTGTTTCCTCATCTGAAAAGCAGGACAAAATGTTAGGGTCCTGCCCTGTCCACACAGTGGTCCCAGGTTAGCAGCGAGATCACAGACGTGAAAGCTCTCTAGGAGGTACAAAAGCACTTTATCTGCTCAAGGTAGCTTTCCTGTAAATCAAAGGACATTTGTAATTTAGGTTACCCAGAGCAATGTAATTGGACGGAAGAACTCAAGCCAGTCTATCAGCTCGCCCATGGGAAAGAAAAGCGCCCTAGTGGAAATGGTTCTGCAATTAATTTCTGTCTTCCAGGCAATTCAATTCAACAGGTATTTATTACATTAGGTGCCCAACAGCAGAGAAGCTGACTGATAACTACGTCTTACTGGCAGGCAGGCAGGCCACAGATAGGAAATGCTGCAGCTGTCCTCGCTGCCCCTAGAGACGATTTCTGGTCAGGCAGCCCAAGGAGGGGAAGACCGCTGGATTTCCATCTGGGAACCAGGGTTCAAATAGCAGTCCTGCTGTTTGCTCCCCGGATGACCTCAAGTGGGTCACTTTCCATGTCTGTGAAATGAGGGCTTTGGAAGAGAGAATCTCGGAGGCTTCTGGCTCCAAATTCCAGGGTCCCCTCCTAGTGTGATCGTGACTAAGAGACTGAGAATCAGGTCTGGGAATTCAAGGACTGCAAACAAAGCCTCATCCCCAGTTGATCCAAGGAAGTAAGCACCTACTATGTGCCAGGCCTAGGTGGAGTGTTTTACAAAGATCATCACTCCTTGGTGATCTTTAACTCCTTGAGGGCAGGGCCCATCTTGCTCCTTCTTCTGTCTCTGTGGTGCTTAATCAGTCAATCAAAAAGCGTTCCTTAGCACATAGTTGTTGTTCAGGAATGCCTGACTGCGACCCCATTTGGGGTTTTCTTGGCCAGGATACTGGACTGGTTTGCCATTTCCTTCTCCAGCTCATTTTACAGATGAGAAACTGAGGCAAACAGGGTTAAGTGACATGCCCAGGGTAACACAGCTAGGAAGTGTCTGAGGCCAGATTTGAACTCCTGAAGATGAGTCTTCCTGATTCCAGGCCCAGCACTCTATCCACTGTGCCAACTAGCTGCGCTAGCGCATAGTAAAGGTTTATTAATTGATTATCTCATTGGAGATAAGGCCTAAGTAAAGGTTTATTAATTGATGATTATCTCATTGGAGATTAGGGATTTGTTGCAGCGTGCAAGTTACAGGAGCAGCATTCAGTCTTGATACAAGGCCTTAAGATGACTTGTGTCCCGGCCTCACTGGCATCCCAGGGCCCAGGTTGGGTGGAGCTCTGGGAAAGGAAGCTAGACATCCAAGACTGACTCAGTCCATCAGGTCTACCTAGATGATAGCTATTGCTCTCAAGGGCTGTGAAGTTCTGTTCTAGAAAGCAGAGTTTAAATCTTCAGCAAACGCAGCCATCTGCGGTAAACAAACCCCAGCAAAGCGGCACAAAGTGGACAGAGCACTGGCCCTGGATTCAGGAGGACCTGAGTTCAGATGCGACCTCAGACACATAATGCTTACTAGCTGTGTGACCCCGGGCAGGTCAGTTAACTCCCGTTGCCTAGTGCCCACACCCCACCCCCCCAAAAAAGAAGAAGACCTTAATTCTAATCTGGCCTCAGACCCTAGCTTTGTGACCCTGGGTGAGTCTCTAAACCGCCATGTGCCTCAGTTTCCTCAGCTGCAAAATGGGGATGATTACAGCACCTTCCTCACAGGATTGTTGTGAGGTAATATTTGTAGACCATTTGGCCTTGCACATAGTAGGCATTTAACAAATGGATCTTTCCTTCATTGAATACTCCAATCATGATTAGGTTAGCTGAGGAACATAGGATCACAGATTTAGAGGTAGGAGGAACCTCAGAAGTCGGGGCCTCCATTTTACAGATGAGGAAGCTGACGCGCAGAGATGAGGTGACTTGTGCCTCGTCACTTGGCTAGTAAGCGGTCGGGGGCAGGACCCGAACCCGAGTCTCCCTGCCTCAGAGTCCCCCACCAGGTGCCACGGGGTCGGCTGACTGGCTTTGCTGTCAGCCCAGACTCCCTGGTCTCTCCAGCTGTCTCCTGTCCTCCCTGAGTGAAGGGGCCCAAGATAACCAGCCTGAGCCTCTCCTGTTTTTAACAGTGATTTGTATTCACAGAGCCCCGTCCCTGTGTCTCGTCTGGATGAGGCTGGGTCCCTGGGTTTCCAAAGGATCTGACAGGAGAACACGTAGTATCAGGGGCGGTAGTGCAAGGGGACGGAGAGCTGGCTTCAGAGACCAGGACAGCCGGGCTGAAGTTGTGCCCCCGACGGGGTCTCTCACCTTTTAGGGCCCCTGTGAAGCAGCTGCCACCCTGCTCCCGAGGAGGGACTTTCCTCCTTGGGTCTAAGGTCACATGTGGTGCCCTGCCCCCCGCCTCCCCAGGGCCATCGGGCCCAAAGCGCTGCCCTTTCTCACGCCTGCCCCTCCATCTCCCGAGTCCTTGCCGGCATCTTGTCTGGCTGTCCCTCGCTCCTCATCTCCGTGTCCTCACTTCCCTGGCCTCCACCAAGCCTCTGATGAAATCCCTCATTCACCTCCCTGCCAGTGCCTTCCCTTCAAGGTCACCTCCCCTCCGTCCTGCCTCCAGAGCGCCCCAAGAAGTCTTAGTGCTGTGATGAGCTCAGAACGTGACTGATTCGAGCTCAAAAACCGCACCAAGACTTTGGGGACACCCCAGAGGTCTTGTGGGCAAGTAGCTGCTCGTAGGCCTGCCGCCTTCAGCATGGACCATGAGCTCCTTGAGGGCAGGAACCGGGCTTTCTGCCTGTCTTTGTTTCCTCAGTGCTTAACACAGAGCCTGGCACGCAGTAGGTGCTTAATGAAATGTGTGCTTCCTTCCTTCCTCTACCTTCTAAGCACAGCTCAGAAAGCCTTTTGTGGGCGTCCTCGGCTGCACCCCACTATTGTATGTTTGCTCTGGAGGTACGCTGTACGTCCTCGTCTGTGTCTGTCCTTATCCCCCTGCAGGAAATCAGCTCCTTGGCTTGGGAATCTTGGTCCTGCACATGTGCGCACAGGTGCGTGCACACACACACACACACACACACACAC
>NW_020954582.1:10728321-10745821 GCF_900497805.2 Vombatus ursinus
ACACACTCACACTCACATTAACACTCACATTCACGCACACATTCACACACACTCACACTCACATTAACACTCATACACACACTCACACTCACATTCACACACATTCACACACACTCACATTCACACACATTCACACACACACTCACATTAACACGCATACACACACTCACACTCACATTAACACACACTCACACTCACATTAACACGCATACACACACTCACATTCACACTCACACTCACATTCACATTAGCACACACACATGGGGCAGCTAGGTGGCGCAGTGGATAGAGCACCGGCCCTGAAGTCAGGAGGACCTGAGTTCAAATCTGGCCTCAGACCAAACACTTGACACTTACTAGCTGTGTGACCCTGGGCAAGTCACTTGACCCTAAATGCCTAAAAATAAAAAAAAATTGACACACACACACATTCACATTAACTACCACACATACTCACATTCATACACACACACACACACACACACACACACACACACACACACACACACACACACACACACCCCCAATGCTAGCCTAAGGTTTTCTGCTTTTCAGCAGCTCAGAGTGGGAGCTAAATCCAGGAGGGCTTCTCAGCTCATTGAAATCCTGCTCTCTAGCTCTGTCTGGAAGCCAAAGGCGCGTGGCTGCAGCTGGGATTTCGCATCACCTCCCTTTCATTTCTGCCTCTTTGACAGCTGTCAATAGCCGCGGTTTAGGACTGGAGCTGTTGGGCAGGACGTGAATACAAAATATCTTCGGCTCCCCTCCCCCAGGCTTCCTCCTCCTATAATTCTTCATTTGCTTTCAATCACCACAGGGGCTGCCTGGCAGGAGGGGCCTGGTTTGAAGGCCCCTTACTGGCTCTCACACAGATGTGGCATTTCCATTTCAACCACCTCTGAAATCTGTTCAGCAGTTTATGGCGTATTGCAAAGCATAATCCATCAGTTACTAACATTTATCCGGGGGTTGCAGGAGCTTCTAGGAACGGCCCCAGGAAGCCAGGGGCGAGCAAGAGAAAAGGAGATAGAGATGTATATTGGAAAGAGGATTGCTTCTGAAATTTTTCACTTCCTCACATTGAAGTGTGTCCCTTTGGCCATGATGGAGTGAGTACACATGGAGATGGGAGGCTGGAAGTGGGACGCCGGAGAGCTCTGGACTCTCCGGCAATGTCCAGCAGTGTCTGACCTTTGAAACGAGCCAGTCCCCAGAGCAGAGCCAGGCCCTGCTGCCAGGCGTCACCCATCTAGGGTCTCCTGCCCCCACCGACTGTTCTGATCATTTCTAAGAGCAGCTTTACAAAGACATACATCTCCCTGTAAACATGGTAACCTCTTAATTAGGGATGAGGCTATCTCTGACGCAGGCCTGTCCCCGGCTTTCCATTCATCCGGCTGCTAAAGCTGGCCCCTCTTCCAAGAACAGCTGGTCCCCAGAAGCATCTTTCTCCGTATCCCTTGAATGGAAGGCCAGGCTGGCAATGATCTGGCGTAATAAAAGGAGACAAAGACTCCTGGCTGACGCAGGAGAGCTCATCTCTCAGAATATTCTGTTCCCCGGGCCGGAGACAATGGACGCAGCATTCTAAAAATAATAACACTCCCGCCTGCCCGCCCGCCCACGTGGAGGGCTTAGCCAGGTATGACACCCCTGCCCATTAACTCACTGGAGCCTTCCTGGAGAGGGAAGGAGGGCAGTTTTTAATTATCCCCATTTTGTGGCTGGGGGAAGCAGGCGGCCCAGCAGGATTAACCAATGCTCCTCCATCCTTACGGCTAGTGTTTCTACAGCACCTTTGGGTTTTTTTTTTTAAGACAATGGAGGTTAAGTGACTTGCCCAAGGTCACACAGCTAGTAAGCATCAAGTGTCCGGTCTAAGGCCGGATTTGAACTCAGCTCCTCCTGACAACAGGGCCCATGCTCTGTCCACCGCACCATCTAGCTGACCCACGCACCTTCGATTTTGCAAAGGACTTTCTGCTCATCGTTTGAGCCTCACAGAAGTCCTGGGGGAGTTGGTGGTGCAGGCAACAGTAGAACCATTTTTCATGAAGAAATTGAGTTTCAGGAAGGTTGACTTAACCAGAACCACGTAGCTTGCATCTAAGGTGGATTCAAACCCAGGCCCTCCTGACTCCGGGTCTATCCATGACAACAGTGTCATCTCAAACTTCACATGCTCCCAAAACAACTTACCATCTTTTCCCTCTTCAGATGGTCCTGTTTCCATCAGCGGACCCACCCCTAGACACCCTTAATCCTCACCCCCATTCGCTTCATATGTCCTATCGGCTGCCAGGACCTGTTGTTTCTGCCGACACGATATTTCTTGCCTCCGTGCCCTTGTCTGCACTCTGGTTGGGGACCTCACCACCTCCCCTCTCACCTAGACTACTGCAGTGGCCTTGTAATTGGCTTCCCAGTCTCACATCACCCCCCGCCACTGGCCATCCCCCACAGAACCGTCAAAGTGTCACTCTGACCACATCCCCACCCAATCAGTTTAGTGGTTGCTGATAACTTGTATGATCAAATTCTAAGCTCTTTCCATTCTGCCTTTCCAGTTTTATTATGCATTACTCTCTTTCATGTACTTTACAATCTAGTCATAATAACTTTCTTACTGCTCTTTACACCGGGTACTCCATGTCTGGAATGTTCTCCTTCCTCAGCTTACCTTCCAAAATCTCAGTCTGTCTGTCTGTCTCTCTCTCTCTCTCTTTCTCTTTTTCTCTCTCCTCCCTTCCTCCCTCCCCCCTTAAAGACAGCATGAAGAAAATTGAAAATTTCTCCTCTCCAAAGTTCTCATACCAACTCCACACCACCCACAAACATATCACATTGTGTCAGTATTCTTCTGAACAATTAGGAGAGTCTCATACAAATGTCCTATGCTTGGCTAGAAATAGGGGATACACCTTTATAAGTGCATGATAGGATGTAAGCTCCTTGAGGGCTGGGCCCATTTCTCTTTGTATTCCCACTCCATGTCATAGTGCCTGACACATGGGGTACATTTAATAAATGATTGTTGAGAAAATGAACTGTACCACTCGCCTCCTGCCAGAGTAAGAAAGATAATCTTGGGCATGGCCAATGTGGGGATTTGTTTTGCTCTGCATGTTTACGAGGAGAGTTTTATTGGGTGGGGGATTGTTTTTGTTCAATGGTGGGAGGAGAGTGGGAGGTAAGAATCAGAAATTCATTTAAAATATATAAATTTATTTTAAAATATTCAAAAATTTAAAACCAAGTGCCGATTGATTGATCAATGTTCAGGACATCATGCTAGAAGGCAAAAGAGGTCATGACAAAGGTAGCAACTGTATTAGACTAATTAGAGATGACACATTTCCCACAAATCTCACTCGAGTAAAACATTAGGACAGCAAGCAATCAGTGTCATTTTTCAGTGAATTCCTCCAAAACGTTTTCCTTTCAAGCGCTTCATTTTAAGAGACTGGTCTGTATTTAGGGCAATAGGGTAAGGCACTGTCCCTGCATTCAAGGAGTTCAAGCTCCATTGAGGTGATAAGCCATGTTTTATAGATAAATACAACATTAATTAGGAGCTGATGAGTTTGGAAGGATGATGAAGTGTGCTAGGAGATCAGACCAGGGGATGTCATCTCCATTTGGAAGGATTGGCAAAGGATTTCTTCGACTAAGACATAAGAATTTACATTGATTCCTACTAACTTGGATCTTCTTTGACTCAGCTTGGTGTTCTAACTTGTCAGGATATTTTGGGTTCTGACTCTGTTGTCTGATGTGCGAGCTAGCTGTGTGCAAATGTGAACATTTCAGCCACTAACCTGATCCTATTGGTCAGGAAGGGTGTGCCCCGATACATTCATCCCAGGGATTTTTGGTGCTTTTCACCCCACTGAGGAAAGGTGTTGGAAGGCCCACCTTCCATATCACTACCCCCAAGAAAAGATGGCCAACTGGAACCAATAGGAAGAGAGGCACAAGAGTCTTGGGAATCTTGGTTTCACCTCAGCCCTCACAGACACCAAGTGGGAAAGGAAATCCAGTGGGTAAAGGGATGGCCTTCCTCCCAAACAGCCAACCCACTACCCCCCATGGGGCAGGCAAACCAGCCTGGCTGAAGCAGCAGGGCACCCTGGGGGAGAGGCAAGAGGCAGCATGTGCCAGGCAGGTTAAACCATCACACCAGCTGTGACCACCGTCTCCCCTCAGACCCTGATGGAGACAGCCCGGGACCTTTGGGAATAGCATGGTTTCCAGCCCAGCGCTCGGCCATTATCCTGGGGAGCACCCCCTGTGGCGATGAAGTCTGGCAACAGCCGCTCCAGCAGCTGCTACAAACTCAGCTGCCGAAGACCTAGGGAAGAAAATACTTGTCACCGAAACCCTTGACCTTGTCGAACAGTTCAGCATCAGAAACTGATAGGATTTTATCAGAAATGGCTTTAAGAAAGTGGCGTTAACATCTGGACCCTAAATACCATGAGACCTTTCCATCTGATGCAGCTGAAATCTTCCATAGGTCTGGTCTCCCTCATTATAAGGGCAGAGGGCCATCTTACTCTAGCATTGATATCCCCAGTGCTTTGAACAAAGTGAGCACTTAAATGTTTTATTTATTTGTTTATTTACTTAAATGCCAAACTCTCCATGGTTCTCAAAGAACAGTCGCCTTCTAGCGCTTAGCTCTGCCTCTCTCTAGTGGGCTGTATAAACTCATCAGTAGAAGGGATATGATGATTGTGGATTTACCCCAGCAGAATCACCTCCATGTCCCTATCCTGACAGAGAGCCCATCTCCTCCCTCAGCTTAGCATCTACCAAGGTCCTAAGGCCTCTTTTTGTCTTACATTATCCTATTAGAATAGAAACTTCCCAAGGGCAGAGATTGTCTCGATTTTGTATTTGTATCTCCAGTACTCAACACAGTACTTGGCCATGGTAAGCGCTCATTAAATGCTCATTTGATTTATCCATTCATTCATTCACTCATTCATTCACTACTGCCTAGCCATAGATCTTGACATCATGTAGTTGTTACCCACAGGAAAAAGTCTAAGCATGCTCAACTCCATACAGTGTTTTACTGTTGGCATAGGAATGAAATAAAATAATACATAATAAAGTATCTACCCCACCATCTCTCTGAGACTCAGGAAGTTTCCAGAAAGTTTAGAAGCTTCTAATCACCCGTGGGTTCTAGGAAAGCACAGGTTGGACTGCCCGTGAGTGGTCAGAGAAGTATAGATACTACAGCCATTGTCAAGTGGTATTTGAGTCACCCGTGCAGATGGGCTGATTATGAAATAAAGACTCAGGACTTGAGAAGAGGCTCTTTTCCTTTCGTTATGTTGTTGGCTAGATCTCCGACTGAGCCTTACTGCACTCAAGCTCATCATGCTTGGAGAAGAGCAAATGAACTCAATGGCAGGTCCCAGCAAGGAGAGCCTCCGCCATTTTGCTATCTCTCACTGACTCAAAGGCTTCTGGTTCCTCTTTTCACTGGCTGAGGAGTGAAGGTATGTCACATTCTCTCTGCCCTTTTAAGTCCAAGGACCTCATCCACAGTTCCCCACTCAAATCTGGCCTCAGACATTTGCTAATTATGTGACCCTGGGCAAGTCACTTAACCATTACCTGCCTCCCTTTCCTCAACTGTAAAATGGGGGTAATAATGGCATCTACCTCTTAGCTGCTTAACACAGTGCCTGGCACATAGTTAGTGATTTAATAGATGCTTCCTTGTTATGAGACATTGTGCTTGGTGAAAAATGGTACCCTCTCTGCCCTCCAGTGTCATTTGCTAGCAGGCTAAGAGATGAACACCAGTCTAATCCCAGGCAAAATGTGCTGAGTACAGTGGATCTTAGAAACTTCAACAGAGACCCTAAAGGATCTTCGAGGGAATCCAGTAAAATGGAAAATCATTGAAGATAAACCAGTAAAATGGAAAAATCATTGAAGGCAGGGACTGTTTCATTTGATCTCCATATTCCCAGTGTATAACATAGTTCCTTGCACTTAATGGGTGATATCGATGCTTAATGAGTTGAATCCAATAGTCAGTTTTATAGATGAGTAAACTGAGGCTCCGTGCAATAACATGACTTGCCCAAAGTCAGTCACATAGCTGGGCAGTAGCCTTCTGCTTTTTTGGGTTTTTTTGCTCTTGAAGTTGGCACCATGTTATTAATAATGCTCAGCATCTAGTTTTCATGCTGAAAAGACTGTAACTTCCAAAGACTAGGGTCAGAGTTACCTATCATATTAGAGAGCTAAAAGCCCAGTTCAATTATGATTTGGTTCAGGAACAAGTAATATACTCCAGCAATTCATCCCCTGCTAAGTAGAAATTCTAATTTTATGACTCAGCCAGGCACTCAGGCTATAGCACAGCAGTAATGAATCGTCAATAATTTATGTCACAATAAAAAGCCAAATACTAAGACAGCACAAAAAAGTTGGTAAATAAGTTCCAAGGAGCTCAAGTCAAGTCAGGAAAGAGAAGGAGACAACTGGAGAAACTGACAAAAATCTACCTGTAAAAATTCATTCTGGGCCCAACTGACTTAAAGTTCTTAGAATAAGAATTTTTTTTTGTTTTTTTGTTTTTGTTTTTGTTTTTTTATCTAGCACTTTGGGGTTTGCCCATTTTTTTCCTCACAACAACCCTAGGGAATGGGAATTGCAAGTATAGCATATGTCCTGCTCACTTTCCCAACCCCTGTTTACACTGGGGAGTTAGGTCCCCAGACTACCATGTTTCCCCTTAGATTTGGTTTTAGGGAACCCTGAGAGTTGGTGGGGATTCTAGTACTATCGATCACAAGCCCAATCCAATCCAAAAAATGTTTATTAAGTGCCTACTATGTGTCAGGTACTGTGCTAAGCTCTGGGATACAATTAATAAAAGAGAAAGACAGTGTCTGCCCTCAAGGAGCTTGCAGTCTAATGATAAGCCCCCACCAGGTAATAATGGCATCTACCTCTTAGGTGCTTAACACAGTGCCTGGCACATAGTTAGTGATCTAATAAATGCTTCCTTGTTATGAGAAAAGCAGGCTTTCCTCAATAATCAATTGATATAAATGAGTTAGCTAGACTTAGCTTTGAGAAATATCTTCTTGCTAAGGTGATATGTTAATAGCAGTTGGCACAAATACCCCCCTCCCCACCCAAAAAAACCAGGGGGACACTCTCCAGAAGCACATATAGAGTTTCAGAGACCTTGGGCTCAAGATTAGAGAACACATTTGGCAAAGGGAAGGCCTCCAGCTCCTAAAAGTCCTTTTCTCCCATTCCTGGGGCCTCACAGAGTTCCCCTTAAGCATGATGCGCCTTTCTTCTGGGATCCTCATGGAGTCCTAGGCAGTCTTTCCTCAGTGTGTCCAGTTGGTCCTCGGCTCCCAATGCAGACTGCTAGAATGCTGATGAGAAGTCCAAATCCCCTGCCCTTCTGAATTTTGCTAGCTCCTCCTCTGGGCAAGTGGGTGAGGGGAGGAGGAGACAAGACTCATCCTTCTCCCCTGACCCCTAGACCCTAGCAATTTCTTCCCAGGTTCTTGGCTGTATGGTTCACTCTTTGTTCTGAGGTGCTTGCTAAATTATGCAAAACCCATAGGGTATGACTATGCTTCTCAGCCCATTCTAACATGCCTCCTGTGGAGTTTCCCTCCATTTTATCTATGGCTTTCAAGACCTTCTCACTCGTATTCTAATACAATTGGTTGATTGATTGATTGATTGATTAATGATTATTGGCTTGGTTAAATAGAAATGTTCTCACTTGGTTAAGGTAGTTATTTTAAGTGCAGTGGGGTGACTGTTTGAACAACTCATTTGATCTCCCCCTCCCCTTACATAAATATTTTCTTTCCATTTACAAGAAGAAGCAACAGATGATCAGAGAAATAAAGTGTTTTCCTCAGCTAGTAGATGTTGGAGGCAGGTTTTGAAGCCAAGTCTTCTGATCGTGGGGAGCTTAAAAAAACTTGAATCAGTCCCTGCCTTCAAGGAGCTTACATTTTATGGGGGGAGGGGAGTCAAAACATGTACACATATAAAAATGCACAAAATAAAAACAGGGTGTTTAGGGAGTAGAGTGACGGGCCTACAGAATGCACAACAGTTTCAAAATGGGTGAAATTCTCCTAAATGTAGTCAAGTCCTGAGTCCCGGTGCCTGCCTCTTGTCATCCTGGGTGTCAACAGGTCATTGCCAAGGGAATTTGTCTACTGTGTCTAGAGAGAATTCTTGTTCAGATATAGTTTGAACAGAATGCCAACTAAAGTCCTTTCCATCTATCAGATTCTAGGATTTTGTGAACATAAAACTAACAAAATAATCTAATGCAACCAATAAAATCTAAAAAGTAATTTTCCTAAAGCAAAGATCTGACCATGTCTCTCTTCTTCTCAATCAATTACATTGGCTTCCTGTTACCTCTAGGATCAAGTGCAAGCTCTTTGGTTTGGCATTTAATGCCTTTTACAAGCTGCCTGTAGAACACTGCCAAAAGAGGCATAAAAAAGACATTCCAGTGAGAAGAGAAGATTAAGAGTCCTGGGGACCTGAGGAAAAACTCCCCCTTAGAGAAATGTAACTAGAGTACTTACCTGAAAGCAGAGCACCAACTGAGGGAAAGATGGCCAAAGTGCACCGCAGTCCATCAGCTTCTCTGCAGATGACTGCTTCCAGTGTTTTGAAGACCGCAGCTGAGAAATGCTCAGTCTACTAACTTGGGGGGGACTAGAAGACAAGTGCACTGAGACAGTCGGGAATCATCTGGTTTTTTAGTTTCTCTCCTAAGGTAGAGATGAGTCACGAAACACAGAAGCCCAGCTTCAAACGAGGAAAGGTAGACAAACTGAGTGTGAAGATAATGGCAGTTGTTTTGGACCGACTCAACCAAAAAGCTGACTCTTCCCCAGACAGGTGCCACCACTCCTGTTCTCATTGGAAGGAAGCTTTGTAGCTGCTGAAAGTCCATTTGAGGAAAGCAGAATCCTCTGCCAAGGTGGCTGGCCTTATTACCCTTGAGCACCCCCTACCAGGAAATCCCTCAGAGGCGTAGCCATGTTGACCTTTATGTCCCACTATGGCTTCAGGAGGTTTCGGGGGTAAAGAAAGGCTTTGCTGAGAGTTGTGCTTATGGGGGAAGAAGTATTGTTTTGCCAAAAGCTGATTGGAGAAAACAGAGTCCTGTGCTATTTGAAGAGCTAATTAGGGGGAAAGATTTGATTGTCCCGTCACTACTGACAGCTTGAGAGAGAAGAAACCTCTCAGGACCTTGAGTGCCCTGTCCATTCCTTCCCTTTGTGGTTTGAGAAGGGAAAAAGCCTCCATAGCCCATAGAGAACAGAACTGGTCATCATGACAAATTCTGGACTTATGGGCACTGCTGATTCCGTGTAAGAGTATAATGATGCTGCTTTACAAAAAGACTGTAATACTGCCTGAGCAGCCCGAGACTAGCAGAGAAGTGACTTTATTCCAGGGGCTTAGCAGAGGGGCTCAGAAAAGGGCCAGGTGATATGTGGTGCAGAGTACCAAAAAGAAATTGCTAACATCCAGGCCTGTAACACGGAGCCATACAGTTGCCCCAGGTACGTTTGTGTCACTCTACTCGTGTACTTGTCACTACTACGTTACTGTTAAGTATATTCCCACTCTCCCTCCTCACACCATTCTGTGCATTGGTGAAAGAGTGTGACCAGGTTTCTGGGTGGACTATTATATTTTTATTATTATTGCTTTTGACTTCTTATTTAGTAAATATTACATGTGAAAGAGTCCATGATGTCATTGTGACGACTTTGTGTAAATGGGAGGCACGCACATGGGGGCTCAAAGGCTAAGGAGAGAGCCCTGGCTCAGCTATCTCCTCATTTCCCACCTGGCTGCGTCACTTTGGGACTGACTTCTTCGCCATGCCCTGCTGTTGGGTACCTCCCACCTCCTTCAGCCTCCTTTTCTGTATTGTCTCCCCCTTTAGATTATAAGCTTCTTGAGGCTAAGGACTTTCCTTTTTTATATTTGTATCCCCAGTGCTTAGCACAGTGTGTGGCACATAGTAGGTATGTAATAAATGTTTATTGACTGTTGATAGTGGCAGAGAGTACAAGCGTGTCCCCTCTACACCAATCTTACCCCGTAGGTCTCCCAGAGTGATCATGTCTATGACAAAGCCCCGACTCTGGGAACGGTCTCAGATCTGCTGGTGTGAGTGAAGTTTAGAGTGAGTGAGCCAGTTTTTCGGGGAGGAACAGGGTGCAGGGACCATGTCACCTGCTCCTCCCATGCTGCGTAGCATTTCAACTCTTGTATATGTTATTTCTCTTATGCCTTCTCCTGGCTCTCATCCTACGTCTCCAGACTTCTCCATTCTCCACCAGCTTTCTTACCCTGGAAGATCCCTCTGCCTCTGTGGGAGTGAGTTGCCATATGTGCAAAGTACCCCCTCCTCTAAGCATTGCTAATTTCCTTCAAAGCTCAGCTCAAGCACCAATTTCTATACGAAGCCTTTCCTGATTTCCCCAGCTGCCAGGGCCTTCCAGTAATCCTAGGCCTCTCCAAGGAGGGGGAGGAGACTTTGCATATATTTTGTATTTATTAGCAAGAAACAATTCTCTAAGATTAAGAGTTATAGAGAAGATTTTGACCTGCATAGACAAAGAGTTCCACAGATAGATAGATAAATAGATAGACAGCTGCAGACAGATGGAGGGTAGATAAACAGATGAATAAGAGATCCATATATGTATATAATTTTCCTAACTTTGAGATGGCCTTTCTCTCCACTGTCAGAACCAGTGGACCCAGGGGCAGAGTCCAAGGTTCTTTCATGGCCAGAGTGGAAACAGTTAACCAGGAAGCTGGTGTACTTTGTAGTAGACATATAATAAATATTGGGGATTGATTGATTTGAAAGTTAATTCTCCCTCACTGGAGGCCAAACCGAAGACAGATGATCTCTTGGGGGCGGCTATTGTAGAGGGGACCCCTGTTTACGTACCGTTGGACCTCGTGACCTCCGAGTCCCTTCCAACTCTGACATTCTGTGATTTAGTGACTCGGTGAGTGGTTTCAACAAGAGAGAGATTAGGGTAGCATCCCTATGAAGGAGGTCCTGTAGGAATGAGAAACGGAGCAGATGGTGATAGGTCAGACAGGTGAATGTTCGGTTAACTGTCCAGGTCAATAACCATTAATGACGCTAAAAAGCAGAGCAGTGACAACAGCAGCCTGCCCCAGGCTGAGGCCAGGCCGAAGTCTGGAAGGATCATTTGCCTGGGCCACGTGAGCCCATCCTTTTCTCACCCTGGTTTGGCTCCCATCTTAGTGATTAGAAGGTGCTAAATCTGTCCCTACCCCTGCCCAGGGAGGCGGGGGATAAACAGAAGAGGTGATTAGCCAAGGTTACTGGAACTGAATTTCTCTTTTTCAATCCAAGACTCTCTACTTAGTAGGAAGTTAAAAATGGAATTTTCCCTGGGTGATCTGTGTCTTGATTAAGGTTTGTTCAGCCAATATTCACGGGGTTTGAAGTCTGCCAGGACCTTCGTCATCGAGCCCAGCGCCTCCTAATCTTTTCAAGGATAAGCCTTTTTTAATCTCTAAAGTTCCCCTGGACTCTGATATAAGAAAAGTTGTACTATTAACATCTATTGACTGAGAAAATATACGATGACACAAAAAGCTATGAATTCATTAGCACTTTTAAATGAATTTGTATTCCACTACTTACATTAGCATCTCCATGACTTGGAAAGAAATAGTAATACTCATGTGGGAGATGTGATTTATTCAGACTAGAGAAGAAATAGCAGACCTGTTTCAAACGTAGAGGAGCTGCTCGTGTTGCTAAGTAATGAGCTCACTTTTAGTGGGGGTTTTTCAGGTTTTCCTTAGAGCCCCAAAAGATCAGCTCTTTGAAACTTAACGGGTCGTAAGTTCATCGTGGGCAGGGACCGTGGTCCTCTTGACTAGCCGGGTACCTCGGATGTTGGAAGTGTCAAATCAGTGCTTTGAGTCAATTCAGGTAAACAGTGCCGACTTCTTAAGGGCCTCCTGTTTACCAGGTACTGTGTTTGCCACTGGAAACACAAACACAAAAATAAAATAATGCCAGGAACCCATATTCTGCTGGGCTGGTGTTGAGTGTGTGTTGGGTGGGACTGGCTTGGCTTGACATGACTTGCGGTCTTGTCTATGTTACGCCCCCAAAGAATTTCCATGGAATTTAATGAAGTAGAACCCTAGTGTTTGAATGAGAATGATACAATGGAAAGAAGGAAGGCTTTGGAATAAGGAAGCCCTGGGATCAGATCTCAGCTTTGTCACTTACTAGTTGTGTGTCTGGGCCAATCTTCATTGGCAAAAGGAGGGGGTTAAACTGAATGGCTTCCAAGCAGGGCCAGGCTGGGGCCTCGCATACCAGTTAGCCAGTTGTTAAATTTTCCAGGTGAGCATGTAGATCTGAGAAATCAGCAAACACTGCAAATCAGGGTTGGATTTGTTTTGGTGATTTTCTAGATTGGAGAAAGTGATAGGAAAAAAAGTTCATTCAGATTAAATTTAACAGAGTTTTGAGGGTACTTATTTTTTTCCAGAAAGCCAGTTGTTGAACATTTGCTAGCATATTCCTGCTCTCAAGGTTTCTTCCAGCCCTAAATCTATCCCAGAAAAAAAAATGTTCTTTCTTTCCTTAGCTCACAGAAGCATTGAAATTAAATATGCTCATTTTCACGGAGTCATTATCAAAATCCAGGCTTCTAATTATAATGACATTTTATTTCTTATGTTCAGTATTGCTGAGAAAGTCATTATGTGTAACTTTTCATTCGTCCCCTTTCATTGGGGGATGTACCCCTTCTTTCTAAGGACTCAGAGGATCAGAGAATTGGAGCTAAAATGGACCGCAGGGACAATCTAATTCTCAAAATGTGGTCTGAGGATACCTGGGGAGTCCTGACACCCTTCTAGGAGCTAGATGAAGTCAAAATTATTTTCGCAGTAGTACTAAAACATTATTTATGGATTAAAATACTGCTCCTTTTTGCAACTACCAATCTGTGTGAGGCCAGATTTTCTTCATAGACTTCAACCAAAACAATATATCACCACAGACTGAAGGCAGAAGCAGACAGGAGAATCCGGCTGTCATTGATTAAGCCAGACATTAAAGTGGTTTGGAAAAATGTAAGATAATTCCACCTTTCTCAAAAAGTTTTTTGTTTTGGAAAATGCAGTTATTTCTCATTAAAAATATTTGTGTTAACAGGTTAAGGGGTTTCTTATTGTTATTTTAAAAATTATTTAATAAATATCTTAACATTTTATTAGTTTGCAAAGCACTTTACAAATATGACCACATTTGATCCTCACAACAGCCCTGGCAGGTGGCTGCCATTATTATTCTCATTTTTACAGATGAGGAAACTGAGGCAAACAAAGTTAAGTGACTTGCTCAGAGCCCCAGTTTGAACTCAGGCCTTCTTGACTCTAGACTCAACACTCTGTCAAATGTGTCTCCTAACTGCCTTTAGTTTCCTTTCCTTGTCTCCATGTTGAGACCAGGTTCAGATGGGGTGCTTATCCTGGACCAACATAGCAACCCCACGGGGTCGCCTTGAAATGGAGAGTTAAGGTTGACACTTAGAAAGCTGGTCCCTCTTGGCCTCTCTCTACCTCCAGGGTCCCAGAATCCCAGCATCCCCAACTCTCAGTCAGCAGGACCTTAAGAGGCCATCTAATCCAAAGCATATCTGAATAAGACTCCCCATGACGACATCCCTAGAAGGCGGTCAGCCAGCCAGACCATCAGTAAACATTTATTCAGCACAGACCATGTGCTGTACTCTGCTAAGCTCTGGGGATATGAATATGAAAAAGAAAGACAACCCCTGCCCTCAAGATGCTTACAGTCTCGTGGGTGAAGACAACATACGAAAGCAAACAAACATGGAGCTAGGGAGAGGAACCCAGGCCAGGGCCATGATGGAAAGGTTCCGAGCAGTGTCACTGGGCAGGAAATGAAGAGAAGACTGGCCTGGGCCACTCCTTCAATGGTGGGAGGTTATAGGAGGGGCCACGACCCACCTAGACCAGCTACCAGTTGAGGGACACACAAGGGGAGAGGCTGCCCATTCCAGTTTGGGTAAGCTTTAATGGCATGGAGTTCTTTCTTTTTGTTTATTTCCTGAATTGGAGTCTGTGACATAGCTCTGTCTCTGCAATTTCTACCCCCTCTTGGTTCTGCCCATTGAAGCCAAGCAAAACAAGTAGTAGTGTGGGGTAATGGATAGGGTTCTGGACATAGAGTCAAGAAGACCTGAATTCAAACCTCATACCACTTAACTCCCAGCTGTGTGACCCTGGGCAAGTCTCTAACCCATTCTGTGCTTCAATTTCCTAATCGATAAAATAAGGGCATTGAACTCATGGGCTTTTCATGGCAAATCTATGCCCCTGCAAGCTTGTTTCCTCTTCAGTTATGTAAAGACCTCTGTCACCTACCCACAGCCCTCCAATTCTTCTCCATGATAAACACCTTCAGTTCCCCCAATTAATTGGCCCTCTTCTGCTTTTAGAGATTTGCTTAAATCATCAGCTCTCCCCCACTCTGTGTTCTTTAAGGCTCAGCTCCCATGTTACCTCTTCCCTGAAGCCTTCCTCATCCTCCTGGCTTCCCATCTTTCCAAGCACCTGGTTTTGCCTCTTCTCCGCATTTATCATATTCTCATTTGTATTACAGATATCTGTGTCCCTATCTAACCTCCTCTGCTTTATTATAAGCTCCTTGAAAACAGAAATTGGTCCTCTCTCATCTCTGTGTTCTTAACCAAAAATGTAATAGAGCCATTAGAGGCAAACAGACATGAAAGACACAATAGACAAAATAGATTATTTTGATTATATAAAACCAAAAAAACCCCACCTTTTGCTGAAACAAAATCAGTGCAAATAAAATGAGAAAAACTTTAAAGTGGAAAATAAGCTTTGTATCAAATATCACTGATAGAAATTGGATGTCCAAGATGTACAGGGAACTAAGCTAAATATTTGAGTAAGACCCTTCCCCAATAAATGGTCAAATGACCAACTGTTTTTCAGATGAAATTGTGTTTCCACTAATACAAAAATAAAAGAAATGTAAACTAAAAAAACTCAGACCCAGAAAATGAGCAAAGGTGACCAAAATGGAGGTGGAAATAGTCTTTTGGGGGGAAGACTTGGGAAAAGACAAGGGTACTAACAAATTATTGGTGGAGCCATGAACTGGTTCAACTGTTTGGGTTAACATTCCAGAGATAGGTGAGAAAAATGACAAAAGGCTCCATGCTTGTGGACCCAGTGATCCCACTACTGGGCATATATGCCCCAAAAGGACAAAGACAGAAAGAAAAATCCAAAAAATGAGACGAGTAGATTAGTGGGGCAACTTAAACTTGTTCTCTGCTTACTCTGGTGTTTATATACTCTTTCCCCTCTGGAGGATGGAGGAGACAACACATGTTGGGGAAATACCGAGCTCCGTGGTCCTCGGAGGATGAATGACCTCCAGCACTTTTATCCTGCCTTCTCTCTCTACGCGGCCATTTTTGTTGTTGGGGGTCAGGAGAGAGTATATGGATTTGTCCAATTATAATCAGCTCTCGAACCTCCATCCTCCAAGAAACCATCTCCCTCCTTCATGATCGGGCTATATTTCACCTAACTCTCATCCCATGACCTTGGCATAATGGAATTGCTCCCCACTGGAACGGACAGGCATACATAACTGCCATATAATGTTTACTCTTGGCATGGAAATCAATACAATACAGAATAAAACCCAGAGCACTCGCTGCAGCCACAGCTTTTCCAAGACCCAGGGAGTTTCTCTGCAGCCCTTGGGCTCTTCTGAACCAAGGAGATCTAGGGAATGCACAGTTTGACTTACTCAGCCCCCACTTCCACTCCTCCTGAGAGCACAGGCAATAGGACAACGTACAGAACTAATGCTTGCCGCACACATCTAGTAGGGCCAGTGTTTAGATGAAGACTCAGGAGCTCTCACATCATGGGGCTTTGGTATCTGGGGAGAACAGGAAATCCTGCACCCTGGTGCTCTTCATTTGGGGTCCTGGCACTGGACGAATGCTTTTTCCTCTGCTTAGCTAATCTCCAAGCAGAGAGTAGATCCTGTGACTTCCCTGTCATCATTCCAGTCTCATATCCCTCTATCTCTGACTTGGAGACCTTGAGCTCAGGGCTGCCCTCTCTTGCTGTTTTCTGTTGGACATTTCATTTCTCCATCCTCACTGGACAGCTCAAACCCTACAGCTCCCAGGGGCAGGGGGAGGGACACAGAGAGAAAGTGAGGAGCAGCACAAGCTAAGACAGAGAACTCACTATTAGGGTTTTAGTGAAGACCACATGAGGCTACCTTGCTTGCTTTTTTTTTTGTAATTCAAAGCTATTATTTCTTTGGGACAGTGATCTCCTAAGTAAGAAAACTCATAAGAAGGAAAGAAGGATGGATGGAAAGAAGGAAGAAAGGGGAAAGGAAGGAGGGAAAGAAGGAAAGAAAAGGGGGAAGGAACGAAGGAAAAGAGGGGAGGAAGGAGGGAGGAAGGAAAGGAAGATTTATTAGTTGCCTGCTCTATACACACACTGTGCTAAGTACTTTACAAATATCTCATTTTATCCTCACAACAACCCAGGGAGGTGGGTGCTATTATTATCCCCATTTTACAGATGAGGAAACTGTACAGAGGTTAGCAACTTAAGGTCACCCAGCTATCATATGTCTGAGGCTGAATTTGAATTCAGGTCTTCCTGCCTCCAAGCCCAGCACTCTATCCACTATGCCAGTGTCTGAGGCAGAATTTAAACTACTGGCTTTCAGTCCTACACTCATTCCACTCTACCACCCACTTAACATGTGAGCCATTCAGCTTTTTAGAATCTTGCTTTAGTGACTCTGAAATGCAAATAATAATAAGAATAAGAATAAGAATAAGAATAAGAATAAGAATAATATTCTCAGAACTGTGTGAACTTGAATTGCCCTACTTAGCCTAAGTTAGGGCTGATAGATTTCTCTGTGCACTTTTAAATGTTTCCTTTGTATTTGGGGCAGGACCAGCCTAGACATCTGGAGATGTTCAGGTATCATACAATAATAATTATGACTCATATTTACATGGTACTCTGTGGTTTATGAAGACTTGGCATGGATTTTCTCACTTAATCTTCACAGCCCTGTAAAGTGGGTGCTATTGTTATCCCCATTTTAGAGATAAGGAAATTGAAACTTGGAGAGGTCCAATGACTTGCCCAAGGTCACACATCTATTTTACATCAGAATCAGGACTTTATCCTAGGTCTTCCTGGCTTGAAGGCCAGGGCTGTAGCTCTGGTGCATGATAGGTGAATCACCTCATTGGTCTGGGCCTCAGTCTCTTCCTCTGTAAAATGAAGGGTTTGGATTATATGGCTTCTGACTCCCTTTGAGCTCCAG
>NW_020954582.1:10747662-10811836 GCF_900497805.2 Vombatus ursinus
GGTAATGGTGATGGTGATGATGGTGGTGAGAGTGATGGTGATGGTGACGATGATGGTAATGGTGATGATGATGACAATGGCGGTGGTGATGATGATGGTGGTGGTGATGATGATGATGGTGGTGATGATGATGATGGCGGTGATGGGGATGATGACGATGTAATGGTGATGATGATGATGATGACGATGGTGGTGGTGAAGGTGATGAGGTTAGAAAGGCTTGGTGTGTTGTTCTGCATTTCCCCTGAATATCTAACATTGTTCACTAACAGATAGGGCAAAATCCATGTTCATTCATTCAGTAAACATTTGTCAAGGATCTACAACATCCTGTGAAAAGCAGCTGTGGAATCATAGATATATCACTGGCCTTGGAGTCAGAAAGACCTAGGTTCGGGTTCCACCTCTGACATATATCGACTATATGACCCTGGTCAAGTCACTTAATTCCTCAATGCCCCATAGGATGCTGAGTGCAGAGAAGATGCCGACCCATATTGGTAGAGGGAGTTTTCAGAGCTGAGCACTTCGCATAACACTTAACAAGTATTTAAATTCCTAGTGACTTAACTTGAGTTTTCTCATCTGAGTGTTCCCAAAACTAATGAAATCCCAGATCAGCTCCCTCTTACTGTCCTGATCTCTGCTATGTGTGATGTGCTGTGTTAGATGCTACAAATAAAAAGACAAGATCGTCCCTGCCTAGGGATAGCTTACATCCTAGGAAGTTAATTGGCTCAGTGGATGGAGCACTGGACTTAGAGTCAGAAAAATACAATTTCAAATCCAGACTCAGACACTTACTAGCTATGTGACCCTAGACAAGTAGCTTTATCTCTGCCTCAGTTTCCTCAACTGCAAAATGGTGATCATAATAGCACCTACCTCCCAGGGGTGTTGTGAGGACCAAATGAAATAATATTTGTAAAGCACTTAGCACAGTACCTGACACATAGTAGATACATACCACAAGCTTGTTCCCTTCCTCTTGTTAAGGGGCATGATGTGGACGCAGATAGGGAAAGACAAGATAATTTGCTAATTTGCAGAGGAAAAGGGGGTTCACATTGGAAGGGAATAGGAATGGCTTCAGATAGGTGACGTCACATGGCAAGATAAAGGGGATGGCAGCAGAATGGAAGTAGGTACAGTTTCAGGAACCTGGGTCATGGCCTCTGCTCTACTGTGGTGTGTGTTCTAGGGGGTCAGAGCAGGCAGCAAAATGGAGCAGGTGCTTATGGGCACAGGCCTTCCTCCTGTTCATACACAAGGGCAGCCCCCATCTCCTCCCACTATTGGGGCTGGGAAGAAAGGAAGAGTCAGGATCATTGTCATCTGGGAAGAGAACTGATAGCTTTGGGCTTTGAGGCCGTGATCTCTCAGGTGGAAATAATCAGCCTCTTGACCTTCTAAGGAGATGGGAACATCTCACAGCCAATCAGGAAAAGGCTGAGAAGTGGTTCTACTCACCTCAGTGCTACATGCACTTGTCCTGACTACAGAACAACCAATGATAGTGTCTCAGCATCCGAGGGTTGGAAGGAACCCCGGAGATCGGCACAAACCTAAACTAGCCTTCCCTCCACAATACCTCCAAGAGAGTCCCCCAGACCTCTGATGAAAGGGAATGCAGGGCTCTTTTGAGCCATTCGAGTCTGGGGCGGTGCTAGTGGTTGGTAGGTTCTTCCGGAAGTTACCAGCCTCACAGTCCTCTGAGGGCATGGTCTGGAAGTGCCT
Source organism: Vombatus ursinus (assembly GCF_900497805.2). Taxonomy (NCBI): domain Eukaryota; kingdom Metazoa; phylum Chordata; class Mammalia; order Diprotodontia; family Vombatidae; genus Vombatus; species Vombatus ursinus. Next base: position 10,749,400 of record NW_020954582.1, read on the forward strand.
GTCACACGGGTGTTAAGATTAAGTCTCTTTCTCTGTGACTTCAGTCAGTCCACAAAGAAGCAACTATTAAGTGGCGTAGTGGATGGAGAGCTGCTCTTGGAGTCAGGGAGGCCTAAGATCAAATCCTGCCTCAGACTCTTACTCGCAAGTCACTTAATCTCTGTCTTCGGTTTCCTCAGCTGTAAAACGAGGGGGTGGGACTTTATGACCTCTCAGGTCCCTTCCAGCTCCAAAATCTATCCTATGATCTATGATATCCACAGGGGATATAAATATAAAAATGAATCAATCTCTGACCTCATGGAATCCATGGTGTAGTCAGAGAAACATCATTTACACAAATAGCTACGTACGAAATAATTACAAGATGATAAGAAGCCAGAAACGAAAGGTAATAGGTAAAGACTCATGCGAAAGGTAGAGCTTGAGCTAAGCTTTGAAGGAAACTACAGATTATGGAAAATGGAATTGAGAGGGGAGTGAATTTCAGGCATGGGAAACAGCCAATACAGAGGCAAAAGAGATGGGAGATGGTGCGCCATCCACACATGAGGAACAGCAAGTAAGCAAATGTGGCCACATCATCATGGACAAGGAAGGAAGGAAGATGAAGGAACATTGGGGCCAGAGTATGAGGGGCTCTAAAAGCCAAACAGATAAATTCATATTTGATCCTCTGGGTGATAGGGAGCCACTGGATTTCACTGAGTAGGAGAGTGGTGAGGTAACTCATGTATTTTTTTTATTTTTTTTATTTTATTTTTTTTAGGCAATTGGGGTTAAGTGACTTGCCCAAGGTCACACAGCTAGTAAGTGTCAAGTGTTTGGTCTGAGGCCAGATTTGAACTCAGGTCCTCCTGACTTCAGGGCCGTTGCTCTATCCACTGAGCCGTCTAGCTGCCCCTCGTGTATTTTTTTTTAATTCAATTTTATTTTATTTTCAGGTTTGCATTCTCTCTTTCCTGCCTTCCAGTCCCCACTTTCATTGAGAAAGTAAGAAAAAGCAGATCTTTTAGAAGCATGTATAGTCCGAAACACTGATGATTTGTGTGAGTTTATTTGCTGAAGTTATTGTTTCAATTAGTTTTTTAGTTGACTCCAAGATTCTCTAAGTAAACTAAGTCATCTACAGAAAATGATTGCTTTGTTTCCTCTTTGCCTATTTTTATTTCCTCATTTTCCCTTTCTTGTCTGATTGCTTTGGCTAGCATTTCTAGTACTGTATTGATAGTAAGGATGAGAACGGACGTCCTTGTTTTACCCCAAAGGTAACCCCCCACTTATCCCCACTTCAGGTAGTGCTGGCAGTTGGTTTTAGATAGAGGATACCTATCATATCAAGGAAAACTCCATTCATTCCTGTGCTTTTGAGGTTCATTAAGCTTGTTGGATCTTGTCCATTGCTATAATCTCCAGTTATAATCATATAACTTTTGCTGTTTTGTTATTAATATGGTCAATTATGTTTATAATTTTCCTAATATTGAGGCAGTCTTGTGGTCCAAGTATAAATGCAGCCTGATTACAGTGTAAAATCTTTGTGAGAGGTTACTGTAGTCGCCTTGATAACATTTTATTTTAAAGTTTTGCATCAAAATTCATTAGCTATATTGGTCTATAAGGTTTTCTTTCTCTGCTTCAACTCTTCTTAGATTAGGTACCAAGATCATATTTATGTCATAAAAAGAATTCAGTAGGACTCTTTTCCTATTTTTTTCAGGTAGTTGATAGGAATTAATTGTTCTTTAATTTTTTGAAAATATTCACTTGTAAATACATCTGGTCCTGGGTTTTTTTTTCCTTTGGGAATTAATTTAAGACTTGTTTAATTTCAAACTAGGAATATTTAAGTCTCTTATTTTCTATTCTGATAATCTAAGAAATACATATTTTTATAAATATCCATCCATTTCATTGAGATTATCAGTTTTATTGACATGTAATTAGGCAAAACAGCTCCTAGTAATTTCTTTTATTTCTTCGTCATTGGATGTGAATTGACCTTTTTTCATTTTTGATATTGGCAAATTGGCTTTCTTTTTTCTTTTTAAAATGAAGTTAGCTAACGGCTTGTCTATTTGAAAGTTTCCTTCTCCAAAAAACAAAAAAATAGCCCCTAGTAGTATTTACTAATTCATGGTTGTCGTTTTTTTTTTTTTACTTTCAATTTTCCTAATTTTTCATTTGATTTTCAGAGCTTCCATTTTAGTGTTTAATTGGGAGTTTTTGTTTTAGAGAGTTTTTTGGTTACTTGTCTAATTTGTTGATCTGCTCTTTCTTTTATTGATGTAAGCGTTTAGAGATATAAATTTTCTCCTAGAAAAGTGCTTTTGCGTCTTCAAAATTTTAGTATGTAGTCTGACTGTTGTCCTTATCTTTAACGAAATTATTGATTGCTTCGATTGTTTGTTCTTTAATGTACCATTCCTCCAAATTAAGTTATTTGCTTTCCAATTAATTTTAATCTTGGCTTTAAAAGCCCTTTATTGAATATAATTTTTATTGCATTGTGGCCAATAAAAGATGAATTTAATTTTTTTTATTTCTGCATTAGTTTATGAAGTTTTTATGCCCTAATAAAAGGTCAATTTTTTGTGAAGGTGTTATGCACAGCTGAGAATTGGATAGATTCCTTTCTCTTCTCATTCAATATCCTCCATAAATCTAACATATCTAACTTTTCTAAAATTCTATACAGATTTTTCATTTCTTTTTTATTTTTTGTTACATTTATCTAGATCTTAAAGGAGTACATTGAGGTCCCCTACTCATAGTTTTATTGTCTATTTCTCCTCATGTTGTTAAGTCATTTTGGTCACGTCTGACTCCTTGTGACCCCATTTGCGGTTTCCCTGGCAAAGATATTAGAGTAGTTTGCCATTTCCTTTTTTAGCTTATTTTACAGATAAGGGACTGAGGCAAACAAGGCTAAGTGACTTACCCAGTCATACAGCTAGTAACTGTCAAAAAGCTGGATTTGAACTCAGGTCTTCCTGACTCCAGGCCCAGAGCTCTATCCATTGTGCCCACCTAGCTGCCTTTTTCTCCCTATAATTCACTTACTTTTTTCTTTAAGTATATTGATGCTATGCCATTTGGCACATATGTGTTTAGTATTTATGTTAATTTGTTGTCTATGGTTCCTTCCAGGAAAATCTAGTTTCTCAGTTTCTCTCTTTTGAGTAGGTCTTTTTTTTTGTTGTCGTTGTTATTTCATTGTCTGCGATCATGATTGTTACCCCTGCCTTTTTTACTTTAGCTGAAGTGTGATATATTCTGCTCTAATTCATGTTTTGATACTTTGTATTTCAAGTATATTTCTTGTAAACAGCATATTGTTGGATTAGGGTTTACAATTCATGCTGTTATCCTTTTCCAGTTTTTGGGTGAGTTCATTCCATTAACATTCAGTTATAGTTTTTAATTGTGTATTTCCTTCCATCCTATTCTCTTAAACCTTTCTGGTTCTTTGCTGTCCCTTTTTAAAGGGTTTGTTTATTTTGTTTCTGGTTAATCCCTTCCTTAATCTGCCCTTCCTCTTATTCTTTCCTTTCCCTTAACCTCTTTCCCTCTTGTTTTGCTATTGAGTTAAATGTATTTCTGTACTGTGTGTGTGTGTGTGTATGTGTCTAGTCTTCCATCCTTTGACCCCTTTAGCTGAGAGTTAGATTCAAGTGTCATGTACTCTCCCCAACTCCCTTATTGTATAGACTTCTACTCGTGCACACTGTTTAAGAGAAACAGTTTTTTCCTTTCTTCCTCTCCTTTTCATCCACCCCTTTATATTCCTCTTTTCTTTTACAATCATCCAAACATAATGGAATCATACTGAAGTCTTCTGTGTAATTAAACACCCTAGATGACACCTGATGATGTGAGCGCTGAGGAGCTACATTATCAACTCCATACATAAGAATGTGAATAATTTATCCTTGTTTAGTCCTTCATAAATGCTTACTCATGTTTACCCTTTTCATGTTTTTCTTGACTCCTATGTTTGTATGCCAAGCTCTGGTATCTTAATCAGGCATACTTAGAAGTCCTCTGTTTCATAAAAAGCCCATTTTCCCTCTACAGAACTGGACTCAGTTTTGCTGGGTAAGTTATTCTTATTTTTAAGCTTAAATCTTTTGTCTTCAGTAATATCCCATTCCTAGTTCTCCACCACAGACAGATCCTTTCTATTTCTAATTTGCCTCATAGTTCTAAGACACCGAGCAGTTTTATCTTATGGTTTCTTGAAATAGTATGTCTGGGGTCTTTTTTTGATCATGACATTCAGGCAGCCCAATGATTCTGAAATTAACTCTCCTCCATCTGTTGTTCAGGTCATTATGAGATACCTTACATTTTCTTCTATATTTCAGTCTTTTGACTCTGTTTTCATATTTGTTGATGCTTCAAGGAGTCATGAACGTCTATTTGATCAGTTCTAATTTTGAAGGAGTAATTTTCTTGGATAAGGTTTTATGCCTCTTATTCCAATCTGTCAATTCTCTCTCCATATCTTTTTTCCATAGCTCTCATTTCTTTTCCCATTTTTTTCCCCTACTGTTCTCATGCGGTTTTAAAACATCAGTTTAGCTCCTTTTTTTTAGCTTTTCCTTTATCTCTTTCTGAAATACTGGTTGGACTTGTGCCCACACGACATTTTGCTTTGAGGTTTTCCTTGTAGCTTTTTTTGAGTGATTCTCTTTTTCTGCATTTGTGTCTAGAGCTTCCCTGTCATCATAATAGCTTTTGATGTTGAGATTGTTGTTGTTGTTGTTTCCAGCTTATTTCTTGACGTTAGACTTTGTATTGTGGTCAGGCTTTTTGCACTTCTGAGGGGAGTATTTGAGCTAAACATCTGGCCCCTTACATACCTCTGCTGCTCTCTTGGGGTGTTGAGCATTGTAACCTGGATAGTGAGTGATGAAGCTGTCAGTTGGCGCCAATCCCCACACCCTGCACTAGTTTGGGGAGCTACTGGGACTTCTTGCCCTGATGCACAGCCTCAGTCCTCTTTCAGCCTCTGGACCTGGGGATTTTCCACCCAGTGTGCTCCTGGCCAGCCTTCTTCCTCAGTGTCCGCAGAACTCTCTATCTGTCTCCCTATGGAGAGTTGGGCTAGAAAAATCACTCATTGTGATTTGGTTTCTTCTTCTATTTCCTAATCAGGATTTGGTCTGGTACATTTTCTAGATCATTGGAGGCCATGTGTCAGGAGAGCAAGTGCTTCCAGCTGTACCACTGTATTGACTCTGCCTCTTTCAGGCACACTTTAGCAAACTCACTTTGCCAAGTGTGGAGGGCAGATTAGACAGGAGAGACGTGAGGCAGAGAGACAAAGGAGGAGACTATTGCAATAGCCCAGGTTAGAGGTAATAAAAGGCTGAAAGAGGGAACTTATGGCTGTAAGGGGAAACAAGAGGACAGATTTGGGAGATGTTATGGAGATAGAAATAGCCAGATCTAGCTACTGAGTGGATTTGTAGGCTGAGGCAACGTAAGGAGTTAAGCATGATATCAACATTGTGGAACTGGGTTACTTCTACCTATTACTCTTACTTCTGCTCTTGGGCCAAGCTGCACTTAAGATACCCCTCTAAGAACGACCTTCTTACCTGGCCCACAAAGACACATGAATATGAGATTAGGCTTCATTCATGCCAGTAGATACTGTTGTGGTAATGTTTCTATCTGAAATGTAAGCAGAGCGAGAGAATATTAGAGAGGGGATAGCCCTAACCAGAGCACATCTATAGCAATTGGGCTCAGTTTTGGAAAGGTCCTTGCTAAGCCAGTGAAGTTAGAGAGGAAAGGGACCAGAATGTCAAAAGGACTTTTAGAGCATGCAGAAACAAAAAGCAGTATTGCCTAATGGATAGAGCTGTGGATGTGGAATCAGGAAAACCTGGATTAAGCTCCAATTTTGACAGCGAATGACTGTGTGACTCTGGACAAATCGTTTAATCTCTCTGAACCTCCACTTCCTTATCTGTAAAATGAGGTTAATAATAATAACCCCCAGCTCACAAAATTGGCGTAAGAAAGTATGTGAAGGGTTGCTATAAGGAAAGGGATGTGCAAACCTTAAAGGACAATTTTAACATGAGACATTCTTGTTATTGAAGGAAATGGCAATGATTCATTTGGAGAAGAGGTATCACGGCCAGGGCATGGGAGCTGCCTTCAAGGATTTGAAAGGCTGTCACCTGGAAAAGGGATTAGCCTTGTACTACTTGGCCCCAGAGGGCAGAACCACAGAACATAACTGCAAAAGGAAAGGAAAATGCATTCTTGATTGAAGTTTATTACAAAGGGATAGAGTAGCTATAGAAGGCAAAATTAGGAAAATTTAGAACGACTGAATCTCTTACCCAAAGATAAGTCTATACTAATGATAAAATGAAACTGTGGTTCTTGTCGTTTGAAATATTTTAGCAGCATCAACTGAACCGTCTTCTCTTGCCTTTCTTTAAATCTTTGTATATATGCTGGTAGGTCCAAAGAGCCTTAGCAGATCTTGGCAAATGTCCAGGCTCATGTTCTCGCACGTTGAACCAAGGGATTGGTTGGGGCGTTATCTAAACTCAACAATACTTTAAACAAGATCTTGTAATACTTTTCTACAGCTGAGCTGAAACTTGAAAATTAGTCTTCAAAAACAGCTTTAGTCAATTATGCTGGCTTATTTTACCGCCAAAGAACTGGAAACAATTAATGCTTGCAGCTCCTCAGAGCACAAAGATTTCAAAGCCGATAAACAAGCGTTGGTTTTCATTGGAAATCCTCTTCTGGATTACCTCTCAATAATAATGTTAGATGCTTTAAATCCAGGTAGAGTTTTTTCTTTCTTAGAAATGTAAGTTCTGGAAGGTATCCGTCTCCAGAGTAAGCCTGTTTCATCCAGGTTAAAAATTTGTTGATCAATGTATCCACCTTCTTCAAAGATTTTCTTCCAAACATTGGGGTATTAACCTGCCACGCCTTCATCTGCCCTTGATACCTCTGTGGGAATTTTGACATTATGCAATTGAACGCACTTTTTAATGTGATCAAATCACCCAACGTTTGCAGCAAAAGTTTCTTACTCTCCACTCCATTTCCACTTTCTTTCATCGCCTTAAATAAACTTGAAGCCTTTGTCTGCACGGCCGCTGTGTTAAAAAGAATCTATTTCTTTTTATTACAGTCTTTGATCCACATAACTAAAAGATGCTCCGTTCCTAGCACCGTAACATTTAGATTCCTTTTAGCCATTTGCAAACCACACAAAGCTGGGGCAACTTTGCCTTTTCTTTTACTATTCCATATAGTCAGTCCAAGCATCCCAACATCTCATCTTACTTTCGAGTTACTCTGACTGCATTAGGGCCATCCAGTTACAGCAGATTTTTGCTCTAATGGAAGAACAGGCATCTTCCTTTTGGTGTGGGCAGGGTTTCCACCTGAAACATTCTCCCTCTTGTCCATTCTAAGGGCTCTCTTCAAAGGAATTAGCACGGGCAGCTAGGTGGCACACCTGTCCTTGAGTCAGGAGGACCTGAGTTCAAATCCGTCCTCAGACACTTACTAGCTGTGTGACCCTGGGCAAGTCACTTCACCTTGATTGCCTCCAAAACAACAACAATAAAAAGAAATAAATAAAAGAATTAGCATAACTGTGGCAATGTTACACAGTCGTACATCACGTCACACACAAGAATAGACAAGGGCCTTGACTAGCTTACCTGTGTCTGTGTCATATTAATCAAGTTTGGGCTTGAATTAAATGCGACCTTGGCATCATTATTGAATTCACCCCAAACTGAATTTTGCATTACTTAAACTTGGACGAATCCTTAGATTTTTATTTTGACATTCTTGTTGTTCGTTCATTCTTCCAAAGTATTTCCTGACTTTAGGCTTAGACAGAAAAGCACTCTGTACACAATAGAGATCTGCAGTTTTATGTATAATTGTCTTTTTTTTTTCTGTTCTACCATATAGGTGGAAATGCCCATTTCATTTATTATTGATTAAATTCAGAATTAAAAATAAAATTTTAAAAGATGTTAAGTATTATCATACCCATTTTACAGAGTGAGACTGAGAGCAGATAGGTGACATGCTCACTAGCCTGAGGTCTCCCTATCACCAGAGGGCTTCAAGCGCTGGCTAGATGACCTCTTGTTAGAGATATCCTCTAAGGTACCTTCCAACTCTGACATTCTGTGATTGATTGATTCATTCATTCAACTAATCTTTAATAAACATCCATGATGTGCCAGGCACTGTGTAGAAGATAAAGATGTAGAGTAAAAAACATTTGGTAAAAATGACATTAAGGCTGATTTTTACTCAATGTGGGAAGAATTTTTGACAATTAGAACTGTCCAGCAATGGAATGCTCAGCCTCAGTAGGTAGTGAGTTTCCCATCATTGTAAGAATTCAAACAGATGCTGTCAGTGATGTTGTAAAGGAGATTCATGTATTGGGTAGTGGTTAGACCAGTGACCTCCGAGGGCCTTTCCAACCCGAAGATGCTCTAACTTTAAACAAGAATAGCTTGTTAATTTCTCATTTGGGATCAGCCAACTAGCTACCATACCCCTTTTCTCATTTCAAACCTCTTTGTTGTATAGAGAACCTCATTCTCTGAGGTCCCCAATATAATAGACTCTCCTGAGAACATCAATTATCACAGCGCTATGTCCTTATTGCTTGTTGGGAGAGCGGAGGGCCTCGTGTCAGACAATCTGCTTATTAACAGGGTTTAATGAGGTATTTCACAAATCATTCACAGCTAAAGTAGAACTTGTTCACTCAGGTGTTCATGGGTCATTAACTCCTAATGAAAATATTATTTGGCTCAATATATATTAAGCAATGTTCCCCAGGGAGAATATAACTGGCAGACCTTTCTTCCCAACAATGCCCCAATCTTTGGTTTGAAACAGTAAATTTTCACCATCCGGGAAGCCTTACTCCTTAGGTAGAGCTACCACCCAAGAAGCTGCTGTAGGAGGGTGAGGGATAGGAATTGGGGTACCACCCCAGAGTGTTTTTCACAAAAGAGAGAGCCCCTTCATGGAGGCTGGCTTATGTTGGCATCTCAAGCTCCTACCTTGCTTCCAACTCAACCCCTTCTCACCCTAGGTCTGCCCCATCAACGGCAGCTTTGCCCACTTTGAGATGCCTCCAAGGGTTTTAACTAAACAAACCCTCAGAAAATGGACAAGTAGATTAAAAAGTTTCCTGCAAAGAAACTGAAGAGAATCCTAATAATGCAAACACGGTGAAATGAGGAAAAAAAAAAAGGTAAAGCTGGCAACCCTCCCACTCCTAGTACAGACTCTTTGTCAGACGCATTATGAAGCCAAAACAATGGCAATCTAATCATATCTGACAAGCCGTTTACCTCCCCCTGAAATTCAAAATCATCAAGAAAATTATTTGAAATATGAATTTACACTCATTATTGTTAATGCTAGACTTCACCTTAAGTGTGTATTTGTGTCTTGAGATATTAGTTAATGATAGTAGGAAGCCATCACAATTAGCAAGACATTTAAAAACTAAGTTTGCATTACTGAAAATAATGTGCCTGACACCTATAAAAATTCTCCTAGCTTCAGACTTTAAAAACTTGAAAACAACCTTCTAAATGACTTTAAAATCTTCAGAGTTTTAGTAGATTTTGAATTAATTTGTTAAACATATAAAAATGCAACCCATTCCAATTGAAAAAACAATTGATTAACATCAAGGATTTATTAGAGGGATTTAGACAAAAACCCTTGCATAGTTGATGGATAGGATTTTTTTAAGATGAGTACCATGATTTAGTAAGTAAAGCTGATACTCCATTTCTCCCATGTAGGGAGACAGTGCTCTTCCTCTACTATCTCAAGCACCAAGTCTCTGCTGGCTTCTTTGTACAACTGCCAAACCTGATACCCTGCCGCTTGAATAGGAAGAATATGAAATCAGATCATTTTCCTCAATATTCACAAAGAATACAGCCCTTAGAACTGCCCCATGACCTCAGAAAGTCCTCCAAGAGTACAGCAGCAGTAGCTTCTCAAAGCCCCCAAAACTGGCCTGGAGTCACTTGGAGACTTACCCAACCTAGGACCAGGACATCACCATCAACCCCCTGGTTTTAGAAATGGCTGTACCCTTGACCTTAGCCTGGATCCAATGCCCCTTCTTCCCTGTGCCCATCAAATGGCTGAAAGAGGACAGTTCTAGATCCCTGGCCACTCTGGACTTGGGCGTAGACCCTGGATCCTGGCTGAGTCCATTGGAGACCCAGTCTCTGGTTCCCACCAAACTGTGGTTCTGAATGGACCCTGCAGCTGGGTGTTCCACCAACCTGCTGGAGCATTCCTGAGGCCACAGCACAGCCACTGGCACCACCTACCCAACTGACTTGCCCTCACCCTAGAACAGCTGAAAGCCCTGCCCGCACTATGAAGAATGCACTGATTGGACAATAAATAAATACATACATAGAACCTCATTTCCACCCATTATTCTAAATCTTCATTAATAAATAATTATAGCTTATACAAGTTCAGAAATTTTGCAATTTTTTTTTTAAAATCAAATTGTTTATATAGATAGGGGCTGACCAAAAAAAAAAAAAATTATCTGGCTGCATACCTGAGTGGTAGTTCTGTGCCCAGGCACACCCAACTGGAAAGGGAAGAGAAGGGAGAAAAGAAATGGAGAAAGGGAAGGAAGAAAGAACGGAAAGAGAAAAGTGGAAGGGAAAGAAGTAAGGGGAAAGAAAGATGAGGGAAGAAAGAAAAGAGGATGGAAAGGGAGGAAAAAGGGAGGAAGGAACAATAAAAGGGAGGAAAGAAGAAATTTCATTATTAGTGCAATCATTTATTAATATGAGAGGCGTCAAGGGCTAGTGTGAGCTAGCCTTAGAGACAGGAAGACCCAGTGTGATGCACTGGCTGGGTGACAACCCCTCAGTGCTCTAGGAATCTTTGAAGACTATAAGTCACAAAGAAGTTGTATTTGCATTGGTAGAAGAAGCTTCTTTATCAGACAGTTCCATATATCGATGCTCTTTGACTAAAAGAGAAAACCATTAAAATGGTTATCAGAGGGTACAGACCTATGACCTTAAGCAAAAAGAAAGTCAGGAGGTATTGGACTGCCTTTAGTGATGAGAAGTCATCATAGTGAGATAAACTTCATCCTAGGAGACTAACACATGGTGGGTGATTACTGAGTGCTTCTTGACTTCATTTGGCTTGACTTGTGACTTTAACATAGCCTAAAAGATTTCGATAAAAGGCAATTCTTCCTCTTTATTAGTCATATGGAATGTCCAGAGCTGTAACTCTCATGGGGGTAAATAGGACTTTGTTCCAGGTGGCTAAAAGGCAGAGGGGAATGCTTCTTTCCCATGGTGACCACCATCCCTGTACCTCACCTCATGCTCCTCCATCAGCCCATGCCACCATCATGGTGCAAACCCCACGCAGGGTTCCATGGCCATGGCCCTTAGCCAAGAGGCTGCTATATAGTACATGCTTAATAAATGCTTGTTGGTTTGATTTGACTTGACTTGGCTTGAAGATATCCTCAAGGAGCTTTATCAACTTAGATGTGCCTTAGGGAGTGTCCCAGGTATCTGTCCTCGGCCTAGAGTTCATCAATATCTTTGTCAGTGTCATAGATAAGGGGAGATGTGGTGTGCTTGTCATATTCACAGATGCTATAAAGCTTGGAAGGTTAGTTAACACATTCGATCATAGGATAATAAGATCCAAAAGTATCTTGACAGGCTCTAATATTGGGCCAAATGGCATCAGACAAATTTGAACAGGAATAAATGTAGAGTTGTATATACAGTTTCTTCCCCCCCCCCCAAAAAAAAACAAAACAATTCCATAAATTCAGTAGAAGGAAGGCATGGTTAGACAGGAAGTTCATCTGAAAAAAAAACTTGGAGGTTTTAGTGGACCACAAGCTCAATATGTCAATATCATAACATGACCGTTCAAAAAGTTAATTCTCTCCTAGGCTGAATGATCCTGCAATACACATTGTTCAGATCAGGCCACTGGAGGAAGACTGTATTTACTTCTAGATACCACATTTATCAAATTCCTAGATACGCCAAAGCATGTGCAGAAGAGGGTGACCAGAATAATAAGGACAGTGGAGAACATGCCATGTGAGGATTGGTGGAAGAAGAGGGAACATTTCTTATAAACAAAAGGAGACCCAGGAGGGACATGTTGGTTGTGTTCAAGTATTTGAAGAGCTGTCATGTGGAAGAGAGATTAGGCTTATTCTGCGGGGCCCCAGAGGGCTCAATTAATAGCAATGGTGAGAAGTTTCTGAAAGTAAGGTTTAAGTTTTATGTCATTGAAAACCTGAAAATAATTAAGGCTGCCCAAAAGGGAGATTGGCCAGATAGTGGGTTCCCCGTCACTGGAAGTTTTGAAATAAAGTCAGAATGACCAGTAATTGGGGATGTTGTAAAAGAGATTTTTGCTCAAGTATGAACTGGACCTTATGGCTTCTGAGGTCTTTTTCCATCAGGGTTTTTCTGATACTGTGATTCTGATAAGTAGAGTGGCTTAGTGACACCGAACTGGATTTGGATCCAGGAAAACCTGAGCTCCAGTCCCACATTAGACTCTTACTATTTGTACGGTCTTGGGCAAGCCTTTTAAGCTCCCTAAGAATCAGTCAACCAACAAGTACCTTTTATGTCCTCACCTATAAAGTGGGGATAATTGCACCTACCTCACAGGATTGTTGTGAGGATCAAATGGGATGACATAGCCAAAGAGTTTTGCCAACCCTAAAGGGTTATATAAAAGTTAGAAATTAGCTGTTGTGATGATGATGCTGATGGTGATGGCGATGATGGTGATGGCGATGATGGTGGTGGCGATGATGGTGGTGGCGATGATGGTGATGATGGTGATGGTGATGAGGATGATGCTGATGGTGATAGTGACGATGGCGATGGCGACGATGGCGGTGGCGACGATGGCGGTGGCGACGATGGCGGTGGCGACGATGGTGGTGGCGACGATGGTGATGATGGTGATGGTGATGATGGTGATGGTGATGATGGTGGTGGTGGTGATGACGATGGTGATGATGATGGTGGTGGTGATAATGATGACAGGGATGATGATAGTAATGCTGTCACCCTGGGATTGGTCAGAATAGGCAGACCTCTGCTGTGAGATTTCTGAGATGGTACTCTTGTGAGTCTGAAAATCTTACTTTTAAGGCTGACAAGATGTTTTGAGAAAGAGGAAGGCCACAGGCATACCTGAACTAGTGTAATAGCCTTCTGGTTGGTCTGCCCGCCTTGTCTCTCCCAGATACAATCCATCCTCTACTTAGCTGTCAAATTGATCTTGTCAAAGCAAAGGTCTGACCACGTCACCCTCCTGTTCAAAAAACCCCGGTGTCTCCTCCATTTCATCTCCCAGTCCAGATATGAAACCCTCAGTTTGGCATTTAAAGCCCCTTCCACCTTTCCAGTCTTCTTCTATCTTACTCATTACCACAGAGCCGCACTCTGGTAATGCTGGCCTCCTACAAGATATACGATGTCCATTTTCACTGGCCATCCTCCATGCCTGGAACTTTCCCTCTCCTCATCTCTGTTTCCTTTGTCCCAAGCTAAAGTTCCACCTTCTGCAATAAGCATTTCTGGAGTCCCCTGACAACGTTTTCTCTCTGTTGATTATCTCCGATTTGCCCCATCTGTATCTTGTTTGTACATAATTGTCTCTCCCATTAGACTGGGCAGGGTTTACTTGTTTTCTGCCTTTCTTTGTGTTCTTAGAAGAGTGCCTGGCACATAGTAGGTACTTAATAAATGCTCGTTGACCGACGATTCCTCAAAAGCGTAGACAAGCGGGAGCGTGCTCAGAAAAGGACGAGCAAGCTGACCAGAAGAATGTAGACCAGTCCACATGAGGACTGCTTGTAGGGATGCTTAGTTTGGACTCAATGGAGTCTAAATCCCACAGTTCAGTGAATCAGCAGAGGTCCTGCCCCAGTGATAGACTGCCTGAGAGGGATACCCTCCAAATGCAGGTCTGTCCCTGAGGGGGAGGGTGTTTGGGGCTCCTTGGGGAAGGAGGGGTGCCCCTCCAACTGGACTTTCCCTAGCTTGGCTCCATTTATATTTGAAATCTGCCTGATGTTCTTGCAAATCCATAACTTAGCTGAGATGAGACCATTTGCTTTTCAGAGGCTGAATGATTTACTCTGTGTCCTTTGGCTGAACCCTAAACCCTGTTCTGTGTGAAATGCAGTGTTCCAGAGCTGTGAGTAATTGCTACACACCACAGAGGAGAGGAATAAATTTTGGAGCAAAGACCTGAATTCCACAGGAGGAAATGCCCTGCAATGAACTGTCCTTAGTCAGAATAGAATTTGCAAATTTCATTATAGAACAAGATGGTAGAAATGGTTTTAATCAGTACAAGAGGCTGAAGGTCCCCCCACCCCACACAGCTAATGATTACTGCTGCCATCCTGGGCAGACGACCAGACAGGGCCTCCTCCTTCCCCCTTTCTTCCTTCATCTTCCCCTCCCCATGCTATCCACAGTGTGTCTAGGGTGGAAACAGGCAGGATAGGCAAGGGTGGGGAGGATACAGAAAGCTAATATCCCTCATCACTTCAATCCTTCACATTGATGGGGAATGGGCAGTAGTGGCAATTAGAGAATTTACAGGTAGGAAAGGGAAATGAACAGGAGGGCTGCCAGAGAATAGAGAGGCCTACACTGCCCAGCCCTGGCACTGTAAAAGACAAAAACATCTGTTCAGGAGGTCTGAGGACAACAGAAACCATGATTCTCCAAAGCTTGCATCCCATCTTTGGCATAAACCACAGAATTTCAACAATGTGAGACAGCTCAGAGGTAACCCAGTCTGGCCCGTATACAAATCAGGAATCTCATCTATAGGCCTAACAAGTGGTCTTCTAGATTCTATTTAAATACTTCCAAGGAGTGGGAATTTACAATCTCTTAAAATGGTACAATTCATTCTGGACCGGCTTGAATAGTTGAACAGAAATCTACCTCCCTGTAACCTGCACCCATTGGTGAATCCTAATTATGTCATTCAGTTATTAACTATCTCTCTCGGGGTAGCCTAGGCAACTTGAGTCACAGGTCCCCTAAAAGCTCTTCCAGGCTCATAGCATATTAGGTATTAAACCATAGTTCACGAGCCCCCGCTGAGGTTCTTTTTACCAACCAATCAGCAGACGACAAGTTCAAAGTAAGGAAGATATGCTGAAATAGCTTAGGGATGTAAATGACAAGGGTCTTCCTTCCCATCCACAGAGGGTCCTACTTTCCTACAGATTTCAACAGCATATCACCTCTCAACCTCCCTGTGCCAAGCGTAGTCCTTCTATCCTCCTGCTGCCCCTTCACGCCACAGAGGAAGGACCCAACCAACTGAACCAGCTCCCAAATAGCCTTTCTGCCTCCCCAACATGGCAAAGTGGTAGAATAACTCAGCCACTCATGGCAGGCAGTAGAAAACCTTCTGTCTTCTATATCTTCTAGAGTACAAAAGAAATCTTTGCACTAGAAACGAGGGATATGTAAGCTGTTCGTATGGCTTTCCATGATGGGAACCCAGTTGAAGAGACATTTCCTGGTGTCGCTTTTACCAACGAGAAGCTTCACTGGCATGGTCAACACCAAGGCTGATGGAAAAGCATCCTGGAAGCTTTCCACCTTGACATCAAGGCAGCCCTTGCCACCTGTACTGGCTCTAGCAGAAATTAGGCAAGACACCAGTAATCTTCTTCTTCTGGTTTCTCTAATGCAACTCTCCTTTCAAAACATCCCCTACTCAAAGAGATTTTCGTAGACTGCATGACCCATCCACAGCCTTTGGGCTATACTGTTCACCTCCTCTGAGAGCAGTAGGCATAGGGCTCTTCCTCAGTGACTTGTGGGAAGGGGGGGTGTATGCTGTCTAGAGCTCTTGCCTGCCCAGACACTCTTACCTCGGTTTCCTGGCATCTGTGAATCTGATCAGCATGGGAGTTGTCTGCGTTTACATGGTCCTGAATAATAACAAAATATTTGTATGCATACATTTTCTCATTTTTATCCTTTCAACCCTGTAAGGTGGGCATTGCAATATTATCACCCCTTCTCCCATTTTCTTGATGAGAAAACTGAGGCCAAATGCAATTAAGTGACTTACCCAGGGTCACAAAAGTTTAAGAGTGAACAATTGCGTTGCCTTCAGCTTTGAAACTTTTTAAACTGTTATCTTTACCACCCTCTTGAATAATCTCTCATCTCCAAGTTTTCATGACACTGCTCTTTCCAGACTTTCTCCAACTGGTCCAATTGATCCCTCTCTTTTGGCGGCTCATCATTTGTGTCCTATCCCCTAACCCTCTCTGCCCCCTAAGAGTGTCCTGGGCCCTCTTCTCTCATTTATGCTCTTTTAATGATTTCATCAGCTCCAATGGGTTCAGTTAGCATCCCAGTACAGATGACTCCCAAGTCTATATATTCAACCCTCTGTTCTCTCCCGAGCCCCAGCCCCATCACCATCACCAGCTGCCTGGTGGCTGTCTCCACCTGGATGTGCCATACCCATCTCAAGTTCACTGTCTAAAACAGAATTTGGTACCTCCTTCCCTAAACCCCTTTCCCAAGCTTGTTTGTTGAGGGCGCTACCATTCTTCTAGTCCAGGGGTGGGGAACCTGCAGCCTCAAGGCCAGTCAAAGGGCCGCGCTTGAGGACCTGGAGGGCCACATGTGGCCTGTTCTAGTCTCTCAAGCTAAAAAAGTAGGAGACATCTTCAGCTCTTCCTTGTCCCTTAGCCCCCTTACCTTACTAGTCTTATCGATATCCAATCAGTTGCCAAGACTTGTTGACTCTTCCTCCATGACATTTCTCATCCATTCCCTTCTCTGCACTCACATAGCCTTCACTCTTGTTCAGACCCTCATCACCTCTCACTCAGTCTATCGCAGTAGCCTCTGATTTGGACCCCTGGCTTCCAGTCTCTCTTCTCTCCAATCCTTCTTCGACAATACTGCCAAAATAAACTTTCTAAAGTGCAAGTCTGACCTTATCACTCCCTTAATTCGGAAACTCTCAAGGGCTCCCTATTATGTCTAGGAGAAAACATAGTTTGATAGTGAAGGCCTCTTAGAATTTGGCTCCGGCCCACCTTTCCAGACATTTCACATTGCTCGTCTTCGTGTTCTCTCTGCTCACACCAGACTGACCTACCTCTTTTTGCTTGGACTCAGCCCTCCGTCTCCCACATCCATGCCTTTGCACAAGCTGTGCCCTGTGTAACTTCCTTCAAAGCTCTTCTCACATGCTACCTCCTACACAAAACCTTTCCTGATCCCCTAATTGTTCATACGCTCTCTCTGCTCAAATAACTATGGATATGTTTACCTATTTCCATATTGCATTCCTCCCCACTAGAATGTAAGCTCCTTGGGGGCAGGAATTGTCTCCGTATCTCTAGCACTTAGTAAAATGCCTTTTATATAGCAGATTCTTCATCACTGCCTGTTGGATTGGAGTATTGGGGCACGGCCAAATGCCTTTGCCTAGGGGATGTTCTCTTCATGGACCATGGCTCCCTCCCTTCTCTCTCTTCTCCTAACTCTGTTATCACATAAAACACAGCACTTCTGTACTGCCTCATCTACAAGCTCTCTCGGTTTGGCTCCAGAGGGCAGAGGCAGCTGGGTGGGCTATGAGTAGGGTGTTGGGCCCGGAGTCAGACAGTAGCTGTCTCAGACACTTACTAGTTGTGGGACTCTGGGCAACTCACTTGGCCTCAGCTTCTTAATCTCTAAGAAAGAGATTAATAATAGTACTATGGTTATTAGGAAGATCAAGTTAAATAACATATATAAAGTGCTTTGCAAACTTTAGAGCAAAATGATAGATACTATTATTAACCAGAAACCGTGGGGGAAAGATGCAGATGTAAAGTTAGGCTTGATGACTCCGAGTCTTCACAAACACTTGGTTACGTTGTACAGGGAACTTTTTATCCAGTAAGAGTAGGGCTAGGTCAGTAGTCTCTAATTTTGTTACTGTCTTATGCCCTGGTGGTATTTTTTCTTTGTGGACATGCTGCAGGTTAGGGGAAAATGGATTTTCTGAAGGGCAGCTGCTACGGTGCCCTGGTCAGGATTAGGTTATGATTGCCCAAAGGTGCCAAAACTTGGATCTGAAAGGGGTAGATGAGGAGCTTTCATGGCATTGGGAAGAGGTGTTGGGCAGTGAAGAACAGGCAGGATTGTGTTGGAGACAAGCCATATGATGGGCACATGTAAGGAGGGTGGAATGTGACCTGTCTGATTGACTGATCATTCATCGACCATTGCCTTGCTGCCCAGGGCACAAACAGACCCTATTTTGGAGACCACTGGACCAGATGGCCAGTGAAATCTCTTCCCAACTTTGAGATTCTGTGAATCCCCAGAATGGGTGCTTATGATTGGGTCCCACCTCTTTCTGCAGTCATGTTGACTTTCAGCACATCTGTCCATCATCCCTAACCCCAGCACACCTGTCCATGGGGGCGAGATGAAGAACGCATCTATTAAGCAGGAGAAAAAGAATTCTATTCCAGGTCTTCTGATTCCAAGTCCATTGAGCTTTTGGTTATTAAAAAAGACATCAAGGGAACATTTTAATCTGTTTTGGAGAGGAAACCACAAGCTGGTTAGTTGTGTTCCCTATCCCTATTTACCAAAAAGTGACTTGGCTCTCCCTCAGCCGCCAAAGGCCGCCAGGTTCCCCTGGCCAGCCAGCAATGAGGGTGGTCAGGCACAGGAGCAGCCGAAAGCCAAGGAGACTTCCTTCCACCTGTGTAAACCACGGCCAAGCAGTATCGATGGGTCCTGCTGACAACTAGAAAAAGAAACTCAGCGCTTTAGTATTTCACTTTACTGGCCCCATTTCATCTTTTTAAAAATATTGCTTTTTCAAAATCTCCTTCCTGAATATTTACAAAGCTCTTTTCTAATGACTATCCCATGGCGGGCAGAGCAAGATTGATTTCCTTCGATGTAAAAGCGTTAGAATCATGGACACGTTAGCTTGGCACCCACGGCCCTTCAGCATCTGGCCCCACTTTCTCTTTCCAGATGCTCTTTTTATTGCTCTTCATACCCTCCATCTCCCACCTCTGTTTCTTTGCATAGGATGCCCCACACGCCTATAACACACTCCTTCCTAATCCTCACCTCCTCTTAGATTCCCTGATTTCTTTTAAGACTCAACTCATCCGCTACCTTCTATATGATGCCTTCCCCCACAATTCGCCTCGTATCTGTTTTGTACATGCCTCACTATGTGCATGTTCTCGCCCCAGATAAAATGGTCCCATGAGGGCAGGGACCCTTTCTTTCCTTTTTTGTCTTTGTACCACTTGTACTTGTCAAACAGTAGGTATTTAATAAATGCTTGTTGATTGACTGAGCTGGGAGAAACTGTAAAACTGTCTAACCCAGGGGTTCTTCACCTTTTTGGTGTCCTGGGCCCCTTCTCAGAATAATGTCTGTAAATGCATAGAATGTAATACCTAGGAGTACCAAGGAAACCGGGCATCCCAAGGGTGGAGGATTCCAGAAAACAGAAGCACCATAGGTGGCACTAGTTGGTGCAATAGATAGAGTGCAGGGTCCGGAGTCAGGAAGACCTAAGTTCAAATCTGGCCTCAGACATTTACTAGCTGTGTGGCCCTGGGCAAGTCACTTAACTCTGTTTGCCTCATTTTCCTCGTCTGTAAAATGAGCTGGAGAAGGAAATGGCAAACCGCTCCAACATCTTTGCCAAGATGAATGAGGTCATGAAGAGTCAGACGCAACTGAAATACTGAACAACAGAGTAGATAGAGGGCTGGGCTTGGACACAGAAAGATCTGAGTTCCAATGCTGACTTAGACACTTACAGACACATTATAATCAAAGTACCTGAGTTCAGATACTGGCTCTGCTACTTACTAGTTATGTAACCTTAGGCAGGTCACTTTTTCTACCCTGGGCCTCAGTTTCTTCATTGAAAAGTGAGGGGATTGGACCCAAGCTCCCTTCAGCTCTTCATCTAGAATCTTCTTCAGAGCTACATGAGCACCTGTTATGATTCTGAGCATGACCTGAGTATTTGGTTACTGTCTACCACCCTGATATGTGGTACAATGAACCATGGGCTTTGCAGGTAGAGGGTCCGGCTTCAATTTCTACCTCTCTCACCTATCACCTATGTGACCTTAAGCAATTCACTTAATGTCTAATTTGGGTCCTGTAACATCATTGAAGAGTGTTGCACTTCTAGGGCTGCCCTGCAAAGGTTGCAGTTTCTTCAGAAGTCCTATCTTCTTTCCCAAGGACTTTAAAGGCCTAATTCAAACCTAGAGGCATCGGTGATATAGTGAGCAAAGCACTGGATTAGGGTCAAACCAGAACTAGAGACAGCAGACTAGTCAGCCACCAATAGCACAAGATGGATGATGGCAGTAGGGAATAAAATGAAGGACGCATCTTGCTGTATTTTTTTCTTACAAAGTCATATATTCTCACTGTCAGAAAATTCCACTGTCCTTTGGTGGCTAGGTGATTATTTGGGGATATCAATGCTCAAGTGTTTCATTGAAGGCTCAATATCTCAACTAGACAATACCACATAGATGAGAAAGTTTTCAAATTTGTGTCTGTGCATGTGTGTTTGTGTATTTTAGACTGGGGATAGGGAATGTCTACTCTTTGCAAATTGTGCCCAGGGAACTCATTGAATGCTTTGTCCTTCCCAATGATGGTCAGAAGATCTGGGCTCTTCAGACAAGGGAATTGGCTAAGCTTTTGCCTTGTAAGGAACCTCAAAGGTCATTGAGCCCAGCCTTCTCATTTCACAAGAGAGAAAACCAAGGCTGGAACTGGTAAAGTCAAATTAAGCCAACAAGTGCTTTTTAAAGCATCTATTGTGAATTAGACACTGTGCAAAAAACGAGGGATACAAAGAAAGGTGAAAACAGGAGCTCCCAGTCCCACTGTGTCCCAGCAGGACACAATGTACAAACAAGTATATATAAACAAAGTATACCCAAACATATATGTATACCCAAAGTATACCCAAACACATATATATATAAACAAAGTATGTAAATGAATGTTCGTCCAGGTGTAACAGAATGGTTCTTAGCAGTCAGAATCATGGGGCAGAGGCTGTAAAACAGCTAAAACTATGTTCCTGACTCTCACCACCTGGAGTCTCTCTTATGGGGGTTATTCTTCACTCATTGACTTGTCAACCCATCCTCTTGGAAACCCTTGTGTGGCCCACTTGAGAATGACCTTCTCTCCACCTACCTCCCCTTTCTCTTTGTGGACACTCTGTGTAATCAGTCTAGGCAATGTGGTTTACTCCATCATGTTGTCTCTGGGCCCCCTCCTACCAGTCTCCTCTCTGTACTTGCCATATGTTACTGAGCCATGATCATGTAATCTTGGTATAACAGAAGTCAGCCCCAGGAACAGACAGAAAACTTGTCTTACTAACTGGAAATGCAAGCAGCTCTGGAGTCACTGAACAAGAGTTCAAATCCTGACTTTGGTACTTAGTAGCTGTATGTTCTTGGTCAAGTCAGTTAACTTTTCTGGGTCTTAGTTTACTCGTCTATAAAATGAGGGATACTTAACATAGCGTAGATGGCTTTTGAGGTCCTTTCCAGCGCTAGTGGGGGAGGGAGTAGATATGATACGAATCTATTCCATTGATGCAGATCAAGCGAAATAATGTATGTAAAGTGCTTTACAAATCTTAAAATGCCATACAAATTATTAAGCCTAAGGCAGTCATTGTAGCAGGGGTATAGACTCCCTTCCCCCTCATTACTCCCTGGTGCAAGGTACCTTCCCAATTGGCTCTGCCTCCTCCCACCTTCCTTCCTCTTAAAGCTAGATGTTCATCTTAGCAAGCCACCCCAGCCTCTTATGGCAGTATATGATTCGCCCTTCCTAGGCCTCAGTTCCTCCATAAGTGAGGGGCTCTGACTAGATGACTTCTCAGATCCTTTCTAGGTCAAATCTATGCTCTTTAGGTGCTATGAGTAAAGAGTATCTCATTCTATGGTCTTGCTTAAACTCATTGTAGTATTATTACTGTGCCTTAATTCTATATTTCTTTTTTTAGGTAAACATGTGGGAAAATCCCATTAAAATGCCCAGAAAGGTAGATTCTTGAGGCCATTTTTTGAGTTGACAAAGTCCTGGAAACCTGGAGATAAGGAAGCAAGAAAATAAATGGGAAGCTGGCTAATGTGGGAGCCAAGAGCTTGGGTAGAGAATTTTTCCAGGCACTTAGTGGATAGAGATCTTGTGATCAAAACGACCAAGCATGACTCAGACCCAGGCAATGTGGCTATCATGCAGATACTAATTTATTTTGTAAAAAAAAAGACCTCCTGGCACTTAACCTATCTGTGATTTAAGCTGCCGCGTGGTTACATTAGTGTTTATCCCATCGCTCTCTCCCAGAAGAGAGCCTGAGCTGGGGCCAGCATCTTAGCATTCAAGCATTTGAGAATGAAGGCAAAGGCAACAGAGGCAGCTTTGCAAATACAGATAGGAGTATTTGTAGCCATGAAGGTGATAGTGTAAAGAAGGGTTCAAATGGATTTGGCAATGAGGAGGTGACTGCTTCTGTGGGGGGGGCAGGAATAGAAGCCAGATAGAACACACTTCGTAATTTATGAAAAAGGAGGAGGATGAGGAAGAAGAGGAGGAGGAGGAGGAGGAAAGAAGGAAAAAAGAACAAGAACAAGAAGACGTTCCTCTCTCTTGTCTTTCCTTCAACCTCTCTGACCATTCCTCATTTGGAAAATGTTCCTCTCCCTCTTCCCATCCCTTAATTGGGAGTATTGCCCAAAGCTCTGTCCTCTACCTTCTCTTCTCCTGCTCAGTATTCCTTCACAATCACACACTCACTCACACACACACACACACACACGCACACACACACACACACACGCCTGTGGCTGTGATTATCCCTTCTGCTCAGCTCACTTATTCCATGTATATCCTGTTCACATACAGTTGTTTCATGTGGTCTCCCCAACTAGACTCTGAATTCCTTGAGGGCAGGAACTGGGTTTTGCTTTTCTTTATATAGTTAACACTTAGTAGGTGCTTAATAAGTGCTTGTTGACTGACTGAGTTGTAAGTAAGGAAAAAGGATCTTGCCCAAGCTTATGGAAGTAGTCTTACAGTAGCAGTGGAACCAGGATCTGAACTCAGCTCCTGTCAGGCCAAAACCAGTACTTTCACTGGGCCTCAAATGCCTCAAGGGGTTTCCATTTTATTGGAAGATGTCTTTGTACACCCTTCAGAATCCTTCTGTGGTGCCCAGCACAAATGCCCATTAGAGGCATTCAGTGCCTACTTGTTGGATTGTGTGACTGGTCCAGACACGAATTCCTTCAAGGGCAGGATGGCGCTTATGTTACCTGCCAGGACCAGGGTAGAGATATTCTGACAAGACTAATTGGCTGCTATTTCACCAGAAGAGGTGCAGGCAGGGATGGAGAAGCCATTGATTAAAGACCAATGTGTAGCAAATTCCAGAGAAAGTGATGCCTTCAGAGCAGTTGACTCTCCCCGTGTGCTGGAGCTCCCACCAGCTACGTACACACAAGGCCAGTCCTTGGAAGTTCTTTCCCCCTGGGTCCACGAGGCACGTTCTTTGGTGTTTCAGCAGGTGACAGCCCCTGGGTCATGGGTCTCCTTCCTCACCTCTCCAAGCTCCCCCTTTCTGGAGAAGCTACCATCACATTCGAAGCCAAAGAGGCAAACCCCACAGAAATCCCTTGAAAGCCTCGAGGATGAACACAAACTCAAGAAAATAAGGAGGGCAAAGGACAGGCAGTGACACACCATCCCCCAGAGCCCATTAAGATCGTCAGGAGCCGAGGAGCCCAAGCCAGACTGAATACCTCATCCTGACTCAGATGAATCATTAGGAAAATCAAAACCTCCCCCAAAATGTCACCAAGTGGGAGTGAAAAATGGCCTGCCTGTCCAAACTGGAGCTTTGTAGCAGGCAGACTATCCAGGAAAGATCAAGTCAGTCCCTCAACAGGCAGTAGGTACGGTGGCAGGGCCCCCAATGTAGAGTCAGAGGACCTGGGGTCCAACCTCAACTTTGCCGTATCCTACTTGTGTGACCTTAGACAAGTTACTACAACTCTCTGTGCCTTTGTTTCCTCATCTGTAAAACTGGAGTTGAGTGATATGGAATTGATACTCTTCAGATCCTTTTAGCTTTAAACTTATAATCTTATGAAATGGGTGACCTTGAGCAGGTCACCCAACTTCCCTAGGTCTCAGTTTCCTCATCTATAGATTTGAACAAAGCTTTTAATAAAACATCTCACATGATTCTTGTGGAGAAGATGGAGAGATGTGGACCAGATAATCATACCATTAGATAGATTCAGAAGTGACTGGATGGCCAGTCCCAAAGAGCAGTCGTCAATGGTTCAGTGCCAATATGGCAGGAGGTCTCTAGAGGGATGCCTCGGGAAGATGCACTTGACCTTGCACTGTTCAGCAGTGTGATCCATGTCTTGAATATAAGCAGAGATGGCATGCCCCTGCAGTATTTACAGAGCTCAGAGGGCATCCTAACCAGCTGAATGACAAACTTGAAGGTCTAGAAGTGTCTTGGCAGGTTAGAGCATTAGGCTGAGTCAAATAAGCACCTAATTCAATAGGGATAAATGTAAATGCAAAAAATCAACCCTAGAAATGTAAGATGGGGAAGGAATAGAGAGACAGCAAATATTCTGAAAAGGATTTAATGGACTGAAGTTCTAGTATGAGTCAGCAGTACAACATGGCCACCAAAAACCAAAACAACCCTAATGTGAGATTGGATTGTATCAAGAGGGGCAGAGCTTCCAAAGACAGGGAGGTGGCAGTGCCGTCACATTCTGCCCTTGTCAGACCTCATCTAGGTAGATGTGGTCAGTTCTAGGCATCACCATTTCAGAAGAACACCAGGATAGTGAAGGGCCTTGAGCTCATGTCTGGTGAGGATCACTTAACTAGAGATGTTTAGACTGAAGAAAAGAGGATTTGGGGGGCGGGGTGTGGAGGGATGAGGACGATATTTGAAGGTCTGTTGAGAAGGAGTTGGACCTATTCTTTTTGGCTACAGAGAGAGCAGACCCAGGACCAAAGTACTAAAAAGAGGCAAATCAAGGCACAATTATCAGGAGAAAAAAAAAGTCACAATTAGAGCTAAACAAAAACTGAATGTGCTGCCTCAGGAGGTTATGGGTTCCCCCTACCAGAGCCTCGAAGAAAACTGATCGGATATGCTATGAGAGGAACTCCTTTATAGAAAACCACTGAGGTTCCATCCACCTCAAATTCTGTGATTCTCTCTTTCCAGGGTTGAACTGGAAAGTCTCTGAGGTTTCTCCAAGCTCTAAATCAACTTTTCTATAACCTCCCTATCATTTCTTTAGTAATATCTGGAACAGCAGGAATCAATAGGGCAAGATTCTACTTCTGGGTCTGCTTCTCTGCTTTCCAACGATCTAGGGATGAGTTAAAGACCTTTATGAGCCTCAGTTTCTCTCTCTGCGTGCTATCCAAGAATACTAAATGCTACTTTATGTTGCTACATCATGAGCTCCTCAGACACAAGTCATTCTTAAAGCAAAGCCATAAAGTTGTTTGCTTGTTTTGGAACTGGGGACCCTTTTATCCATGTCTGTGGAGACCTAGATACAAGATATATTTACTATATTATGAAATATTATGGTATTTCTTAGAGGCAACTCTGGGTGGTACAAAAACAAGACAAAAAATATAAGATTGTTGAGAAGCCTGCAAGATCAAACCTGGTCTTCATAAGCCCAGATCCTGGGCTTGTGAATGTATCCAGGCCTTAAGAACCAATTCCCCCTCCACTAGGGCAGATTGCGACCCCATCAAAACTTAGTAGGTGGTCATTAAGACCCTATTATCTTCATCGCTCTATGTCCCACCCTGATAATGAACTATGCCCAACTTAGAGAATCCTAAAATAGTAGAACTATAGATTGAAAGAGACATTGGTGGCCGTCCAATCCAAACTATGCCTCTCAGCAACATGTTATAGTTGTTAGGAAAATGTTCCTTAAATTGTGCATAATTTGTTTCTTTGCCTCTTCCACACATTACTCCTAGCATCTAGAGCCACGTTTTTTCCACATGGAAATCCTTCCAGATACTTAAAGCTCATTTGTCCCCAAAATCTTGTCATCAGGCTAACCCTCCTCCCCAAGTCTTCCAACCAGCCTTCAAATGGCATGATCTCAATCAAGGACCTTCACCATCCTGATTGCCCTTCCCTGGACACAATAACCTTTCTAAAATTGGTGCCAAAGTCACATTGATGGTGCCAGTTCTGATTAGCAGGGAAACAGTTAACAGGGGGGAAAATCTTTTCAGCAAGCTTCTCTGATAAAGGTCTCATTTCCAAGTTATATGAGGAACTAATCCAAAGTAATAATAAGAGCCATTCACCAATTGATAAGTGGTCAAAGGATATGAACACGCAGTCCTCAAGGGAAGAAATCCAAGCTATCTATAGTCATATAAAAATGCTCTGACTCACTAGTAATGCAAATTAAAGCAACTCTGAATTTCTCTTTGCCACCCATCAGATTGGTAGGGTTGACAAAAAAGAAGATGGAAAATTCTACAGGGGCAGGGTTATGGAAAACAGGTACATTAAAGCCCTGCTGGTGGAGCTGTGAACTGGTCCAGTCACTCTGAAAAGCAGGTTGAAACTCTGCCTCCAAAGTCCCCAAGCTGTGCATATCCTTGGACCAGTACCCCGAAGTGACCAAAGAAAGAGGAAACTATCCTGTATGTGCAAAAATCTAATTTGTGTCAAGGAACTAGAAATTGAGCCATTGTCCATTATTTGGGGAATGGCTGAACAAATTATGGCATATGAATGTAGTAGAGTATCATGCTGTAAGACAAAAAGAAAACTGTTTCAGAGAAACCTGGGAAGATTCATATGAACTGAAGTGAGCAGAACCAGGAAAATACTTTATACTAAAACATTAGTATTGTAAAAATGGACAATTTTGAAAGACTTAAGAACACTGATTAGTGAAGTGATTAACCATGATTCCACAGGAGTGATGAAAGATGCTGTTTACCTCCTAACCAAGAGGGATAGACTAATATGCAAAACGAGACATGCATTTTCAGACGCAGCCAATATGCAGGTTTGTTTTTTGTTTGGCCATGCCTGTTTGTTTAAAAAAAAAAAGTTTTCTTTTTCTTTTCCAGTGGTTGGGGGGTGTGGTTTGGAAGCAGCTGGGTGTCACCGTGGATAAGGCAGAGTCATGGCGCCTGGAGTCAGGAAGCTTTTTTGTTGTTGCTCAGTTTTTCAGTCGTATCCAACTCTTTGTTGGACTGTTTGAGGTTTCCTTGGCAAAGATACTGGACTGGTTTGCCATTTCTTCCTCCAGCTCATTTTTTTTTTTTTATAGTTGAGGAATGGAGGCAAACAGGATTAAGTGACTTGCCCAGGGTCACACAGTTAGTGTCTGAGGCCAGATTTAAACTCACAAAGATGAATCTTCCTGACTCCAGGCCCAGCACTCTATCCACTGCGGTACCTAGCTGCCCCTAGAATCAGGAAGACCTGACTGTAAATGCAGCCTCAGACACTTATAAGGTCTGAGACTTTGGACAAGTCACTTGATCCCTGTTTGCTTCAGTTTCCTCAACTGTAAAATGGGGATAATAATAGCACCTACCTCCCAGAGTTGTGAAGATCAAATGAGATAATCTTTGTGCTAGGTTTGTGTCAATACCTAGCATATAGCAGGTACTATATAAATGCTCCTGTGGTGTATTTTAAAAGTGCTTGATCAGTAAAAAAAAAAACAAAATAATAATAATAAGTTTTAATTTAAAAATGTCAACTTCTTGCAGTCAGGGACTATTCTTTGTTCTGTCGGTATTTCCAATGCCTAGCAAAGAACTTTGAACATCACAGGCACTTAAGAAGTGTTTTCTAGGGGGCAGCTAGGTGGCAGCTAGGTGGCGCAGTGGATAGAGCACCAGCCCTGAAGTCAGGGGGACCTGAGTTCAAATCCAGCCTCAGAACAAACATTTGACACTTACTAGCTGTGTGACCCTGGGCAAGTCACTTAACCCCAATTGCCTAATAAAGAAATAAAAATAAAAAAAAGAAGTGTTTTCTGGATTGAACTTCGGGAAACAGGTTTTGTTGAGGATAATAGGAAGGAGTTGTGGGCTTATGTCTGGGCTGTCAGTGGGACATCTGTACATAGACAGACATTCAATAAATAGGTAGGAATGTGATTTTTTAAAATGAGGTGCCTAGAGATGAATAAAACAGCACAGCAGATGGGATTTAAGCAGGTCACACTTCAGCAGGACTGTCCCCTTTCTGGACTTGGACACTGTGTCTTTCTTAATTCAACCTAAAAGCATATTCACTTTCTAGGCAGCTCCTAATCTAGCTTATGGTAAACTAAGACCATGAGATCTGTCTCCCCCATCTTTGTGAAGTTGGTTCTTGAACCCAAGTATGACTTAGGTTTGTCCCAGTTAAGCTTCATCTTTTTAGATTTGTCCCAATGTCTGTTCTACCTTTCCAAACTTATTTTGAATCATGACTTTATTGTCCGGTGTATTAGCTGTCCTTTCCAGCTTTATGTCATCTGCCGCTTTTATTAGTATGTCATCCAGGCCTTTATCCAAGCCATTGATACACACCTTAAACAGCAAAGGCACAAGCACATGTCCATTGGGCCCCTCCACTTGGAGACCTTCTTCCATGTTGACAACAACCCATTAATGTGTTCTCTTTGGGTTTGGCCATTCAACCAGTTTCAAATCCAGCCAGTGATACTGCCAGTTATCTCATATTGCCGTTTCCTTTCCAGAAGGATAATATAAGTCAATAAGCATTTAAAGTGCCTACCGTGTGCCACATGTGTGCTAATTGCTGGAGATAGAAGTAAAGACCAAAAAAAAGTGCTCACTCTCAAGGAACTCTCAGTCCAATGGCAGAGACAATATATGAACAACTGTATACATCCAAGATATATACAAGATAAATTGGAGATGTTTTCAGAGGGAAGGCAGTAAGACTAAGAAATTTGGTTAATAATGATGCCAGAAAGACATCGTCTTTCTTTTCAGAATGCTTACCATGCCTTTAATAATACATTCTTGAATGGACAAGGACCCAAGTCAGAGACACTGGCCTGAAGGCTGCAGATGCCATTCTCTTGCCCTTATCCAGTCTGGTACAACTGCTCCCATCCTCCACAGGCTTTCAGTAATCACTCACAGTGGCTCAGCATTTTCAGCGCCCAAGAATGCAATTCATCTGTTCCTAGTGATTTAAATTCATCAAGTGCACTGTTTTCCTTACTTGCCTTGGGTATCAACTCTTTATTATTCATGTATTCCTTGTCCTTTCCAGTCCTAAGATCATTCTAAGAGCAGTGGGTAGAAGGTGCAAAGAGGCAGATTTAGGCTTGATGTCAGGAGAAATGGTTTAATAAAGCTGTCCAGACATGGAATGGACCTCCTCAAGAGGTGGTGGGCTCCCCTTCATTGGAGATCTTGGAGCAGAGTCTGGGGGACAGCTTGCTGGGTATGCAAGAGAGGGGATTCTTGTCATGTCTGGGTCAGGCAGGATGGCCACTGAGGTCCCTTCCAACCCTGAGATTCTATGTGCCAGAAATGTAGCACTGGAAGAAAAAAAAAGAAATAGATACTGAGATGTCCATGAAAAAGGTAGCACTATATGCAGGAAAGTTACTGTGCTCAGCTCACTCTATTCAGAAGCATCTCTTTTTCCTATCTATCATCACTGCCATCTACCAGCTCTGAATAACCAACCATATCCCCATGTACTCTCCCAGCTGTCTTTTCCTGGAACTATCCAGCTGCTGAAGCACTCAACTGCTCCTGTCTGCTCCCATTATTGATATGTGACTTTTGACTGGAGAGTTCAGTAGGAGTCTTTATCAGAGAGACTCTTCTGCTACAAAGCCTCTTTTATAACCACAGAACCCAGCACTGACTTCACCCAGATGCCCTGGGCCATTGGTGAGGGGGAAGATTCTTATATGCTACATTTCCAAGGACAGTCTGAGCAGCTGGCTGAGGCATTCTTCCCATTCCGGAGTTTAACAGAGCAGTATTTTCATCATTCAATAATCATTTATTAAATGCCTATTGTCTTCAGCATGGCATGAGTGTGGGAGAGGGGCTGAGACACTGAGAGGGGGAAAGACAAGTGCATGGCAGCAGGGTTTCTCCAAATCTCCTGCTGCCAGGGGGAAGCCACTTAGATGGAGAAGTAAATGGTAGAAGTTCCATGGGAGATATTTAGGAAAATCAGGAAATAACCTCCAGGCTGGTAAATATGGTTTTGTGAGTTAGATGTAAGCAGGGCAGCCTCAAAGGAAAGTTAGCAATTGTAACAAGTGGGTTTTTCCTCTGTGTGTTCGCAGGAAATTAGAGATTGAGAGTGTCAGGAAGAGTTAGTGAGTATGGAAACTTGGGAGCTGTGAAAATATGTTTAGAATTTGGCACAGGGGCAGAGGGAGGGGCCTGAGAGGAGCTGTGAGCTTGAGCAGCTGAAGCACCCTGTGGGAGCAGCTTGGGAGGGCTAGCTGGGGAAGAAGAAAGACCTACTAGGTGTAGAACTGTGACGTGCAAGCTGTTCTTCCCCTGCCCCCAACCTCCAGCAAACCAAGTGATGAAAAGCTCTAAGATGTGATTCTTTCAGTATTGTTCCTCGGAATGATAGATTTCTGACTTCCTCCTGGTTTCTGTTTTGGAAGGAAAAGTCCCCAGTGACCAAGGGTACCAGGTGATGACATAGAGGTCCATGCTAGGTACTGTGGGAGACAGAAGGTTTCAACAAAACATAACCCCTGCTCTCAAGGAGTTTGCAGTATAATATAGATGTTCACAGTATTCTAGGATCAAAAGTTTAGAACTGAAAGGACTAAGAACTGAGAGGTCATTTAGTCTGACCCCCTTCATTTTACATGTAGTGCTGGAGGGATACCCACAGTCTTCTCTAGACAAAGCTACCTGAGTTTATAATAATAGCTAACATTTATATAGCACTTTAAGGCTGGCAAAAGGCTATACACATCTTATCTCCTTTGATCCCCACAACCCTAGGAGCAAGGTGCTATTACTATCCCCATTTTCTAGATGAGGAAACTGAGGCAGACAGAGGTCAAGTGACTTGCCCTGGGTCACACAGCTGGTAAGTGTCTGTGACCAGATTTGAACTCAGGTCTTCTAGAGTCCAAACCCAGCACTTTATCCACTGTACCATCTAGCTGCCTCTGGAATTCTGTGGGTCTACATCCATTCAAAACCAAAGCACATGAGCCCACACCAGTATGTTCACTGGTATCCAGAAGACACAATTAATTCACAACAAAGGGCATTTAATGACGTAATATACACAAGCAAAGAATTTATAAAGCGCTTACTATGATATAAACACAAGGAAACAAAAGCATTTCTGCCCTTAAGGAGCTTTATTATATGGGGGAAGTAGGAGTGGGGGTAAGGTGCATGGCAGCACAGAGTACAGATGGTCTCTAAGTGACATCATAGCCTGAGTCCAGGCAAGACAAGGTGAAAGTTCATCAATCAGAGTCCAGTGGGTTCTAGGGGTGGAGGCAGGGGTGTGCTGATAAATATTTAGCAACTGATTCTCAAAAAGAAAGTATGCATGATACGCTTTTAAGTTTAATCTGCATTATTAAAATTTTCTCCATCACTTTCTTGAACTTAGACAATCAGTAAAACAATAAATCAAGTCCTGCTTTGTAGGGTTGCCAATTTCCAAAGTATAAATGCTCACACTTAAAATTTAACAATCAGCTCTCACCCAGTTTAAGCCGACTCCCACAAACCCTTGGATGGAGTTCAAGGTTCTGATAAGAGAAAAGATGAGATGATGGCCTAAGTGAAGACAGCATGGCGTGAAGATGACTGGGAAGTGAGAAAAGGAAGAATAAAATATTTCCCCCATATGTAAGTCTAGGTTCTCCCACAAAATCTCACAAAAACGTTCTGTCAAAGGGATGAGTGTGTACGTGTAGATGATGTGAAAAAGAGCAGACATGGAGGGAACGTGTGTGGCCCATGCACATAGAGGCATTGCATGCCACCAATGGTGCAGGGTCGCCAATGCGTTCTCTTCTGCTCATGTCACTGTCTTCTCTGTGATGGGTCTTCTCCTAGATCTCTGCTGCTGCTTTTTGATGCATAGACTCTACACATACGCTCAGCCAGGTGCTATCAGGCATAGCTCGGCTGGACACCTGATTGGAGAGCTTCACTCTGCTTCCAGCTCCTGGCTTTGACTGGAATCCTTGGCTGGAATGCCACCTCTTCCTTATCAGAAGAGTGGGCTATGCCATGCTCTATTTTTAGTTTAGGAGCCTGATGCTATCCACTATTTTTTTTTCAGATCACCAGTCTTGGGTGAGCAAAAGTCTTTTCTGGTGTAGAGGGTGAAGGGGAGAACCTTTCCACCTTTTTTCCTCAAGGAGTGGTCCATGTTGTTCTTTCCAGAGTCTTAGGGGTCATAAAACCTAGATTTAGAACTGAAAAAGACCTTTTTAATTGACTAGACTTTTTACAGATGAGGAAACTGAGGCTGAGAGAGATTATGAGTCTCACTGAGGGTGACACAGTGAGTAAGTGTCTGAGGTAGGAGTCAAACCCAGGTCATCCTAACTCCAAGTCCAAGGCTTTATCCATTATATCATAGTGTCTCATCATTTTGGTTAGAGTCAGAGACAGCATAGTACAATGGAAAGATCACCAACCTTGATGTCAAAGATCTTGGATGTGAATGCTGCCTCTAACGCTTATCACCTTGTGACCTTGGGCAATTCTCTTAAACTGCATGGGCCTCAATTTCCTCATCTGTCAAATTAAGGCATCTTACAGATGGCCTCTAAGGTCCCTTCCAGTCTCTATATCTATGACTCTACACAGCTTTTCATCTCAAGCAGGAATTTTTTTTTGCCTCAGGCAAAACACAGGGCACCGTAAGCCCCGGGGTGCTCAAAATGTGGTCCCAGAGTCTCTTTTCGGAGTCCATGAGATCCAAACCATTTTTAACAATAACACTAAGACATTTTGGTTTCCAATATGGCAAATATCAATAGACAGCCCGCATAAACTAAAGTTCCTTGGGCATCCTTAATCATTTTAATAGCAAAGGGGCCTTACAACTAAAAACTCTGAGAGAATGCTACTCTCAGATATCTCGCTAGTGCCCTCAGGCTTCATCTTTTCTTTAAGCTGAACTTTCTTGATAACAGGATTGGGTCTTCCCAACAGAGACCCCTACTTAGTTTAGGGTGGGCCTCTCCTATGCTTCCATATTTGTCTCCAAAGGCTGTTACCTCTAATGAGCCTCTGTCCTAGAGGCTGCTCTCCCAACAAAACAGCCTTCCCCCTATCCCCCCCACACATGCCGGGGTTGTTTACTTTCATAGTATGATTGGCGTCCGTTAGCGTAGTACTGCATGAGCTAAGTATATGTTCCAGGAAGAGAATTCACCTGCTGTGAGGCTAACAGTGCTGTGATGCCTGACTAGAATGACTCAGTTTTCCCTCTGATTACCTTGACCTGGTACCCGCTGGCCCCTCCTAAGGTGAGGTGCCTTCCTGCTGAGTTCTATAGAATTTGTCTGAGTTGAATCTGGGCAATTTGAGTCCCGTTCATTTTCCTCCTGCAATCTTTAAGATAAAACACATTTGGAAAAATAACAAGGCCTAAAGACAGACCCAAATCTAGGAAGGTTGTTTCTCTATATTGTCAGCAGGATGTTACCCAACCTCCTACCTGCCCACCCCACACTGCTTCTGTGGCTCCTACCTTCTGCTTGTCCTTCATACTACCTCCTACCGCCATGGTTCCATAACCAGAGAAGGGAACAAAACCACTGCTGGACAGCTCCTTCTGATTTAACACAGATTTTCATTAGGCCCCAAGTCCGATGACAACAATAGTAACTAGCATTTGCTGTATGTAGTGACTTAAGGTTTGCAAAGCTCTAAGTATTATCTCATTTGATCCTTAAAACAACCTTGGGAGATAGGTGCCATTATTATTCTCATTTTGCAGATATAGAAACTGAGGCAAACAGAGGCTAAGTGGTTCTCCCAGGGTCACTCAGCTAGTTGAGTGTCTGTGGCCATATTTGAGTTTAAGTCATCTTGATTCCATGTACAGTGCTCCAAATGTTTACATTCTGTTGGGGCCGGTCACAATGTGTGTGTGTGTGTGTGTGTGTGTGTGTGTGTGTGTGTGTGTGTGTGCGTGTGTGTGTGTGCAAAATAAATACAAGGTAATTTGTTGGGGGAGACACTAGAAGCTGGGGGGGGGGGATCTGGAGAGTCCACATGAAAGAGATGCTTGGCTTTGAAGGAAACAAGCAATCTATTGGGCAGAAGGGACAAGTGATTGCATTCTAGGGAAGGAGCAAAGTCAGGGAAATAAGAAGAGAAAGATAGAAGAATGTAGTATGTTGGGGAAAAGCAGCTTCTTGGTTTGCTGAGGATGACCTGGAGCATTCACCTGCCTAAAGAAGTCATTTGGCTTTAGCCTGATAAACTCTTAAGGCATTTTATCTTTCTGAGCGTCAGCTTTCTTAAGTCAATCCCATCATCTAGAGGAAGGCTTTCCTAACCTCTCTTAATTCTAGTGACTTTCCTAGGTTAAATGGATCCTGTTTTATACAAATCAATAGCTTGTTTGTACATATTTGTTTAGATGCTGTCTCCCTCATTAGAGTATGAGATCCCCAGCACTTAGCACAGTGCCTGGCACCTAGTAGGCACTTAATGGTTATTGACTGAGTGAGTGAATGGATGGATGGATGAAGAGATGGATGGATGAAGAGATGAATGGATGGATAGTTGGATGGACTGATAAATGGATGGAGGGATGGTTGGATGGATGGATGGATGGATGGATGGATGGATGGATAGCTAGAGGGAGGGATGGATGGATGGATGGATGGATGGATGGATGGATAGATAGAGGTAGGGATAGGTGGATGGACTAGATGATCTCTAATGTCCCTTCCAGCTTAGGTCTGCAAATGAATGGAAGGGACCTTTTTTTCACTTTATGTGCAAATAAGGAAGGTGAAGTCTAGAAGAGGAGAGTGGTGCAGTTCCAGCCCAGCGTGCCTGGGCTGGAACCAGAACTCTAGTTTCTGATTCCCAAGCCCATCCATGTTCTTCCCAGTCTCCCTGGTTTGCAGGTTAGTGGAGATGAGGGAAAGAGACAGGGAGCAAGCCTTTTCACAGTGGCTCCTATGTCTGTTTGTTTCATACAAGGATTTCTTTCACCTATTCAATGACTCACTACTCTGCTGCACAGGGAAGGCATTAGGCTGGTTTCCCCAGATACACTCTAGCTCAGCTTGTTTTTTTCCCCTGACTCCCGGAGAACATGAGATGTTTATGAGTCAGTAGGAAAATACAATATAGGTGTGATTCACCCAGGGACCCAGAGGACTCTAATGAAAAAGCCAACGCAAAGTCCCCAATTTCTAGTTCCTAAATGTTCTGACTTTCCCAAGGAGGGTGTCCCTGTGAGACCCACTGCTTCCTCAGCTGGAGTTGACTTCTGCTGGAGAAGGGAAGGACAGTCCTAAAAACTGTTTTCCCACTTTGTAAACCCATCACCCCCAGGACACTGCTCTCACATGTACTGATTCACTCATTAGATATGCCTGGGTTAAGGGCTTTTTGTTCACAACACTCAGAGTTATGTAAATAGGCATGCATATTTATGCAAGTACCGATAATATGAAAATCTAGACCTTCATCCTGGGCGTGGGGTTGGTGGGGCGGGGAGGGAGGAGATAAGGTAAGGGAATATGGCAACTGTATTCTTCAGGGCCCAGAACTGAGCTATATTTGCAATGTGATGGGGCCTTACAGGATCAGGAGCCAGAAAGGACCTCAGATACCCTCTAGGCTACCAACCACCCATTTTTCAGAAGAGGGAACTGAGTGACTCCTTTGGGAAACGAATAGCTTCAGAAAATCAGTGGGCTTCTTACCATCATCATCAGCAATCAGGTGCTAGGATACAACGACATCTAAAACATGATCCCTGTCTTTGAGACTTTGACAGTCTAGGCAGAGAGGACTGGTAACTAGATGTGGAGACATTGTCATGGAAAAACACTAGGTATCAGAAGACCCTGGAGTCAAGTCTGTCCCTACAAACTTAAGGCTTTGTAGTATTTGAGCCCTCTGAGCTGATTTTTTCTCTAGTGAAAATAATGCCTGCCTTCCCTAGTTCACAGAGTTGTTGTGGTAAGAGGGCTTTGAACACCTAAAAACACTGTAAATTGTAAGCTATTATGTAAAATTCTAATGTATTAAGTGCTTCTCTCCATTAGAATGCCTCTCTAGTGTCTCATGGCCATGGAGGGGTGACCTGCCTTCTCTCTCTTTAAAAAAAAATTTTATTGGTGCCTTTTGTCTTTTCATCTTCATAATTTGCCACCCATCCACCTCTAGATTGTCCCCTGGACAAGGAAAATCAATAAGATAATTAAGCCAAAGCAGCTGATAGAGAGCCCACAATTGATACTGTATACAGTACTATTCCTGTCCTGGTGGGCCCCCACCTCTCTGTCATGAAGAAGGCTCGTTTCATTATCTTTTCTCTGGTAATGCCATTGATTTTTTTTTACCCATTTCTCAAAGTTCAACTTGCCTTTATTGATCGGTTCATTTACACTGTTGTAATCACCACATGTATTGTCCTCTTGGTCCTGTTTACTTCATAACGCATCAGTTCATACGAATCTTCCCCCGTTTCTCTGAATTTCTCATATTCGTTATTGCTTTCAGCACAATGATATTCCTTCACATTCCTAAGCCCAGTGTTGGTGCCCTGGATCCCTTGAAGACTTCACCTTTGGAGCACAAGTTCCATGAGGTTCCATCAGATTGGAAAGGTTTTAAATACAGGCTCAATGACAGACTGGATGGCCATCATTCAAAGACCAGATTAGCCATATTAAGGAGGCCGTATCAACCAAATGGGCTTTGCCACAGTCTCATAACCATCTTAACTACATTCTGAGCAAATCACTCTCTGTGCCTCAGTTTCTCATCTGTAAAATGATAGGGTAGGACTTGACAGTCTCAGAAGTCCCTTTCAGTTTAAAAACTTTTATTTTATCATCTGCTAACATGAAGTTGGCAGGGTTGTGACCTCGGCTGGTGAAGGGAGCACTTACATTGATGGAGTTCATAACCTTGATTGATGGACTCATATCCTTGAAATATAGTAACATGAACCAATGTTTCTGAGCACATGTAGCGTGCAGTCCTGAGGCAAGTACTAGGGATATGGACAAGTACAAGATACACCAAGGATCATGTTTTAATCTAACTTTGTATAGGGGAGAGAGGGGGGAGAGAGAGAAACAGAGACAGAGAGACAGAGAGAGAGACTGGGATTGGCATGTAGGTATAGAGAAGAGATGAGAGCATTTATTAAGTGCTTACTACATGCCCGGCATTGTGCTAAGAAGTAGAGATAAATACAAGCAAACAAGACAGTCTCTCTCCTCAAGGAGGAAGATGACAAATATAAGAAACACGGAAAGGGAGGCTGGGGAATGGGCTGAGGGGCAGACAAGGAAGGTCCATAGTGAAAGTCCAGGCATAAGTGAGATGAAGCATAGCTGAGGTCCTGCCTAAAATGGGAATCCCTAAGGAAAGTCACCAATCAGGAGATCAGAAACTCAGGGTGGTATGTCTGCCTTTACCCTCTCCTCTTCCTCTTCTATCCTCCCCATCTCCTCCTGTGCTCTAGTCTCTGATGAAGAGGTTGCCTTGGCCAAAGCCAACCCTTTGCTTATGCCCTTGAACCCATCACCTCCCATCATCTCCAGTGTGGTGCCCCCACCATCATCCCTTCTCTTTCTTTCTCTAATCTTTTATCTTTCCCTGTCTATTGGTTCTTTCCCAAGGGCCTACAAATGTACTCATGTCTCCTTCATTCTTTTTTGGGGGGTGGGGAGCCAATCAGGGTTAAGTGACTTGCTCAAGGTCGAACAACTAGCAAGTGTCTGAGACTGGATTTGAACTCAGGTCCTCCTGATTCCAGGGCCAGTGCTCCATCCACTGTACCATCTAGCTCTCCCCTTCTCCTTCATTCTTTAAAAAAGAAACCCTCACTAGATCCTACCATCATTCTGCTACCTCTCATCCTATTTCTCCCCTCCAATTCACAAGTAAACTCCTTGGAAAGTTATCTGTATTTGATTTCTCAATTTCTTCTCTTCAGTCACCTGAAACTGCTGTCTCCAAAGTTACCAATAGTCTCTTAATTGCCAAATCCAATGGCCTTTTCTCAATCCTCATCCTTCTTGGCCTTTGTGCAGCCTCTGACAATGTGGAGCACCTTCTCCTTCTAGAGCCACCATCCTCTAGGTTTTCATAAGCTGGCTCTCCTCCTGCCTCTTGGACACTCCTACTTCTCCTCTGTGGGTCTTCCTCACAGCCACGCCCGATGACTTTGGCTAGCCCCCAAGGCGCTTTCCCAGGTGCCCTTTCCTTTTCTCTCTAGACTGTCTTGCTTAGTGATTTCATCAGCTCCCATGGGTTCAATTATCATCTTTATGCAGATGATTCCCAGATCTATATATTGAGTCCTCTTCTCTCTCCTGAGCTCCAGCCCGGCATCCCAAACTGCCTACTGTACAATTCAAACTGAACTTCCCGGTCTCTGTCAAAGACGCTCCCACCCTGCGGGTGCCTCGCTTCCGTCTCACCCTTGACTCCTCTCTCTCTCACCCCCCTCACACGTCCAATTTGTTGCCAGTTGTTGTTATTTTGCTCTGTCCAACATCTCTCAGATACCACCCTATTCAGGTTCTCATTAACTCTCTCGCCAGACTGTAGCAAAGCACTCCCAATTGTTTTCTTGCTTCAAGTCTCTTCTGACTCCAGCCTGTTTTCCTCTCAGCTACCAAATGGATTTTCCTAAAGTCAAGGTCTGACCATGTCACCTCCTCTACCCCCTACTCAGTAAACGGCAGTGGCTCCCTATTATCTATAGGATCAACTATGAATTCCTCCATGGGGTATGTTAAGCTACTTTCAGTAGCCAAGCAGTTAAGGTGACTCAGTGCACGGAACACTGAGCCTGCAGTCAGAAAGGCCAGATTTCACATCCAGCCCCAGATACTTCCTGACTGTGTGACCCAGGGCAAATCCCTCAATCTCTCTCAGTCTTTCTCATCTCTCAGTTTCCTCATCTGTAAAATGGGGATAATAATAGCACCTACCTCCCAAGGTTGTTGTCAAGATCCACTAAGATAACAATTGCAAATTAGCGTTTTTATTTTTAAATAGTTTCATTGTTTTATTAAATGTTAGCGTTTTCAGATGAAGCTCCAATTGTCTATGTCTAAGCCAATTGTTATGGCTCCACAAATATAATAATTTCTGGGAAAGCATTACAAAGAAGGAATTCATTGGAATGTTGCTCCAATTGTCCCCTTAGGACTCCCTTTGCATTTTTCTTTTCCTAATGCAGCATTGCAGAGTAGAGAGAGGCCCCCAGGTCCCCCCTCCCCAAGGCTTGGAGGCTTCCTAGCGGATGAGTAATGTTTGTTGGGCCCTAGTTGACAGGACCCATTCTATCAAATGAGGTAATATACGTAAAGAGTGTTGAAAACATTGACGTACGTGAGCTGTTATCGTGAGCCGTTATCGTCACTCCTCTGCTAGCCACCCACCCCCAGTGTCTCATGGTGTGGACATGACCCAGGGATCTTGAAAGCTGTGCCAAAAGCACACAATGTCTGGCAGATCCTACCGAGCTGGAATGACTGTAAGTACAGACCCAGTGGCAGACTCTGGCTATTGCCTGAGGCTGCCTAGATAAATTTGGAGAGTCTTCCCCTCCCTCCCCCTGCCACTGTGTCTCCTCTCTTCCCCCCTTCCCCCCCCACCCCGCATACCCCTCCACACACTCCACCCCTTGGCAGTGGTGTGGTGACCATCCAGGTTCTTGAAGGATTGCCCCATCTGCACCCCCCAGGGTAGCTCCTAGTGTCATAAGATGATAGCTGAAGGGGACTGTGGAGGTCATCCAAACTCCTCATCATACAGATAAGGAAACTGAGGCACAGAGAGGTTAAGTAACCTGTTCATGCTCCCATAGCTGATAAGGATCCGAGGCAGAATTGGAGCTTAGATTCTGATTTAGAGCTGCATTGGACTTTGAAGTCCATCTGGCTCCTTGGGAGCAGGGACTGTTTGTCTGGAGCCCCGGCCCCTCAACAACACCTTGTTCACAGTGGAGCTTAATAAAGCTGTGTTGGCGGTGGGATTTAGTCCAGCCCTCTCATTTTACAGATAAGGAAACAGAGGCTGGAGATTTCCCCACAGTCACACAGGTAGAGGGAGCCAGGATCTGATCCAAAGCCAGCACTCCTCCTGCAGCACAGTAATCCTCCCAAAATGTGCCACTTACAGCTCTAAGTTTTGGAAAGTGCTTTTTAATCCTATAAGCAGTGGAGATGTGGAAACAGCGTTTTCCCCATCCCTCTCCCTCCCTGTGCTGGGAGCACAGTAGGTATTCAAGGAATGCACTCTGGAAATGAAAGAGTCCTTCAGCAAGGACAGTGGGCAGCCCTAAATCTCTCACCCTTTCCTTGTGCCACCCGGGCCGCAGTATTGATGATTAGAGTGTCTGGGCTGAGACCCAGTAGACTCAGCAACTTTCCTGGAACAATACCTCCATGTAAATGAGCCTTGATGAGCCTGGAGAGAGCCTCCTGGAGGGGACTGTCGTTGGGAAGAAAGAAGATGGAAAGAAAGAGGCTCTCATTTGGTTGGAGGCTTATGATTACAAAACAGCCACCTCCAGGAGAGATAGATCCATTTCCTAGGGACTTCCACACATCACCTCCTTCTAGCTGTTGGGGAAATAGTGTTCTTAGCCATTTGAGTAGTAGAAGAGAAAATGCTGAGGGTACATTTTACCGGAGCCATAACTAGGGCAGTACAACTGGGGCTTCATCCCAAGGTGCTGAAATTCAAAGGGTCCACAGGCTCAATGGATCACGGATGGAGCTGGAAGGTACTTTAGGGGTCACAGAGTCCAATCCCCTCACTTTACAGATGAGGAAACTGAGGTTCAGAGAAGTTTGGAGGTCACACAGCTGCTAAGTGGGTGAGGCAGGATTTGAACCCAGATATTCTTGACTCTGTGTCCAGCACTCTACCCGTTAAGCCAATCCACCATCCCAGGTGAACTTCCCCAGCAGTTGCACCCCAGCTGAACTCTGTACAAAATTCCCAGGTCTGATTGGATATTTTATAAGCAAATG
The DNA here is from genome assembly GCF_900497805.2 of Vombatus ursinus. Taxonomy (NCBI): domain Eukaryota; kingdom Metazoa; phylum Chordata; class Mammalia; order Diprotodontia; family Vombatidae; genus Vombatus; species Vombatus ursinus. The sequence continues at coordinate 10,790,876 of NW_020954582.1, forward strand.
GATCCTGGTAAGCCTGGGGATTCATGCCCTGACTCGAGAGAGACAGTGATCTTCCCAGAGCCTGGTACCTAGCAGGAACTGAAAGAATATTTATCCCAGGAGGGAATGAGCTTCCCTCCCATGGAGAAAATGAGGTAAAATGACAGAGCACTAGATTTGAAGTCAGAGACCTGTATGACCTTGACCAAGCCAGTGCCCTCTCTGGGCCTCAGTTTCCTCATTCTTCATTCTCACCATCAAGAAATCAATCAGCAAGCATTTATGAATTTGCATAATCCTCTGGACCGGGAATCAGAAAGACCTGAGTTTGAATCTGGCTTCAGACACTTGCTGGTGTGTGACCCTAGGCAAGTCACTTAACTCTGTTTGCCTTAGTTTCCTCAGCAATAAATTGGGGATAACAGCACCTACCTCCCAGGTTGTTGTGAGGATCAAATGAGAAAATATTTATAACATGTTTTGCAAACCTTAAAGCACTATAGAAATGCTATTGTTATTAATGTGCCAGACAGCAGTCCAGGGCCTACAGAAGAAGGTTGGACTCACTAGGCAATGTCCTTTCCAGTCCTAAGCTCTGTGGGTTGATTCTTTCCCCACCCCTTTCTTAGTATTCTCCCAAGCGGCTTCATCACCCTCCCAGCCACTGCAACAGCAGGAAGGAATGCTTCGCAGCCAGGTGCCTGCCTGGCCTGAATGCTAAACTGAAGAAAAAAAAATCCCAGTCATGGTTCCTACTTCAAGGAGCTTGGAATCTCTGACAGAGTCCCAGAATGTGAGAGCTGGAAGCCAACCCATCTAACTCAGCCCAAGGAGAATCCTCACTCTGCCATACCCAGCCGGTGGTCACCTCCACCCTGTTTTTAAGACCTCCAAGACCTTCCCTCTGTCGGTTCTCTCCAGTTCATCCCATCTACCATATCTTGTTTGTACAGAGTTATTCGCGTGCTGTCTCCCCAGTAGACAGGCAGCTCCTTGGGGGCAGGGATTGGATTGTCTTGTTGGGAGGGGGGACTTTCTTCACATCACTAGCACTTAAGACAGTGCCCGGCTCGTGATAAATTTGAACCATGGTGCCAGTAACCAAAAACGATCCTCCAAATATGGTCTGACAAGAAAAAAAAGACTTATTTCTACAAGCTCTCTAATGCTGCTCAAGATGGCATTAGCTTTGAACCCAAGCGAAAGTCTCAGCATTTATCCCTAGTGGACTGCATCTTATTAGATGCAGTCCAGTGCTCTAGCGTGTCAACATCTCTGTCATCCAGTGTGTTAGTGATCCCTCTAGTATTGTGTCATCTGAAAATTTTATAAACATGTCGTTGTATGTCTTATTCAAGTCATCTAAACTATCTATGCCTTTATAAAAATGTTAACTAGAATAGTACTAAGGATAGATCCCTGGGGCACACCACTGGAGACCCCTTGCCAAGTTGACAGATCCATTAATGACGCCTCTTTGAATCCAGTCATTCAACCAGGTCTAAATTATTCTAATTGTATTACCATCTAATACGCGTGTCTCTGTCTTCTCCAGAGGAGAGCAGGAATTACTTTATCAAATGTGTGACTAAAATCTAGGTAAACTGTATTGATGCACTCCCCAGTACCCTTATCAATAAAGGAAATTTAATTAGTCTGATGCGATGGGTTCCATAGGAAGCCAAGTTTAGGAATCAATGATTCCTTCTCTAGATGTTCACGAAACATTTCTTTAATGACAAAGGATGATCATGGACGAATCCATTTGGAACTCCTTCCTTCAGCCCAGTTTGGCCTGTAGATTCATAGAATCTCCGAGTGGTCCTTGGAGGAAGTGGGAGGCAGAAGTCCTTAGGCTGAGCCTTGTTAATAAAAAAGATGGATAGGTGGGTGGATGGATGGATGGATAGATAGAACATTTTTATTAACTGCTTCCTACATACCAGGCACTGGTAACACATATAAAAGTGAACAAGACAGATCCAACCTTCAAGGTACTTACCTTCTAACAGGGGAAGATGACACATAAAAGAGAACTAAATTGTGGGGAAAGAAAAGATGAATCAAAAAGCTTGGGCATGATCACAATCAGTGCAGCTTAGATAAGGGAAAGGATTAACTAGAAAGAAAAAAACTCGGCATCAAATGCCTCTCATAGGGTCTGAGCAATCGTGTAGTACATTGGGGAGGACCTCAAATTCCACCTCTGACAATTGCTCCCTGTGTGACCTTGGGTACCATACTTAACCTCTGATCCCCAGTTACCTCATCTGTAAAATGAAGGGGTCGGACCAGTGACCTCTTAGGCCTTTCAGCTCCAGAGATAGGTTCTTCTCATTTGAAGATACAGTGAATTAACCAAAATAGCTAAGACCAAAATCCATTCCTCAATAAATAGATAGCTAAAGGTATGAAGCAATAATTCCTAAAGAATTGCAAACCATTAGCAACCATGTGAAAGATTGACCATGAAGGCGTCAGAAGGGAAATGTAAATTAAATTAATTGGTTTTTCCTTACGCTCCCAAAATGAGCAAAGATGGAAATAATAATAGAGGAACTACAGAAAACAAAGGTAAATAGAAAGGGATAATCACGGACAAATGCAGAAGAGTCGAGAAAATGCACTTCTCTCCCTTTTTGCAGAGATGGAGGATTATGGGTATGTAAAATTGCATATACCATTAGGTGCAGGTGATGAGTTAGATTTTGCTAAATTGCTTCTCTGTCTCTCTCTCTCTATCTCTCTCTGTCTCTCTGTCTCTGTCACTCTCCCCCCCTCCTCTCCACTTTGTCTCTTTTTCTATCTCTCCTTTCTCTTCCTCTCACTGTCTTTGGTGCTCTATCTTCCTCTGTCCGTCTCTCCCCCTTCCACTCTTTCTACATCAATAAAAATGATTTTTTTAAAGAGCTAGGCAGAGTGGTGGAGCTGAAAGAGTATTGGATTTTGGAGTCAGATCATGAGTTCAAATCCTCAGACTGCCACTTACTACTAATGTGACCTTAAGTAAGTAGCTTCATCTCTCAGGGCCAAAACTTGCTCATTGGTGCCTGAAACAGTATTTGAACCCTGATCTTCTCACTCCAAGGTCAGCAAACTGTTTTCCTTGCCACGTGGCCCCCCCTTAAGGCACACTAGGTCTCCTTACTCTTCCTTTGCTGCCCTCCCAGGTAGGGCAGATGCTGAGTTATGGCAATCAGGGAAATTTTTACAGCTGCTCCCTTGTGTTGCAAACAATGAGAATGGTGGATGGAAAGCATAAACCATCGACAGTGGATTTTTGCAAACATTTCGATTTTTTTCCCATTCCTCTTTTGGGATGTTTTGATTTCTTGTTCATGTCAGAAAACCCAGTATATCATGCTAGACTTGTATGAAATGTGGGCCTTAAATCAATGCAGGCTTCACAGGCTCTCAGATCTAGTATCTTTTTATAGCCGGGTCCTTTCTTCGTCTCCCCTCCTTTAGATGGAGAGAGAAATGCTAAGGAAACATTCCCTACTCTGGCTCAGAGAGATGGGAGATTCAGCAGTTTTTAACTTTGGCTCTAGAGAGAATAGTGGACAAATAGACAATTCTACCAGAGACTAATAGCCAGCAGATAGTTCCAGAATTTTAGCCCTCATTAGCAAACTTCAGAAGGGAAAAACAAAAAAACTCCACCACTTACAGCTCAGGGTTAGTTGCTTTGACTTTTAACATGGCCTGAAAGATTTAAGGGGAAGGACAGGCTTCCTCTGTTACAGAGATAGAGAATGTACAGAATGCCCTGTAGCTGCCATGGGGTGAATGGGGCGAATGGGGCAACCATCTAAGTGGCATGCTTCCTTCTCATGGTGACCACCATCCCCACACCTTGCCTCATCATCCTCGGCCACCACGTGCCGCCATTGTGGTGCAGCCAGGCCCAGTTGCCACCACTCAGGCTCACATTGCCTTGTGGGGTCCAACATCTTCTCCAGTCCCTGAGGTTGTAAAGGTCTGAGCGTCTCTTCTCTCAGTGTGCGTAAACCTGAGGTAGCCCAGCAAAAGTAGCCTTTCTGTTGCCCACCATCCCTCCCCCCCACCCCCAAAAAAGAAAATAACTGTGACCTAGATAAAATATTCCTGGTTACCACTCCGAGAACCTCCATGTTAACGTACAAAACGAGCAGAACCATAGCTTTTCAAACACTGTCTGAACCTCAGTTCTTGGTCTCATTCTCAGGACTTGGAAAGCTCTCTGTGTTCTTGAATTTCCAGCGGGATTGATAAAATCAACCACTGGCAGCTCAGCCAAGATTCTCAATCAGAGAATTACTGCAGTGTTGAGTCAACCTCATTTGTCTGTGTAGTGGATAGAGTGCAGACCTTGAAACCCTCAGACCTGGGCTTTAGTCCTTGCTCCTTCCTGACTCTCTGGCTGACATTGGGCAAACCACTTGACTTCTCTGGGCTTTTTTCTCGGTTTTTTTCATCTGTAAAATGGAGATAACGCCTGGATCCCAGGGTTCCTTTCAGTGTGATCATTGTGAGCTGGTGACTCCTAGTTTCAGTGGCTGTTCCATAGCTCCCCCCCATGCATGGATGCTGAAGTTCACCTGCCCTTGGAGACCTGATGGCCAGCACTTTTTATGTGCGCCAAGGCACCGCTGGGGCTGTTTCATGACCCTTATTTCTCATTTGGCATGGTGGTGGTCCAGACCACCTGATGGCCCTGTACCGCTGGTGATGGGCCAGTTTCCTATTAGGGCCATGTCAGCGTCCTCTGTTTACTGCTTTCTTTGGTGCAGGATCCCCCGAAACACAGGTTGGAGGTCTTTTGAGAACAATGGGGACCTTCTCTTCTTCCTGCGTGGTCTCAAAAGCCACGTGAGCTTAGTGTGTCTCCATACTCCTTCCCCCTTTGCCATTCTCTCCTACTTCAGTGTTCAGATACTATGTTTCCCTCTCACATCAACAGTCTCACAAAATCCAGGGATTCAGGGGATTCCTGATTTTTCCCTTCATCCCCTGCCTTCCCCCAGGGCAGCTGAGTCAGCTTATCCAAATTAAAAAAAACAAAAACAAAAACAAAAACAACCCAAGCTATTCACCCAATTTGCACTCACACTCCTGAGTCAGTCCCCAGGTGCTACCTCAGGCTCTTGGAGTACCCCTATGGGACCACCTTCCTAAAAGGAAAGTTTACAAACTTCCATTAAAGTAGGCTTGCCCAGCTCTTAGAGCAGGTGTTTACTAAGATGACATAGTGGAAAGAGTAGGTACAAAAACATTCCTCCCACAAATCTCGAGCACATTCTGCCCCCAACACGCACAGCAACCATGGGAAGGATGGGTTCAAACTTGGAATATGGTGATAACCTAAGGAGCTCACACATCTGTGCTAATTTACAAATTACTGAACTAAATCTCCAGCTTGCTGTTGGAGAGGGCTTGCTTCTCTCTGAGCAGAGCATCTCCTGAACTGATCAATCCACCACACTCCCTGGGCTTGCCCCTCAATGAATAGCTATGCTATCTACCACCTCCTGCTTCCTACTAAAATGGAATCCTTTCAGAAGGCATTGCTCTGCTCAGAGGACCTTAAGCTAGAACTGAAGGTACCCTCTCTGGTTCTGTTGCCTCTTGGAAAGAGGTAAGAGTTGATTCTTCCCTTTCTGTGAGCTTTTGTGTGGCTGGACACCCTGGTAAGAGATCTCACTCTAACATATGGTGACTAGCCAATATATTTTCCAAACCTTCATTTCTGCAGGCTAGGTAACAACCAGGCAATGTTCATTTGCCTAAAAATCACCAAACAGCTCCAAGGTTTGGGGTTCCCCATTTCTTTTTTTTCAGTTCAAAGGCTCTATGCAGACAAGTGACTGGGGAAAAGGTACAGATGGCCTTGGGGCAAATTCATTATCTCTGCTGTCAATTCAGCTGCTTTCTTGGCTTTTTCATATGCAAATAAGCTACTCAAAGCGTCAAATCCTTTGGGCGGTACAGATAAGTCCACACAAAGTTTTATATCCCTTATAAGCAGAATGATCCTCTCACAGTAGAAAAGCTTACCCTTCACAAGAAGCAAACAAAATCTCATTGTTTTGCTCTACAAATTGTCCCTTACAACGGCAACTCCGAAAAAAATATAGAAGGGGCATAGCGTTACACTGAGGCTATAAGACTCTGGAACATAGAGGCATCTGGACTGCTAGAAGAAGGAGATTTATCAACCCTGCTCCAGGAAAAATACTTTATTTTAATGAATCCAAACATGGATAGACTCCATGTCCATTTGTAAACCTTTGTGTCCCTTCTCAATCCTCCCATAGCAGCTCTCCTCATCCTTTCCACTGAGACCCCCACCTCATACTTCACTGACTAAAAAGAAGCCATGGGCCCAAGGCTCTCTTTTCTTCCCTTCTCTTCTTCTCTCATCACTCATGTGTCTTCCCCCCAGTTTCCTCCTTCACCTTTCTGTCCCATGAAGAGGTCGCCAAGGCCAACCGCTCTTCATCATCCTACTCTTTACCATGTTCTCCTGCAGGTTGCCCCTCCCCCATCATTCCACTCTCTCACTGATTTTCAATCTCTCCCTATTCACTGATTGTTTCCTTGTTGTTTTACAAACACGTTCATGTTTTTTTACATCCTTTAAAAAAAAATAAACCCTAACTTGATCCAAACCACCAACTCTCGTGCTATTATTTCTTCTCTTCCAGGGCTACAGTCTTTGAAAACCTGTTTACACTCAGGGCCTCTACTTTCTCTCCTCTTGACCTCTTTTAAACCTTCTGTAATTTGTCTTCCAACCTCATCATTCAGCTGAAATTGTGGTCCAATGGTAACTCTGAGGACCACAATTTCAGCTGAATGATGAGGTTGGAAGACAAATCGTGGGCCCCAGTGTGTGGGCTGAATCCCCCAAGGAGCCCCACAGATATCAAGAGGGTCCTCAGATCCATAGACACACTGAACATTGTCATTTTGATCTCTTTTTAGCCCCACAAAAATATGCAACATGACTCAGTGTAATAAATAAACAGGCATGCCTTCTGTAGGCTGAATAAATAATGCCTCTCAGATAGACGCACTGTTTTTCAAATGTATGCATATGCTGCTGCAGTGAATAAAATACAAATTTATTTAAAAGCACTACTGAATTCCAGGTAGTTTTTTGTTCACAAATTTTCTCCATCGACAGAAGCTAATTGTACAATGACTATCAGGTGCCAGTCCATGAAAATTTTTTATGATTAAAAAGGGGTCCCCACACCAGAGCACTGGCTTCCAAGTCAGGAAGACCGGAGTTCAAAGCTTGCCTCTGACACATACTGGCTGGAAGACCTTGGGCAAGTCACTAAACTCTTCAGTGTTCTAGACAACTCTTTAAGATCATAGGTACAGCATAGGTACCAATCTGCATTGGTGGAGGGAGTTCCCTCACCTGGGAGTTCCCTGTGCCAATCACAGGCCAAGACCCTCCCCCTGAACTCCTGAAAGTAGGAAGAGAAGAACTGGGTAATATTCAATTTACCCATTATTTTCATGTTAGTCTCATATAAGAAAGAGTCTTTGGATTTCCATTAAACAGGTTTTTACTAGTGATAAAGAGAAAAGAGGCCCCTGTACTTCGAAAGGTTGAGAACTGCTGTTCTTCCAGCATTTTCTTTTTTGCTTGCCCCTTGTTGCCTCCCTCTGCCCCCCTTGCCACCCCCAGGGTTTTCTGTTGTTTGTAAGTTGTCTGGATAAAGCCGTAATAAGCACAGCGTGAATAATTAATGTAATAAGAATGAAACAGACAAATGCTGAAATTGTGGGCTGTTCAAAAGCTGGAGGTACCTGGCGTTTCTCAGTTGATTTCCATAGCCTTCAAGGGGTCAGGCCCTGAAAATTGTGTTTCCCGCTGACCTGCCCGCCACCATTGCCCTTCATCCTCCATCCTGAATCAGCCTAGGAGGAGCTAAGCCCCTCAGCTCTGCACTCCCTCATCATCACCCCAGCTGCTTTTTCACCTGCCAAATTTCCTTCCCATTTTCTCACTCCAGGCAGAATACTCAAATCAAGCACCCCCACCCATTGTCGATGTAAAGGGGCATGTCAGAATAACTTCCCTATTTTTCCAAACACCACTTTTATTGCTTTCCAGACCTTAATTCTCTTCCAGAACCACCAACTTCCCTATATATGACGTCCCTTCCATTCAAATGTAAGTTTCTTGAGGACCGGAACCGGCCCAGGCAATAAGGATTTATTAAGTCCCTACTATGTGTCGGGTGATGATGTTTTAAGAGCTGGGGACACAAAGAAGGCCAAAGACAGTCCTTGCTCTCCAGGAGCTGTCTTGATCCTGATTTCATATTCCCAGTACTTAACACAGTGCCCAGCGTACAGTAAGTACTTAATAAATGGTTTTCAGTCATTCATTGGAAACACCCCTTTGGGTGTTTCAAAAGACAACTTTGTGCTGTGGTAAGGGTGACTGGGTTGACGGAGACACTGCTGAGTATGACCTCATCTTTGTCTCCTCTAATTAGGAGTTACTGGGTCATGGGAGTACCACCAAGGGGTGAAAGTTGGACAGTTCATTCATTTCTTCATTCCTTCATTCAACCCTCTGATCTCAGATATAGCCCACCCTAGCTAATCTTCCACCTAGCTTCTGCACACAAGAAGAGGGAAAGAGGAGGGCCCTGGTAGAAGGGATTGGTCACTGTGGCTCTTCAACAATTTCACTTCCAGGCCCATCTCCTGCCACCAAGTTCCGCATGTCTTCAAGCCCTAATTGTCCCCAAGACAAAGTGACTTGGTTTCTTCGATGCTTAATTCCTTGGTTAGAGGCAGCTGGTAGCACAGCCTGGTGTCAGGAAAGCCTGAGTTCAGTTCTGCCTCAGAAACCTATTAGCTGTGTGACCCTGGGTAAGTCACTTGATTACTCTCATCCTCAGTTCCCCATCTGTAAAAAGGGGATAATAATAGTACCTACCACCCAAGATTGTAGTGAGGATCAAGTGAAATAATATTTGTCAAAGACTTTGCAAACCTTAAAGTGCTACGTAAATATTAACTACTACTACTATTACTACTGCTACTATTATTACTACTACTACTACTACCACTACTATTACTATTATTACTACTACTACTACTATTACTATTCTAGCACTTCATGCTATAAAATATGTAATTTACTACCCTTGTGTCATGAGCATTCTTTTCCCAGTAATCAAGGACAACCCTGAAGTGATGCATCTTGTGATTGCCCCTCATACAGCTACAGGTACAGGAAAGGATTGGGGGAGGGGTCCCACTCTGGTGTTGAAGTTGATGGTCATGCAGAGTTAAGTGCACTTATTAAGTGCCTACTAAGTACCAGCGATTGAACTTGGTGTTTGGGATACAGAAACTCAAACAAAAGGCTTTTGCCTTTAAGAAACTTACATTCTACTTGTAAGGGTGATCTCAAAACTGTTTTAGGCTTTAGGTGGCCAGGTATTCTTATGAAAGACCATAAAGGTGGCTAGAGGGGAGGGAAGGAAGGAAAGGAGAGAGGAAGGAAGGAAGAGTTTAGCACCTGGGGGAAACAGTTTCCTAATACTTTCTATCTAAAACAATAAAGAAATATGCAGGCCACTCCATAAATGAGAGGTTCTTGACCTCAGTTCTGTGAATTAAAAAAAAAACCTTAATAACTCCATTTCAGTAGAATGAGTTTCCTTTATAGCACTGTGTGTTGTATTTTATGCATTTGAAGACATGATTCTGAGAGTGCTCCATGGGCTTGCCTGATGGCCAGGACTCCAGCTGCAGTCAGAAGCTCCATAGCCCCATGACCAATAAGGCCCACCCTGGCAGCTTCAGGCTCTGGCAGAGGAAGCCGCTTGTACAGGGGGGCAGCAGCGGGTAGAAAAACAATTTCAGATCTGGAGGGGCCAAGGCAATGACATCACCAGAAGACACCTGGGGCCCTGCAGGCAGAGAAGTGGCTTGCTGCCCCATGCTACGCTGTGGCTGTGTTCCCACTCTTTTCATTCGTGGTCTGGGTGTCCCCTAAGTTTTTTAGGGAAAGGTATTATAATTCTTCTTACTGGGTCATGTTGCTGGGTCTTTGTTCTGATGCAATGATCAGCCATGATTCTAATGACATAGAATGCTGCTCACCTCCTGATAGAGAGGTAATAATAACAAAATTGATGATGATGATGACGACTAACATTTATATAGCACTTCCTATGTGCCAAGCACTGTGCTAAACACTTTACAATCATGATCTCATTCAGTCCTCACAACAACCCTGAGAGGGATGGGCTATTACTGTCCCCATTTTACAGGTGAGGAGACTGAGGCAAACAGATGACTTGCCCAGGGTCCCACAGCTTAGTAAGTGTCTGAGGCTGGATTTGAACTCAAGTCTCCCTGACTCCAGGCCCAGAGCTCTATCCACTGAGGCACCACCTTGCTGCTGATGGACTCAAGATGCGCAATGAACAAGACATCCATTTTAGGATGTTGTCAAAATGATCAATGGTTTTGGTTAACTGTGCATATTTGTTACAAGGATTTTGCTTTTCTTTTTTTCCCAGTGGGTGAGAAGAGATGGTAGGGAAAGTAAATCAATGCTTGCTAATTGAAATACATTTTAATTTTTAAAAATAAATGCCTTTGCTTTGAATAATTGCTTTGTTTCCACTGAGTGTGACTGGGAAGCACCTCAGTGGGGGCTCGTGAGCTATGGCTTAACAGAATGCATGAGTGCCTTGAATCTGGGGTGACCATTTTCTGGGGAACTAGCGAGTTAGGCTGCTACATGTTGGATGGGGCACGAAGCTGCTTAAAATCCCTTAAATCGGCTTTAGCCCACTGAGAAGTCATGACATTGGCTCAGCCAGTGTACTGGATTTGGAGAAAGGAGATCTGGGTTCCAGTTCTGACTCTTTCCCTTCCAGATGAGCAACCTATGGTCAAATCATGTCACCTGTTGGACCTTGTGCAGAATGGGGATAAAAACATTTGCATTTCCTACCCCACTGGATTGTTGTGATGATTAAAAGAGATATTGCAGGTAAAACTCTTTATGCGTAAATGTAAGCTACTATTATTATTCTCATTAAACATTAAGCTGACTTCAAAGCAATGTATCTTGCAGATGGGGGAGATTAAGGCTCCAAACCCCAATTCCCTCACCTCATCCTACTTTATTAGGGCTGCTGCTTTCAGCAGCTGCTGTTGGGAGCTGTCTACCTAAATCATGTCCTTTCTGCTCTCTGGCAGTTGAAAAATTGGTGTTTTGTGTATCTCCCAAGGAAGGGGATTAGAATAGAATGCTTGTGAAGCCCTGCTCCCACCTCCCCTCTGCAGCTCCTTCCACCTTCCCCAGATGCAGGGCTCGGGGCTCTGCTCCTCCCTGCCTCCCCTGAGCTTCTCTTGCAGCTCTGGGGCCAGGCAGAGCCCCAGACATGGGAAAGAAGTATGCACGATGTGAGCATACCAATGCTGTGGGAGACGGCAGCTGATGACGCAGTCTCTCCTTATCCGTACTGTTTGACGTGGGCTTCCTTACGCAGGCAGAGAGATAAGGGAGATGAGAAACGTGATTAGGGTCTCTCTTGCATGTCTGAGTACACACACACACCCACACACACACACACACACACACACACCCCACACACACAGGTTTATACTGCAGTCCTCTTTTCTCTGCATGTAAACATGTGTGAGCACAATCACATATATACACACATATGCCAACTAGCTTGTGTTCTACCCATCTTGCACACATACATGTACAAATATATCCTACACCAACTGGCTTATTCTCCAGCATGCTTTCCTCTCTTTTGTGAATATAAATATATATTTACACATATGCATAATGGGTATACATACGGATAATGAGTCTGTTTTCCCATCCTCGTATACACATATGTGCATGAGCACAAACACACAAATGTACAATTCACCAACTGACTGGTAAGTGTTCCAGTCATCTTTTCTCTCACACACGAGTGTGAGATGCTACCCCAAAAACAGAAATAGGTGGATTCTTACAAAGCTTTATATGAACCAAACAGATTTTATTGGAATCCTGAGCTAGGTCTTCCTTTTTTGCTCAATTAATTTGGGAATTATGAGAGAGAGAAGAGACACAGAGAGAGAGAGAGAGAGAGAGAGAGAGAGACAGAGAGAGAGAGAGAGAGAGAGAAAGGGGGGGAGAGAGAGAGAGAGAAAGAGAAGATGATGCCTTGAAGACCAGGGCCACGGGCCAAAGACCTCGCAGGGCAGGGTGGGGAGGGAGGGAGGGGATTGGCACAACGTCCCCCCACCTTGGGCCTTTCCTCCAGCACCTGTACTAATGAGACAGTGAGAACAGAAGTGCAGAATCAGCAGAGATCTGGGTTGAATTCCTACCTGTGATGCTGACCGGCCATTTGCCATCAAACAGCTGACTTACCTTTTCTCTACCTCAGTTTCTTCCTCTGATGGTAATGCTGGCATTTCTACCTCCCAGGCTTGGTGGGAGGCTCATGGGATCATTTAGAGCTGGGAGGGCCCTTAGAGGCTTTCAGGTCCAGCCCCGCATTTGATAGTGAGAACCTGAAGTCTGCGCTGGAGAAGTGACTTGTCCTAGGTCACACAGCCAGGAAGTGTCCAAAGCAGGATTCAGACCCAGGACTTGTTGATTCCAAGTACAGCACTCTGTCCATTGTACTAAGCTGCCTTTCATATGAGATAACATGTGAAAAAGGGCTTTGCAAACCGTCCAGCATTGTGTCCATGTCATTCCCTGTGATGATTCCTGGGGATGTGCTAGAGACAAAGCAAATGCCACTTCAGGACCGACCCCAACCAGAAATCAGGGGGCCTCTGAAGTGGGAGGCTCTGCAGCCTCCTACAGAAATTGTGCAGGAGCTGATTTACTGGAGCAGCATGGACCAGATGGAAAATGGTAAAGCAGGAGAAGACTGACTCCATCCCTCAGCCCCTTCCTTTTTCTTACAGTCATAAAAGCTGAGAGCTCCCTGGGGCCTTGGAGAACCTTAGGTCCAAATCCTACCCCAAGCAGGAAACCCCTCACAATCCTGCCGGGCTAGTGTCATCCACCCTTATGACCCTGATCCGTCAAACATTTATTAATGCTAAAATCTGTTACTTGTTCCATGCTTCCTTTGTGCTGAGTCTTGAGTCAGGAAGAACTGAGTTCATATCTAGCCTAGGACATTTATTAACTGTGTGTCCCTGGGTAAGTCACTTAACCGCTGTCTATCTCCATTTCCTCATCTGTAAAATGAGGATAATAATAGCACCTTACCCCCAGGGCTGTTTTGAACATTTAATAAGATGATATTTTTAAAGTGTTTAGCAAACCTGAAAGTGGTATATAAAAGATAGCTATTATTATTATGCCATATTATTATATGGAACATCAGATAGAGGGATGGAGTCAGGAAGACTCAAGTCAAAGTCTCACCTTTGGCACTGATGGGCTCTGTGACTCTGGCCAAGTCACTTAACTTCTCAGTGTACCAGGAAACTCCCTAAGACTCTAAGTTGCAGAAGAGTGACTGATATGTATTGGTAGAGGGAGTATCCCACACTGGGAGCTTTCTGCACCTTCACCTACCCCCCCCAAAAAAAATGCTGTAGGTGATAGAGAGAATTATTGAGTAAGCATTTATTATCTACAAGACACTGGACTAGCTGCTGAGTCTACAAAGAAAAAAATGTAACCGACCCTAACCCCTAAGAAAATATATCCTACTGCAGAAAATAGTATTTATTAAGGAAGTAAATAGGAAAATGCAAATTAATTTCAGGGGAAGGAAGGAAATGTTAATGCTTCTTATTAAGGTTTTTTAATTTATTATGTGCCAGGCACTGGGCTAAGTGCTTTACAAATATCACATGTAATTCTCACAACAACCCTGGGAGAGAGGTGCTATTATTATGCCTATTTTACAGTTGAGTAAACTGAGGCAGGCAAAAGTTAAATGACTTGGCCAGGGTCACACAGCTAGTAAGTAGCTGAAGTCTCTTTTGAACTCAGTTCTTCCTCATGCTAGACCCAATACTTAATCCCCTGCACTGACTAGCTACCTCAGTTGCCTCCATGGGAGGGAGCACAACCCTTGAAGAGGTCCTAAATGATGCCAAGGGATGGAAATGAAGAGAGGCGAATTCCAGGTATGGCAGACAGTCTGTGCAAAGGCAAGATGAGCCGTGGAATGTTGGATATAGGTCACAGCAAGGAAAGCAAACTGACCAAAGTATAGAGACGGAGCCCGCCTGGGAAGCAAGACTGGAGGCAGCTGAGGGAGGGGTTTGGACGAGTGAATGAGGCAAAACGTCATCTTAAAAATGAAGAATATACTTTGTGAGCTGCCCATTTTTCAGGGTCATTGTGAAGAAAGCATTTTTATGTTGTAATGTGACACTCAAGACAAAGCATTCTGGTTTTGGACAGTTTTAATTATTAGAAAATTTTTCTTCATGTCAAAATTAAACTGACATTCTTGTAACTTCCAACCATAAACCTTATTTCTACCCTCTGTAAGTACATCTAGATATTTGAAGGACTTTTGCCCAAGGTTTGCTCCTGGAACAGAAAGCCTAAGTACGTTCAGGGGAACATCTCAATTTTTTGGCTCATTGTCCCCTCCCAGATGATTTGGTGATATCAGTATCTGGCACTAATCAAGAATAGCCACCAGCACCCCTTACAAGTACGTGGGATCACAATGCTCGAAACAAATTTATTTGTAAATGCTTGAAACACTCTTCCCTCCTCCACTCCACCTACTGACCTCTCTGCCTTCCTTTAGGTCCATACTAAAATTCCATCTTCTATAAGAAGCCTTCCTCAACCCCTTGTCATTCTAGTGCCATCCCTCTGTTAATCATTTCCTATTTACCCTATATATTGCTTGCTTTGTATATATTTGTTTACATCTTGTCTTCCACATTGTGATCTCTTTGAGGACACAGACTTTCTTTTCCCTCTTTTTGTATCCCCAGCACTTAGCACAGGATCTAGTACAAAGGTGCTTAATAAATATTTTTTGATCCAATAATTGATTGAAATTAATAGACAATGATGTGACTTGCATGTGATCCCAAATAAAGTAACTCTATCCCCTACCGAGCATTCCTTTTCCAGGGACCTGCGTAGTCTCTCCAACTTACAGTATTGACCTCGGTAGAGAATGATTGTTCCTAGCCCTGATCACTCTACTTTAATTAATAAAACTGAAAGTTGAAATCACTTTCTTGGGTACCATATTGCACTGCTATCTTATATCGAGATGAACGCCCCATCTCCACGTCTTTTCACATGAGCTAAAAAGTGATTCTATCTTTAACAACGTTCAACAATGTTTTTTGAGTAGCTATTGTTTGTGTGCATTGTTTCAAGAAGCTGAAGGTGATCCCAGACCCCACTTTACTGCCCTCACTCAACATTTGCTTCATCCATCCCTTTCCGCATGTGTCCCCCTTTCTACGTCCTTGTTCTTGCCTGCTTCCAGACTCTAGGTCATTCACTGGGAGCTCCTGCTTCTGTTTCATGACACTTGGACATCTTCCTCCGCTATCTCTTCCTTCATTCTTGTCTCCCATGAAGAGAGAGTCCTTCTGCTTGCCAAGACCAACACATCGACGTGTACCCTTGATCCTTCCACCTCAGATTTTGACTCTGAACTCATGTCTTGCCCACTCTTAAAAATATCCTCATTTGATCTAACGTTTCTATTAGATATAGACCTGTATCTTTCCTCCCCTTCTCATCTAAGCTCCTTGAGAAAGCCGTTGATATTAGATCCCTCCATTTTCTCTCCTCTCCCTTTCTTCTAAACAGCATTCCTCAGAAATGCTCTCTCCACAGTTAACCAATGAGCTCTTCATTGCCAAATCTAATGGCCTTCCCTCATTCCTCATCCTTCTTAGCCACCATTTCAGAAGTACTGAGGCCATCCACATTCACATTTCTCCTGGATCTGCTCCTGACTGTAAACTTTTCCCCCTTCTCCCTATATGGGGACCCTCTACTCCCCTCCCCTGCTTTCAGCCCCCCTTTTCTTCTGTTGTCTTCTCCAATTAGAATGTAAGCTCTCAGAGAATAAGGACTATGGTTTTTTGCTTATAATTGGATTCCCAGTATTTAGCATAATGCCCATCACAAGGTAGGCAAGAAATAAATGCTGGTTGACTTGGCGCAATTTGGCCTTTAGTTCCCCATCATGTGACTGGTCCTCTTCAAAAGTGAAGGACAGGGGCAGCTAGGTGGCGCGGTGGATAGAGCACTGGCCCTGGAGTCAGGAGGACCTGAGTTCAAATCCGGCCTCAGAAACATAACGCTCACTAGCTGTGTGACTCTGGGCAAGTCACTTAACCCTAATTGCCCTCACCAAAAAAAAAACAAAAAACTGAAAGATGAACAGCAGCGACAGTACAAATCCTATGGGGAGGAGGGGTAAAGAATGTAGCCAGCACAGCATGGCTGACGGGTTGGCTGGCTCAGCCATCAGGAGAAGAGAAGATCGTAGGATCATAGATTTACCTTTAGAAGGTTCCTAGTTAGCCATTAGGTCCAACCCCTTCATTTTACATATGAGGAAACTGAGGCTGATAGAGGCCAAGTGGCTTATGTGGAAGTGCCTGAGGCAGGACCTGAATTCAAGTCTTACTGACTTCCAAGAACGTGGACTTGGGATCTGTCCAAGCATAGGGCAGGAACTTGGGATTGAGTGAGAGCTGGAATCATTGAAGGTTTGAGCCTTTTCTGGTTTGGGATCTGTTGCAAAGATGTCTAGCCATTTTCTGATGTATGTTGGTAATCTTTCGTGGAGTAGCAAGGGCTTGTCAGACACAGAGACTGACTCTATTCACCATTTGCTTCCTTGCCTCCTCCCCTGGCCTGTCTCTCCAACTCTGAGTCCTTTGGTTCTCATTTCCAGGGGCCGAGAGCTTTGACGCATCCCACCCTGACCCTTTAGTTAACTTTTCATTTTTTTTTTTTTGAGGAGGCGCTGGAAGCTCTGAGATATAGTCATCAGAAGGACATAAACATTCAACTTCCCCTCTTCCATCAAAGAGAAGCAATCGTGATGAGGAAGAAAAGGGGTCATTGTCTAACAATCAGTCAGTCAGTCAACAAGCATTTACTATGTTTATTTTACTATATTTACTATGTTACTACTGGGGATAGGAAGAAAGACAAAAACATAGCACCTGCCCTCAAGAAGCTCCCATTCTAACGAAGGAGACAACATCTAAAGAATTTGGGGGGGTATGTATGTATATGTACGGATATGTATGTGGATGTGTGTATGTATATGTATATAGGTATGCACATATAAACAGAGTATGTGAAAGGTCATCCCAAAGGGGAAGTCACCATCTGTGAGGAAACAAGGAAATGCCTCTTGCAGAAGGTGGGATCTAAGCTGAGTCCTGAAGGAAGCCAGGGCGATCAGGAGGCAAAGGGGAGGAGGGAGCACTCCGGGCAGGGGGCACAGCCAGGTTAAAGGCACACAAGCAGGACAGGCAGGCTCTGCATGAGAATCTGCTTCACCACCTTTGAGCTTTCAAGTTTGTGTGCGAAAGAAGGAGCCAAGGGCAGGTAACAGAGATTGAACCCAGAAGAGTGGCATGGGCTTGTAAGAATGGGGCCAGGACTGCTGGAATTCTGAACGAGCTCAGAAATCCAAGGACAACAAACGGGCCGTATTGAAGAAATGAAGGCAGGAGAAATAACAATCCTGCTGCTCAGTGTGAATGGGACAAAAAGTACCCGAGAGAAGAGAAGGCTCTGCTACTGTATTCTCTGCCGCAGAGAATCTCCTTTGGCCTGGAAAGGACCAAACAAGAATGGTAAAAACGGGAGTTTGAGAGACTGAAGAGATAAGAAAGGAGGGAGGAAGATAGCAGTTAGCAGCTTGTGCTGAGGTCAAGTCGCTAGGACGATAGAAATTACCTCCACCGGTACAGAAGGACCTGGCACACGTGGCAACTGAGTCAGTGTCACTAAGCTTGAAAGCTTGTGGGGCATGGAAGAGGCACCACACAATGGGAGAGGAGGACGTGTTCAGCTTTTCAAAGATGGAAAAAGAATGAAGGCTGCAAACCAGAATACAATGAGTTTGGCTGGGCTTCCTGCAAAATCCGAGAGTGTGTTAGCAAAGAGTTGGTTAGTGACCATCTAGAAAAGGAAGCAGTAACCACCAAGAGCACCTTGTGTGTGTGAGTGTGTGTGGATAGATGTGTTACGTATTATATGCACATGTGTATTATATTACACATATATACATGTATATGTATACCTATGTATATTTCTATAATGCACACGTGGGTATACATGTGTATATAATACTTCTGTGTGTATGTTTACATATAGGTATATATGTGTGGTAATGCATCTGTATGCATATATATGTATATGAAATCTAGCCTTCCCAGGAGTTTGAAATCACAACAATAATAGCTAGCATTTATATAGCAGTTTCAAGTTGGCAAAGCACTTTAGCGCGTTCTCTCCTTTGATCATTTTATTCTCACAACAACCCTGAGAAGTAGGTGCTATTTTTATCTTCATCTTCCAGATGGGGAAATTGAGGCAAATAGAGATGAATTGACTTGTCCAGGGACACCCAGCTAGTAAATGTCTGAGGCACGATTTGAACTCGGGTCTTCTGACTCTATCCCCCTTGCCACCTAGCTGTCCTATGCAGATAAAGTGGCTAAAAATTCATACTCTTTGAAAGCAAAGACTCTACTATGAAGAGGCCAGTCATAGAAAAGAAAGGCCCCAAATACACTAAAATGTTTGTAGCAGCACTTTTTGTGATGGCAAAGACCTGCAAACAAAGTCAATGTCCCTTGGTTGGGGAATGTAACAGAATATTGTGGTGCTATAACAAACAATCAAGATAATGAGTACAGAAAAGCCTGGGAAGATCTAAGTGAACTGATGCAGAGTGAAGTCAGCAGAACCAGGAAAACAATACCCAAATGACTGCAACAGCATAAAGGGAAAGAAAAGCAAGACTCGAACAAGTGAAAATGAATTCTGTATAATTGGAATGACCAAGTTTGATCCCACGAAAGAGTCACAAGAAGGTTCCTGTCTCCCTTCTTTGAAGCGGTGGAGAACTATGTCTGCAGAGTACTGTAGACATCAGGTCAGACTCGATGTATTACTGTATTTGTTGAATTTTTGAATTTTTTCTCTTTTTTTAATTCTGAATAAGGGATAGCTGTATGGGAGGGGGAAGTAAGAGGGTACATTGGAAAGTATGGACTATATATAAACAAAATATCACAATAAAAGTTGTTTAAAAGAAAGTGCAAGTCATATCAGATGAACCTCATTTCCTTTTTTAACGAGTTTGCTGAAGCGATAAATCAGGAGGCTATATCGACATGGTTAACTTTTAGCAAAATGCTTGTTAAGGTCTCTCTTTGGTCAATGCTGAAGAGAGGAGAGTTAGAAAATCCTACAATTACAGTAAATGTATTTGGAATTAGGCTGGAGGCTGAAGGAGCCGTTGTTAATGGTCCTGTGTCTGCCTGAATAGAGGTCTCCAGTTGGGTGTCCTAGGGATCTGTGCTTGGTCCTGTGAAAAGCATGTTTATCAATGACTTTGATGAATATGTTGATGTCACATTTATCAGATTTTCAGATGACAAATATGAGAGGGATAATGTACACACAGAATGACAGAGTCCAGATCCAAAAACATCTTGACAGGCCAGAGGATGGGGCTGAATCTAATAAGATATAATTCAATAGGGATGGATTTAAAGGCTTACACTTGGGTTCAAAAATCAATTTAACAGGTAAAAGACGTGAGACGTGTGTCTAGACAGACAAGTTAGTCTGAAGAGGATCTAGGGGTGTTGTCTGTTATAAACTCAACATGTTTCAACAGTGAGAAATTATAGTCACAGCAGCTAGGTGGTGCAGTGGACAGAGCTCAGGGCTTGGAGTCAGGAACTGAGTTTCAATCTTGGCCTTGGATATTTACTGGTTTTGTGACCCTGTGCAAGTCCTTTAAACCTCAGCCTCAGTTTTCTCATTTGTAAAATGAGGACAAAAAATAGCAACTATCTCGTTCTCCATTCACAAGGATCGAATGAGATAACACAATATAAGATGCACTTTGCAAACCTTAAAGCACTATAGAAATGTAAGCTGTTATTATTAATTAGCGCTTTACAGTTGGCAAGGCACATGGGCGAGGTCATAGCATTTGAGTTAGGTGGAGAGCACTCTCAATGGCCTCTACCATCCTCGGCTTCTTTTGCAGCTGTGGACTCTGCCTAGGGGTTGGCGGCGTGCCAGCAGTGTGCAACACACCAGCTGATAACACCCAGCGCCCACCTGGCATATATGCCAAAGAACCCAGCTAGGCTGCAGAGAGCCAAGGCCAAAGCCCAGTCTTCCTACCTCCCAAGCCCAGGACTCTGTGTCCACTGGACATGGCAGCCCTCATCCTGCCCTTTTGTCCCGGCACAAGACATTTCCTATCCATTGCTTACCCTTACAGGGCATAGATTTGGGATGGAGCCCATTTATTCCCGGAATGACTCAGATTTGCTGACTTCCTTCCCACTTTCAGTTACTTTATTGGCCAAAAAAACAAAAGAAGAAAATAAAGCCACTCCATTTGCCCCAGTCCCCTTGGCTCTCTGAGCTGCAAGTGTGAGGACAGGGATGGAGGCGTGACATGCCCGGTGAGGTATTTGCCAGTGTTCTATTTTCATTAACCGATGACATTCAACTGCCACAATGTAATAAGCCAGCATTTATTACATTGTAACATTTCTCTGTTACAGACGGGCAGTTACCGTTGCTCCTCTAGCCTAGAGAAAATCCGTAAAAGTCACTTTGTAGCCAGTTTCTTAGGCTTCAGGAAACCTCTTTTCGGTGATAAGCTTTGACAGGTGAATTGGCATTATTAGCCCTGGGAGGAGATCTCTGAGCCACCTAGCCAGCCTCTTTATCAGACAGAGAAGGAAAATGAA
>NW_020954582.1:10811846-10857319 GCF_900497805.2 Vombatus ursinus
GGTGGCTCAGTAGATAGTGTTGGGCCTAGAATTGGGAAGACCTGAGTTCAAATCCTGCCTTAGACACTTACTAGCTATGTGATTGGCCCTGGGCAAATTGCTTGACCTCTCTCAGACTCAGTTTCCTCATCCATAAAGTAAAGTTAATAACAGCACTTGTTCCACAGAGCTGTTTTGTGAATCAAAGGGCTTAACAGGTATAACGTGCTTTACAAACCTTAGAATGATACACAGATGTTGTGATGATCAAATAAACTAACTATGTAAAGTGCTTTATTAACCTTAGAGTGATACACAAATATTATCCATTAGCTATAATTAGCTGTCTCTGACAAATCGCTTGACCACTCATGGTCTCAGTTTTTCTCTCTCTGTAAAATGAGGAGATTAGATTAACTAACCAGAGGTGGGGAACCTGCAGCCTCGAGGCCATGTGGGGCCCTCTAGGTCCTCATCCCTTTGATTGAATCCAAACTTCACAGAACAAATCCTATAAAAGGATTCAGTCAAAGTGCCACCCTTGAGGACCTATAGGGCTGCTTGTGGCCTCCAGGCCCAGGTTCCCCACCTCTGAGCTAACCTGTTCAATTAAATCTGTGACTCTATGAAAACATGAATCATAAACAAATTGAACTAAGATTGAAATGCAGGCCCTCAAACTCAACTCTCCATGCTTTTTTTTTTCCTCCATTGTAACACCCTGAAATCCCACTCCAAGCTACCTTGTTACCATGGATTTCTCTGGATTAGACTTTCATTCTGTGATAAAGACAAGTATGAGGTATTTCTTAGGTTGATATTAATAGCAATAATAATTTCTTTCAAAATGTATATGTCATTTATCTCTAAGGAGTTCACTCTCTTCCACTCCTCTCCTCCATATTTCTATAAAGCAGAGATGGGTTGAGTATTTTAAATGACACTAATCTCTCACAGAAAGTCATCTGCCCATTAATTGAAATGTTGCTTGTGTTCAGCAGAGGCCTGGCTCTAATATGATTTCATGGTACCTTTCCAAAAGTCACTGTCCACCGCAGGGAACCGTGGCCAGACACCCGTCATCTCCTCTCACTCAGTGGAAGATTGATCTGTTAGGATTTTGTTGGGGGTTTTTTCTTCCAATTTTTTCCTCTCCCTGCCCCCAGCACTCTCCAATACTCCACTGCAGGCAAGGTCCCCTTGTCTCCAGCCAGCTCTGTCACTGACTAGTCAAGTGGTTAACCTAACATTACTTCTGAAATAATGCTGGGCAGCCCGACACCATGGTTTCTGAAACTTAGACCACTGTTGCCTGGTGGGACAGAAGGCTGTGGGTTTGTGGAAGGAACAACGGGCTTGGGGTCTGACAACCTGGGCTTGTTTCTTGATTCTGAGTAAGTCATTTAACTAAAATGGGATTAATTAAACATACCTTACTCACCTTACAGAGTCATTTCCAGGAAAGCACTTTGTAAACTATAGAATTCTTTGTAAGTGAATTGTCATTATCATTAGTTCAATGCATATATATGTTCATAACAACTCACCTTTAGGTGGTACTGTACAATTTGCAGATCATTATACATCTATATGATTATATAGATGATTACATATGATAGATAATTATAATTCTATCATATATATGTATAGTGATCAATAAACTGTACAGTACTGTATCAGTCAGTTATTATTAATGAAAATTTATTAAACTAATGATAATAGTTGAACTAAGATAATTATACTTCTCTGTTGTGTGTATATGTACACATATGTGTATACATATATATACACTAATACATCCATAATTTGAACCTCACGGCAACTTTATGAGCCAGAAACCATAAGTATCACAATCCTCATTTTCCAGATGAAGAAACTGAGGCACAGAGAAGCTAAACCCATGGTCAAATAGCTAGTAAATCTGAAAACAGAATTTGAACTCAGGTCTTTCTATCATTTCAAGGTTCTGTCTACTATTTTATATTGCCTAAGAGATGAAGGAAGGGTGATGGATCAGACAAGACACGATTATAATTCTCCTGGAGTCTAGGGAGAGGGATTGCCCATTCAGTTCTACTACAAAATTGGATGTGATAGATGCATAAAAGGAGGGCCAAAAAATAAATTCTACGGCAAGTCCAAGGAAAGAAATGATAATAGCCTATGTAGTCCTTGAGGACATGTCCAATGTACATGGTGGGCTCACCAGTTAAAGCTACCTATGCTCAAGGAATTCTCTGAGTCCACATCCATTCAACACCCTGACTTATAAGCCCCCACCAGAGTGTTTTCATTTATTAGTCTGTCATATTAGGCAATTAGTTCAAAGCCAAGACGTTTAATAAAATTGTCTAGTAAGAAAAGTTAACAATAAAACATCTCCCCATATACACTTATTATAAACCTGGGGCACATTGTCCCACAAATATGCACACAATTAGTGCGTTAGCCTGAGGAGGAGGCTTATGGCTAGAGAACACACAAAGAGGAATAGTTCATGCCTGTAACTGCAGGGCTGCCAGTATCTTCTGGCAGGGTCATCATGCTGTTCTAACAGTGTCTGTTGCCTGCTGGTCTCGTGAGGCATGTAGCCTCTCCTCATGCGTGGTCATGACTGTGTAGCCTCTGCCCAGTGTTACCCCCTGCTGGTCTCCAATGATTTCTACTTTCTGATATTCTGCTGGGCTGGTGGGAGCTTTTAGGGGCGTCTTCACTAGAAAGAAGGTGAGGAGTTTTGATTTCTGGCTTTCACTGGAATTCTCAGCTGAGGGGCTGCTTCTTATAAGCAAAGAAATGGATCTGTCATTGCCGTTTTAGCTTAAAGTAAAAAGCTTTTTTTCTATGGTTTTTTTTAGCTTCTCTGTGGTTTTCTATGGCTCTAATACACCTAGTAACTGAACTAAGTCAAAACTATTTGACAAAACTGAGTCTAAAATTTCCCTCCTCTAAGGAGTACATAAGTTCCCAGCACCTTGATTGGAATGGACCTTCTCCCTCAAGAAGGAGATTCCTCTCCCCCGCCCCCCGGGGAACTTGACTCTTTGGAATGCAAAACAGTCCTAGGTAAAAAGGGCCTTAGGATGAGATTATTATCTTTGTTTGACAGATAAGAAACTGATGCCCAGGAAAGGTATGTGGTTGTATAGAATCGTGAAATCTCAGAGTTGGGAGGAACCTCAGAGGACATGAATTCCAACCTATTACCTAACAGGAATCCCCACTTCAAAATCTCCAATAAATGGGCTTCCAGCCTGTGCTTGAAGAATTCAACCTGTTCTCTGGGACAACTCATTGTTCGGACATTTTTCCTTGCAACAATTTGTAAGCCTCAATTTACTTCTTTTCAACTTTGGCCCCATTGTTCCTGGATCTGCCATCTGGAAATGAGCAGAGGGCTTCTCCATAATTCTTCTCCCACTAAAATATGTCTTCCCCATGCAAGGGTACTTGGAATTTGATTTGTGTATATCTTGTATGTACCTTACGTATGTCAGTATCATCTCTCCCATTAGAATGTGAGCTCCATGAGGGTAGGGACTGCTTCACTTTTACCTTTGTATTCCTAATTATTTTTCCTTTATTGTTACAAGATTTTATTCTCTCCCTCCCTCCCTCCTCCCCTCTCCTGCCTTCCTTCCCTCTCCCTCTGTCTGTCTCTGTCTGTCTCTTTCTCTCTCATTCCCCCCCCTTATTGAACAACTTTAAAAATCTCACACAGACTGAGTGCAGTCCAACCAAACAAATTCCCACATTGTCTGTGTCCAATACATCTGTCTTATTCTGCATTTGACATCCCTCGCCTCTCTGGCAGCAGGTGGCTCGTGTGTTTCATCTTCACGTCTCTGAACTCACGGCTTTTTGTTGCATCAATCAGAGCTCTGAAGTCTCCAAAGGTTGTTTTTGTCTCTAATGCTGTTGTTATTGTGTAAACTGTTCCCATAATCCATGCTCACTTCACCCTGCATGAGTTCATAAAGACCTTCCCAGTTTCCTAAGAAATTGTCCATCTTGTCCTTTCTCGTGGCATAATATTCATATATCATAATTTGGTTAACCATCCCCAGTAGGTGGGTGTCAACCTTGTTTTCAGGTTGGAAGTGACTTCAAAAAGAGCAGGCATAAATATTTATGGTACATATGGATCCTTTCCCTCTTTCTTTGAGCTCTTTTGAGTTTAGACCTTGTGAGTCTAAGGGTATGCATGGTTTAGTACCTTTTGGGGCATCATTCCAAATTGCTTCCCACCATAGCTGGACCAATTCATTCCTAAGTCCACCATCAGTGCCCTGGGGTGCCAATTTTTCTGGAGTTCCTCTAACATGTACATTTCCTTTTTTTTAAAATTTTTACCAATCCGATGTATTCTGGAGCACTCTGGAGTTTGCTTATACTGGCTTATGAGAGCTGATTGTTAAATTTTCCGTGTAAGCATTTAAAATCAGCAAATACTACAGATCAAGATTTGATTCATTGTTTTGTTGATTGACTTATAAAAGTGATTGAGAAAATATTAATAATGCAGATTAAACTTAAATATTAATAGCCCCTCTCTTTGTGGTGGCAAAGATCTGGAAACTGAGGGGTTGGCTGCCCCCCAATGGAAATGACTGAACAAGTTGTGGTACATATGACTGTCATGGAATCCTGCTGTGCTGTAAGAAACGCTGAGCTCAAAGTTCTTAGAAAAACATGTAAAGGTTTGCAGGAAACAATGAAGTGAAATGAGCAGAACCAAGAGACCGATGTATACAGTAATAGCAACGTTGCTTGAAGAATAACTGTAAACAATTAAGTTATTCTGAGGATTATAAATATTCAAATCAACTACAAAGAACCTAGGAAGGAAGATGCTGTCTACCTCCAGGGAAAGAACTGATAAATAAAAGTATGCACAGTGTGGTTTTACATGTATGTATATACACACGTCTCTATCTGTCTGCCTATCTGTCTAGATCTATATCTGTGTCAAATGGTGGCCTTCTCTAGTGTTGGGTGAGAAGGGAGGGAGGGAGGGAGACAGTGTAGAACTCCAAATGTAACAAAAAGAATAAATAATTTTTTGCTTAAAAAGCATGCCATGTGTACATTGCCCCCCCCCCCCACCAGGTTGTTAAATATTTACCTGTGTATCTGTATGGTCCAGCCGAATTCCTGGCACACAGTAGACTCTTAATAAATATTTGAGTGATTAATTGATTGATTAAGCACACCCAGTTGCTTCAGTAAATCTTCTAAGGACATGATCTCAAGGCCCCTCTTTCTCCTGGTCCCTTTCCAGTTTCTCAATTTCATTCTTTACATGGGGCTCCCAAAAGTGACCACAATCAGCAACACAGATGTGGCCTGACCTCAGCTACACACAGAGAAGGGAGAAGCCTTGTTCTTGCCATCATCCCCAAGGCTTCCACGTCCGTGTCCTGAACTCTGAAATCCCTTTATCCAACCCTGATCTGGTATCATTCCGCCTTTCTCTTGGCCTTCCCTTAGACTCCTAAAGCTGTCCTCCATCCTCACCTGGATCTCTAGGTCCCCCACTCCTAGCTCTCTGCTAGGCCATCACCCCTGCCCTGGCTGCACTCTCCTCCTCTCCCCATCTTGGCCCCATAAGATACCAGCTCTCTTCTAGACTTTCCCCCTCTTTCCAGGACTGGTCCAAACTTAAACCAACAGAGCCTCAGCTTTGGATTTCTCCCACCATCCTCTGCCTTGGCTCCTATCCATACACCACTATTCACAACACAGGAGTCATCTTGGACTCTTCTCTCTTTCCTTTCCTCCCTCCTCCCGCATCCAAGCTGTTGCCAGAGCCTGTCAACTTCACTTCTGCACCATCTCTCGAATACGCCTCCTTCTCTCCTCTGACACTGCCCCCACCCTCACCTCACTCCTGGACCATCGCAATGGTCTGCTGGGATCTAGCTGCCTCAAGTCTCTCCTCACTCCGGTCCGTCCTCCGTTCAGCCACCAGAGTGATTTCCCTGAAGTCGGGGTCTGATCACATCATCCCCTACTCAGTAAACTCTAGTGCTCCCTGCTGCCTCCAGGATCAAATAAAAAATGCTCCGCTTGGCATTCCAAGGCCTCCCTAGTGTAGCCCCGCCTACTTTTCCAGTCTTCTTATACCTCACTCCCTGACACACACTCTTTGATCCAGTGACACTGACCTCTGCTCTATTCCACAAACAACACCCTTGGTCTCTTGGTTTCAGGCGCCTTCTCGGCCTGTCCCCCCTACACAGAATGCTCTCCCTCCCACCTCTACCTTCTGGCTTCCTCCAACTCCCACCTAGACTTCCATCTTCCTTGAGAAGCCTTTCCTCATGTCCCTTAATCTCAGTGTCTCCTCTCCGACATTCTCTCCAATTTACTGTCTATCTCTTGGCTGTTTGCATGTCGTCTTCCCCATAAGACTGGGAGCTCCTTGAGGGCGGGAACTGGCTCTGCCTTTCTTTGTATGCCCAGAGCCTAGCACAGTGTAAGGAGTTAGCAAATGCTTACTGACTGACTGGCCATGACGCCCTCTCAGCTGAAACCTGGCCTCATGTTTCACTGGAAAAAAATGGGGCCATTTGCCTTCTTCACCTCTCCTGCTCATTTAACATGACTGATGCTTTCCGCATTTCTCTCTCCTTCATCCCCACCTCGCAGTAAGAGGAGGCCCCATCGGCCCCATCGTCTACTTGCTACAGCAAACATCTCTAAATGTATGAGGGATTTCCATTCCATCCTATCTTATCAGGAAGACTGGCCCCTCTGTTGTTCCTATCCCTTCACTAATCTTCAATCTCTCCCTGTCTACTGGCTGTGGCTCTGCTGCCTACAAATGTCCCCATCTCCTTCTTCCTCCCAGAAATCCTCACTTGATCCACCCCTCCCCTCTAGCTCCCCTCCCACTGGCCTAGCTACACCCCCGGAGAAGGTCGTCCCCACTTCCCCGCCTCACGTTCTTTAACTCTCTGTAATCTGGCTTCCACCCTCACTGTTCAATCCAAACTGCTCTCCGGAGTTACCAGCGATCTCTTCCACAAATCTGATGTTCTTTTCCCATTTCTTATCTTTGTGACCCCTTGGACGCTGTCTCTCACTCTCTCCTCCAAGGTTTTCCGTGACATTGCCCTTCAGTGGCTCGTTTCCTACCTGCCTGACCACTACTTCTCAGTCTCCTTTGTTGAATCTCCACCCAGGTTGGTTCCTGAACCCACACACTGTCTTGGGCCTTCTCTTCTGCCCCTATGCTATTTCATTTGGTGATCTCTCTCTGTCTCTGTCTCTCTCTCTGTCTCTCTGTCTCTGTCTCTGTCTCTCTCTCATCCAATCTGTTGCTATGTCTTGTCAGTTCTCCATTCTACCTTCATAACATCTCTTGTGTTTGCCCCCTTTTCTCCTATGACACTGCCCCACTCTGGTTCAGGCCCTCATTACTTCACCCTGGATGATTACAGTCACCTGCTGGTGCATCCCTCCATCTCAGGTCTTTTCCCATTCCCGTCTGTATTTTGCTGAGCTCTCAGAGGTCTTCCTAAAGCACAGGTCCTAATGAATCTCTCCCCTGCTCGGTAAACTCTACTGGCTTTGGCTCCCTATTTCTTCCAGGATGAAAAATAAAACACAATTCTCTGCCTGGCTTCTCCTGCCTTTCCTGAGCTGGCCCCTTCTGACCATTCCCCCTCCACACCTTGTAATCCAGGGACATTGGCCTCTGCGCTTTTTCTCCAACAAGATCCTCCATCTCCCGATTCTATGCATTCTCCCTAACCGTCCCCCAGGCCTAGAATTTCCTGCCACCTCACCTCTGCCTCTCTCGTCCCTGGCTTCCTTTGAGTCTCAGTTAAAATCCCACCTTCTACAAGACGCTTTTCCCAGTTCTCCTTAGGACTCATGCCTTCCCTCTGAGATACCTCCAGTCTGTCCGTTTAGCCTGATGTATCTTGTTGAGACGTGGTTGTTCACACGCTGTCTCCCCTGTTAGACTGTGAGCTCCTCCAGGGCAGGAACTGATTCTGGTCTTTTGTTGGGTCCCAGCACTTAGCACAGGGCTTGGTATGTAGTAGGTACTTAATAAATACTCATTGACCTAACCAGGACAGAGGACAGCGGCAGAATCATCTTATTGCTGCAAGCTATGCCTTTGCTCTTTTGGCTAAGACAACAATAGTGTTGTGGGCTCCCTGCCAACATATTGAGCTTGCAATCCACTGATACCCCCAGATCCTTTCCAGATAAATTGCTATCTGGCCATGCCTCCTCCATCTGGGATTTACAAAGCTGATTTTCTGGACCCAGATGTAAAATTGTACCCTTTCCTGAGTTCTCGTGGCTCACAAAATGGCAAGGCAGAGACTGGAACCCAGGGCTTTGGTTCCGAATCTGCTGCAGTGCAGACCTAAGTCTGTTTCCAACTTTGGAGAGAGGGGTGAGAAGAGGAACAGGGATGGCTTTAAGGAAAAGGCTCTAAGGCTGTTATCTGCCTTCCGGCTGGGAATGTGGCACTTCTGTGTCTTTGGCTCAGTTGGCTTTGCAATCTTCAGAACTGAAATCCTGGTGATCTATTTGGAAAACAAAAAATAATCCCCTCTTTTGACGGGCTGGGGATCGTCTGTGTGTAGCCTGATGTCTACAGCCACGATTCACTGGGGGCTGTCAGCTCAGGAAGGGGCCATGCTGGCCAATTGGAATGAAAAGCCCAGGAAACAAGTCTTCATTGTAGGATGACATCAGCACCCAAAGCCTGAAGACTCGATGAGAAAAGAATCCATTTGTCCCATAGACTGAACACCCCAAACCACTTGGCTTCATCGTACTTGACCCCATGAAGTGACTATTCTGCGGCTGTCTCCCAGGGCAGGGAACAAGTGGACACAGATGTGAATGCACCAACAGGAATGACTCCAGTTCGTACAAGCACCAAGTGCATTCCCAAGCTGTTTTTCCTCGCCTGGACCCCCAGACAAGCCCCAGAAGCAGGTAATATTGTTCCCACTGCTGGAGGCAACTAGGTGACAGAGTGGAGAGACTGTCAGGCCTGGAGTCATACCGTATGCCCCTGGGCAAGTCACTTTGCCTCCTGTCTGTCTCCGTTTCCTCAGCTGTAAAAATGGGGATAATAATATACTATCTGGGACAGCTAGGTGGTGCGGTGGATAGAACACCGACCCTGGAGTCAGGAGGACCCAAGTTCAAATCCAGCCTCAGACACTTGACACTAGCTGTGTGACCCTAGGCAAGTCACTGAACCCCAATCGCCTCACCAAAAAAAAAAAATAATAATAATAATAATTAATAATGATAGCACTATATCATGGAAATATTGTGAGAATCAAATGAGATAATATTTGTAAAACCCCTAGCATGAGGTCTCCGCAGAGTTGGTGCTTAATAATAATAATAATAATAATAATAATAACCCTAATGCTTATTTCCTTCTCAACTATATGACAGCTAGAGAGGCTGAGGCCCAGAGAACTTAACTCACCCAACGTCACACAGCCAGTCGGGTAAGGGCTGACTTTCAAACCCAGCTTTTCTGACTGGAAGTTCTGGATTCCTTCCTCCATAGCACACTCGTTCCCAAGCCTTTAGGATAATTTATTGGGTTTTCCTCTCTGGGCCTCAGTTTCCTTATCTGTGAATGCTCTGGGGGGGTGGGGAACTTTATGATGTAATGGATAGAAAACCAGCCTCAGGACCAGAAAGACCTGAATTCAGGTACTGCCCATGACCCGGACTGGCCTGTGCGACATGGGACAGGTCACTTCTCCTACTGGTACTCTCAGGGAATTCTCAAAGACTGTATGTAAACTGCCAAGAAGGTGATGACCCTCATTGGGAGGGGACAGTTCCTGACCCTGCTGAAGTCGCAGGCACGTTTTGGGGGGCGGGCTCTGGCCCGGATGGCCACTGAGATCCCTTTCAGGTCCAGCTGCCTGCTTGTCTTTGCCATGCTGTGTATGTGGCAACAAGAGCCGTGAGCTGGAGCACAAGTGGGTGGGGTGAAGTCCAGGCTATATCACCTGCTCCTGGAGGGCTCGCCTTGGGCAGAGGGGCAGGGGTGCCCCTGCTCTCTGCCTCCCGTGGGTCTGCTTTCCACTGTACTTTAAGTTTGCAGAATGCTTTCCTCTGAACAACCTTGTGAACTCAGCAGGACAAGCATCAGATTCACATTCTCCTCATGATCTGTGCAGCTTGGACAAACAGCCTAACCTCTCTGGACCTTCATTTCCTCTCTTGTAAAATGAGGGGGCTAAACTAGGTGGATACTAAGGCCTCTTCTAGCTCTGTGATCCTAATTCAACAAGCATTTTGTGTGTGTGTGTGTGTGTGTGTGTGTGTGTGTGTGTGCATGTGTGCACTCAAATAATCTGGCATCTCCCAGAGGTATGCATACCCTCCATTAATTTAGATCACAACTCATGCACTACTGTACATCCTGCATACCCTCCATGGAAGAGGTTGGAGACCCTGCTTCCAATGGAATATGCCATCTACACCCAGAGAACCTCTGCACATTGAAACACACTATTTTCTCTTTTTTTTTTGTTTCTTGTGATGTTTCCCTTTTGTTCTGATTCTTCTTTCACAACATGACTAATGTGGAAATATGTTTGGTATGATTGTTCATGTATAGCCTATATCAGATTGCTTGCCATCTGTTGAAAACTATCTTTACATGTAATTGGAAAAAAAAATACTATTAAGGAAAAAAAAAAAAACATTGTTTAGTGGGCTCCCATACTATAGCCATGTAATGAAGATACAGACTGTTGATTGCCTGTTAGGCAGAAAAGTGAGGAGCGTTCTGAAGACACCGGGCAGCCAGCTCCTGGACCTTGCTTAGCTATGTGTCTTTCCTGCCTTGATGCTGGTCAGGTGGGAGAGAGAGAATACATCAACATGGGACCCATGAACAGAGGCCTCCAGTCTGACTCTGCTTTTGTTCTTTCTGTTTTAGGGGAAGGAGTCTATCGTGGTGGTAATGGCGGTGGCGATGGTGGTGGATAACCTTGTGAGCATTACAAGGTCAGGAGACCAAGTCACCAGAGTCCAAGAGCTGGAATTCACAATGGGATTTTTAAGAAGCTAAATGATGAGGAGTGAGGTCCCAAGCAACCTGCCCAGCAGAGCCCAGCGGCGGCAGAAATGCAGACTCATCCACCCATCAGACATGCAGCCTCTGTAAGTGAATTTGATGAGGGGATGCCTAGGGAGAAGCTGTTAAATCTGAGCAGGTTTGTGGAAGGAGGGGCCATGCCAGGTACAGGCTTCTCCCATCAGGTGCATTTATGCCAAGCAGCCCCAGGAAGGAGGGGAAAGTGGAGACGATCATGGCAGGTGTTAAGTGCCCCCATTAGCAGGAGAAGAGAGGGCCTGGGTCATTCTGTCCCCAGGTGGCATGGGGCTAGAAGTTCCCCAGATGTTGGTACCTCAAGGCAAAGCCCTGTTTGCTGTGCCCCAGCTGAGGGTGGCATTAGTAACAACTTCCCAGACCCACCCTCTCTCACTGACGCACCACCATAGCTTCTCTCATTTCCTTTTCATCTGTGCTTGAGAAAAGACTTATCTCTGTAAAAGCCACAATGCAAGGGGGGCATCGTTGAAAATCGCCCCAGAGTAGGTCCCCACGAGACCTTGCTCTGGGCTCTACCTCTGCTGCTCACTAACCACGTGACTTTGGGCAGGTCTCTCCTCCCCTCCTCCTGAGCCTCAGTCCCCCCCCCCACTGTAAAATGAGGGAGCTGGGTTCATTGCTGTGTTATGTCCCTGCCAGCTCTGACATCCTGTGATTTGGTAATTGAGCTTCTTTGGAAATGAGCAGAGAAAAAAACCCCAAAGGTCAATGTAGCTGAAGGCAGACAGTTGATTTTGTATGCTTTGTGCAAGAAGCCCTGTGTCTTGTCTGGACGTGATTGGGAAAAAGTGCTTGTGGGCACTGGGGCTAATCAAGGGTGATTGAAGTTTAGTTTAATAGAAATTTGGAAATTTCTGGAGCCTCCTTCGGGCCTGTCCCGGGGTGGAGGCAAAGGGGAGGTGGATCGGGCCCTGGGGAGGGAGGATAGACAGCCCCTGGAAACCTTTCAATGCCAAGGTCCCTGGAGAATCTTGGGGAAGGGTGTGCGGGGTCTGGGAGAAAGCCCCTGGATTCTGCGGGCCCTGGACACAGAGCCCGGCTGATCCACCTGCAGCCTTGGGAAGGCGGCTTTCTCTTTCTAGGCCCGGCTCCTCATCAATCACACAAACTGCCAATCCACGGAGCATTCCTTATCTCATTTTTCATCAGGCCTTTGCCCAGGCTCTATCTGTCCTGGAAAGTTCCCTTCTTTCACTCTCCCCTCTTCAGATGTTGTATCACTACTGACTCCCCCAGATGTCTGTGGCCCCACCATCATTTCATATCCACTTCCCCCCATAAGAATGTAAGCTCGCTGAGGACATAGGTTTCATTTCCACCTTTGCAACAGCCCCAGTCCCAAGCGCAGCATAGGTGCTCGGGCAATTCTGTTTGTTTTGCTTTTGTTATCAGTTAAGGGGCTTGGATTGGATAGAATATGATGTCCGAGATCCCTTCCAGCCCAGCCCTCACACAAGCAGGAGAAACGGCTGGCCGGAGATCAAACCTTTCCAAGCCCAAGCCCAAGGACCTTCCCCAGAGCCCCTCTGCCTCCACGCCCCCATCTGGGAGCACCGCAGCCTGGCTGGCCCAGCATTCAGCAGGACAGCCCCATGGGGCTGCAAAGTCCTAAAACATCCCAGACAAAGTCATTTACCCGAGACAGATTCATTTTGTTCCCCAAGCAGGAGAGGGGATTTACACATAGTAGGAAGGCTTGCATCAGCAAACAAGCATTGACCTACTGTGAGTTTGGAACAATTGTGTGGGCAAAAGGGAAAAGCAAAATCCGGCTGGAAAGACAGGCTGGAGCCATATTGTGAAGGGCTTCTAGTGACATGCTGGGCACAGACCGGGGGCATGACCCAGAAGTCAGCAGGCAGACAGACCCTGGAGCCCTGGGCAGGGGAGTGACATGGTCAGACCGGCGTTTCTGGAATGGTGCTTTGGCAGCTGCCAGGAAGAAACAAGAGAGGCTAGGATCAGGAAAACCAGTGGGAAGGCTGCTGAACTGGTCCAGGCAAGAGGGATGAGGGCCTGAGCCAGGGAGATTGTGGTGGGAGGGGAGAGAGGAGAGAGGGTACCGAGGAGGAGGAACCCGCAAGGCTTGGCAGCTGAAAGGATGTGAGGGGGTGAGTGAGAGGGAGGAAGGAAGAAGCATTCCAGAATGTGAGTCTGACCAGGGAGGGTTAAGGGGAGAGATGCTCAAGTTCTGTTTTAGAGATGTGTTAGGAGCTGTGTTAGAAATCGAGGGGGAGATGTCCCAGCAGGCCACTAGAGATGCAGGATTGTGCTTAAAAGAGAGAAGGCTGGACGTGAGGAGTTTGGAGTTGTTTTACTTGGAAATGATCATTGAATTCATGGGAAATTATGGGACCACCACTATGGGCCTGGAGTCAGGAAGACCCGAGTTCAAATCTGGCCTTAGACACTAGCTGGGTGTCTCTGGGCAAGTCACTTAATCCAACTGTAAAATGGGCATAAGATCAGCACCTACCTCCCAGGGTTTTTGTTATCAGATGAGATAATAATTTTAAAGCACAGTTCCTGGCACATAGTAAATGATATATAAACATTAACTATTATTGTTGTTGTTAGAGAAAAGACAAAGCCCCAGAGCATAACCACACGTGAGGACAGTGGGGACTCACAGGTCATGAGCCTACAAAGTAGACTGTGAAGAATTGGTTGGGCAATTAGGAAAAATTACAGAATTGAGAGTTGAAAGTTCCTCAGACTCCAAATCCATCATTCCCTGCCGGCACCAGGAATGTGCTTTCCAGCCCTGAAGGCCTCTTCCAGCTCTGCAATCCTGTGGTTCTGCAAGAGTGGCTCCCACTGCTAGAAGGCTTTGAGGTTTAGCTCAGCCTTGCTGGGCCACGGAACCTGGCAGCTGATCATTCCAGGGATCCCTATTTGGACCCGGGCAGTCTAGAAATTTGACTAAATGAGTTAAAAAAAAAATTCTCAGCAGTGGCTTTGGGGATGTTTTTAGAACTTTCAGTTGCAAAATGCTGACACATTTCTCCTAAACAGGCTTTTAAATCCCCCCCCCCCCATTAAGTGGAGGCACAGACATGGTTAAGTTGCTTAATGAGGCTTTGCACATGATGTATCGTGTTTATTTCGGGACGATCACGCCATTGTTATCACGTAAATAGCATTACTCAATTTTATTAAGAAAAAGTCTTCCGAGGATTCTGTTTTTCTAGAAGGGTTTTATATTAAGCTTTGCAAACTGTCCAAGGCCAAAGCTCCAGCACTGTGAGCGTTCAGCAGAGCCAGGCTAAAATAAGAAAAAGATTAACTGGGTTCTAAAATGAGATGTACATAAAACAATTTATCAACTTCATTCTTTTAGAGAGAGGGTGACACAGGAGATGAAAAACACTTCCAAAGTTTCCCATTACCATAACATTTTTATGGGGACATTTATTATGCAGGAAGATAAACTAGAACCATTTGATGGTGCATGTAAAACAGGCAGACCATTTGCCTCAGTTGCTGCTGGACCTGCATTGAGGGACCACGTGGATCCATCTCGAGGAAGGTGAGGATCAGAGCGCCTGAATGCCCCTTCTCTTGTGGTACCTGGAGAGAAGCAACGGCATCTCCCGTCCACAGAGCTCTGTTCTCTTTCCGTGGCAGCTCAGCCAGGTGGGTTCCACGACGGCGTGACCTGGGCTGATGTGACGTGCCCAAGGTCATGAAGTTAAGAGATATCAGGGTGACAAACTGAACTCGGGCGTCCCATCTCTGAATCCAGAGCCCCTTCCGTTACACCACAGCCCACACCCAGAACGGAGCTGCTGGGACACCTCGCCTATCCAAAGGTGCTTACTCAGCAGCCCACCTAGCTGGAACCAAGCAAAGACGAAGGAAGAAATAGCCAATGTCTCTGAAAAACATCTCTCGGTGTCCCCGAGTCCCTGCTCTGACTCTATGACCCTGGGCAAGTCACAATCCCTCAGTGCTTTGTGAAGAGGCACAGAGAAGGTGCCTACCTGCATTGGGGGGAGGGGGGTGTCTTCTCACCCAGGAGTCCCATACGCCAAGGAAATCAAAGGTCCAGAATCCGCATCAATCCTGCCAAATTAAAAGCCACAGGGACAAGGCCAGAGCAGGGCTTCTACTAACAATTAGCAAGCTAATAACAGGCCTCTCATCACTAGGATTACTGTTTGGGGGTCAACAAATCACTACCCTTTCCCTACAACATCCAAGTCAGATAGGTACCACGGGGATTTTTAAGCCCATTTGTCAGATGGTGAAGCTGAGCTTTAGAGACAGGAAGCAATGAAAGGGATAAAAGCAAGGCCCACAGGCCAGGCCAACAAGTATCCAAGAGAGTAATGAAACCAGCAGCATTGGCAAAAGGACCTTGAGTACCCCACATCCCCACTCTACCCCAAAAAACAACCCACGGTGTTATTTTCTTTTAAAAATATTTTAAATTAATTTTTACTGGTATTTTCTGTTTCTTCCATCCCCATAGTATTCCACATATCCCTCCCTCTCCCCCTCCCAGAGAGTCATCCCATGTGACAAACAGTATTTTTTTAGGGAGAAAAAAAGTCAACACAACACATACATTAAAAAAGCCTGAAAACCCGTGCAGTGTGTGAGCCCTGTGGACCTCCGACCTCCATGAGGAGGCAGGCTGGGGGCATCTACTCCCACCTCTTCATTTGAATCCCACTTGAGCTTCCTAATTGTGATCTCTATAAATTTAGAATTTTGTAATGTATCATTTCCTTTGGATTTTTCAGTGTGTAGCTGTGCTTTCCACTGACATTGTTGGAGCTCGTGTGTAGATAACTGGGCTTTTTTTTTTTTTTTTTTTTTAAGGCAATCAGGGTTAAGTGACTATCCCAGGGTCACACAGCTAGTGTCAGTGTCTGGTCTGAGGTCAGATTTGAACTCAGGTCCTCCTGACTCCAAGGCCAGAGCCCTATCTACTGTGCCACCTAGCTGCCCTGTGTGTGTATAACTTTGCTGGCTCTGCAGACTTCACTCTGCATCAGCTCATAGAGATCTTTCCAGGCTCCTCTTTATTTACCACACACGTCTCTTACAGGAGAGTAACATTCCATTACATTCATGTACCACAGTTTGTTTGGCCATCCCCCAAATGATGGGCATCTACTTTGTTTACAATTCTTAGCTATCACAAAAAGCACTACAGTTATCCCCTCCACCTTGTGGGGGTTAGGGGCAAAACATACCCGTAATCTAGAAAATCCACATAAAGTTTTTGGCCCTCCGTTCATACCAGAGAAGAAGTCTGAATTATTATGGTATTGAGAGATAAAATATGTTGATATTACACCATACTCCGCATATACTTTATGCATTTCTGAGTTTCTAAACTTTTTCTGTGTTGTCTGCTCACCTTTGCAAAACTCCCCAAAAAAATCCCATTTAATTTCTTATGCCTACCCATAATATGTAGAAACCACAATGAGGAAGGTTGCAATGTGGAAAGTATAACTATATAGTAAATATTTTGGTGTATAAGGGGACTTTTTTCCTTATGTAAGACTTCCTTGGGATAAAAACCCAGTAATGGACACTCTGGTTCAATGGGGATGGGTGTTTCTGTCACTGTATTTGCATAATTCAAATTGCTTTCCAAAATGCTTTTACCGGTTTATAGATCCACCAACAACGTATTAGTGTGCCTATTCTTCCGCAACCCCTCCAACACTGATTGTTGCCATTTTTGGGCCATTTTTGCCAATTTTCAGGGTGTGAGGTGAATCTTAGGGTTGTTTTGATTTGCATTTCTCCTCTTAGTGATTTGGAACATTTTTTCATGTGGTCATGTGTAGTTCTTCCTTTGAGAACTGTTTGATCACATTCTTTGACTATCTATTAGAGATTGGTGTGTGTATGTGTATGTATGTATGTATGTATGTAGTTTATTGAATTATTATATCATATTAAATTAATAAATTACTATATTAATTTATTATATAATGTGTGTGTGTTTTATCAAATAACTATATCATATTAAATTAAATTATTGTATTAATTTATTAATTAATTATATTAATATGTTTTAGACTCATTAATTAGTATTAAATTATTATAATTTATTATTATTATTATTAGTGTGTGTATGTCACACACACATATCCATACATCTAGGCTACCAAACTTTTGTCAGAGAAATCTGACACAAAGATTTTTTTTTCCCACTTAACCACTTCTGTTCTTATCCTAGATGCCTTAATTTTATCTGTACAGAAGCTTTTTAGTTTCAAGTAATCAAAGTTAGCTGTTTTATCTTTTGTAATTACCTCTGTCTCATGTTTGGTTACGCATACATCTCCTACCCGTGGCTTTGAGAGGTCTATAATCTGTTTCTCTCCTACTTTTTTTATCGTATGATCTTTAATATTAGGGTTGTGTATCCATTTAGAATGTATCGCAGAATAAGGTCTAAGTGTTGGTCTAAGCCTAATTTCCATCAGACTGCTTTCCAGTTTTCCCAGCAGGTTTTATCAAATAGGGCATCTTTCCCTAGGTGATTTATGTTTTCCATTTTATCAAATACCAGGTTATTGAGTTCCATTGTTTCTAAATCCCCCTTGTTTAGTCTATTCCATTGATCTGTCTCTCTGTTCTCTAGCCAATACCATATAGTTTGAGGTCTGAAAATGCTATTCTCCCTTTATCCCTCCTTTTCATCATTTTTCTAGATATTCTAGAAGCACCATGTACAGCCTCAGCTGAAGTTTGGTCATTCTGATTAAAGGATGATGCCAGAATCCTGCGAAGCTTCCCCCATGTGGGAAAGTGGCTTTGGGATCTTAAAGCCTACATTTGCAAAGTATAGGCCCTGGCAGGACCTTCCAAGCAGGAAAATCTCCAAGTCGGAGCCCTGTCGAGAGTCTGTCTGCAGCAGAGCCCATTTCCAAAAGGGGGGAGGGAGTCTGTCACCAGGTGGGAAAGCTCTTCAGCTCAACAGTGCCAGTCAATGATTTGCTCCAGTGGGCAGCAGCTGTGATGGCTGTCAGTAGGGGGAGCAGTTGCACCCATGAAGTCACAGACTTGAACCCCAAAGTATGACTGGTTCATGGAACAGGGGAAGATATCATACATCATGGGCAAATTGGTGGCTACAATAAAGCATTGAGGATACTTTAAGAGGTAAAGGATAACAATCATAGTAAACACTTAAGAAATACTCATTGATTGGTTGCGTTATACCCGCTCTCCATATTACTAATAACACCTTAGAAATTTGTGCCATTGTTGTTCAGTCATTTCAGTTGCATCCAACTTTCTGTGACCCCATTTGGGGTTTTCTTAGCAGAGATGCTAATGTGGTTTGCCATTTTTTTCTTCAGCTCATTTTACAGATGATGAAACTGAGGCAAACAGGGTAAAGTGACATGCCCAGGGTCACACAGCTAGTAAGTGATTTGAACTCAGGTCCTCCTAACTCCAGACCCAGCACTCTATACACTGTGATGCCCTTAGAAATTTAGAAATCCCCCCAAAATAAATGAAACTCCAGGGTCAGCAAGGAGGAACCTGGGATAGAGCACTGGACATTCAAATCTCTCCTCAAACACTTACTGGCTGTGTGACTGTGGACAAGCTCTCTGCCTCAGTTTCCTCATCTGCAAAATGGAGATCATAACAGCAGCCATCTCCCAGGTCTGTTGTGAGGATTAAACAATATAGTATTCATAAAATGCAAACTTGACCGCAGTATTTGTAGCACTTTGAATGCTGGCTATCATCATCATCCTCCTCATTACCGTCCTATATCTGGTTCCTTCCCCCTCCAACCCTCCTCCCACACAGCTGCCAAGCTGATGTTCCCTGAGCCCATGTGCTCCCTGTGGCCTCTAAGATAAGATCCATGTTGCTGTGTTTGGCATTAAAATCCTCTCATGATCCGACTCCATGTTATGTCTCCAGGCTTTCATTCACTTCGTATTCCAGCCAATAGACTTGCTATTTCCGGTATCTTGT
Source organism: Vombatus ursinus (assembly GCF_900497805.2). Classification (NCBI taxonomy): domain Eukaryota; kingdom Metazoa; phylum Chordata; class Mammalia; order Diprotodontia; family Vombatidae; genus Vombatus; species Vombatus ursinus. Next base: position 10,830,919 of record NW_020954582.1, read on the forward strand.
ATTATATCATTGGATGTCATTATATCACTTCTCTCTGTCCCTTTGAATGGGCTATCCCTCATGCTTGCAATGCTCCCTGTTCTCACCTCTACCTCTTGGAATCCCTAGCTCTCAGCTCAAGGGCCACCTACTTCAAGAGGCCTTCTCTGATTTCCCTAGTGTCTGGTGCTCTCCACTCGAAATTCTTGAAATTCCTTTGCATTTTTGTCTATTTTTTATATTTACTTATTTGGGGAGATGTTTCTCCACCATAGAACACAATTCCTAGAATGCAGAAACTTTTATTTTTACCTGTATTGGCCTAGAACCTGGCTTAAGATTCCCATAAAAAGAGCTGACTCATTGCAGGCAAAGGAGGAAGCATCCAGAGGCTAGCTAAGCATTCTGGGTGTTGTAGTCCATACATTGAAATAGGCTCATTGTGAAACTGACTGGTGAGGCTGTGTGGAGGGAGATTTAAAAGCATCTGGGAGGACAGAGTGAGAGGAGCTGGAGCAAGAAGAACTATGGATTCATCTCTGCTGACCTCCAATCTTACATCTCCAGCTACCTCTGAGACATCTCAGACTGGATGTCCAGTAGACATCTTAAACTGAGTATGTCCAAAATTGAATTCATTATCATCCCCCCATACCCTCCCTACCTCCTACCTTCCCTATTACTGTCAAGGGCACCACCATCCTCCCAGTTCCCCAGACTCACAACCTAGGAGTCATTCTAGATCCCTTACTATCTCTCACTACCACAACCACTCCCCCCCCCCCATATCCAAGCTGTTGCCAAGGCCTATCAATTTCACCTCTTTCCTAGCTCTCCTAGATTTCACTTCTGCAGCCTCTCTTGTGGATTTCACCTCTGCAACCTCTCTTATAGATTTCACCTCTGTCCCATATCTTGTGGATTTCACCTCTGCAGCATCTCTTGTTAATTTCACCTCTGCAACATGTTTTGTCAATTTCACCTTTGCAACACTTCTCCTTGATTTCACCTCTGCAGTATCTCTTATTAATTTCACCTCTGCATAACGTCTTATAAATTTCACCTTTGCAACACTTCTTGATTTCATCTTTGTAGCATCTCTGGAATAGCCCCTCTCTCTCCTCTGACACATCTACCACCCTGGTACAGACCCTCATCACTTCACATTTGGACTTTTGCAATATCTTGCTGGTGGATCTGCCTGCCTCAAGTCTCTCCCTACTCCATCTCCTAACACTGGACATTTACACTGACTGTCCCCTATGCCTGGAATATTCACTTTCCTCATCTTTGCCTTCTGGCTTCTTTCAAGTTCCAGCTAAATTCCCATCATCTACAAAAAGCCTTTCCATGCAACCCTTCCTAACTAGTGTCTTACCTCTGCTACATATCTCCAATTTATCCTTGTTTATATCTAGTTGTTTGTATGTTGTCTCCCATGTTAGATTGTAAGTTCCTTGAAGGCTGGGACAGTCTTGTGCCTTTCTTTGTATCCCCAGTGCTTGGTACAGTACCTGGCACATAGTAGGTACTTCATAAATGTTTCTTGACTGAATTACTATGAGGGAAGTGGTCATGAGGGCTAAGTATCGGAATCATGGGGATCAATTGATGACTTGAAATATGGGGTCAAAAGTGAAAGAATAAGTGTGGAAGGTGAGACATAGGGATAGACTCTGTTATGGGAATCAAAAACAATTCATATTAGCCTTGATGAGGAATCAATCCCTCTCCTAATAACTGTTAGGAAAATCTGCTAAAGATATTTTCCCTCCCTTTCCTTCTCATTGCTCTTTACTTTAGCTAGGGACAACTGGCACTATTTCTGATGTATTTCTTTGCAATGCTTTAATTTTATTCTTTCATTTTGATTTGATTCCCCTTCCCATAAAACCATATGTTCAAACTTGAAATGTTGGGTATGTCTTGTTTTGATATCAGTGAAGAACAGAGAGATTCATGAAAAGCACAGTGGTTAGCAGAAATCTGCACAGAGTATTAGGGTAGAGAGTCCAGGCTTTGGTCAGTGGTCACAGAAAACCTCTTTTCTAAATGGGGCTCAAGTTATGTAATTTTGGTAATAACTAGTTTTAAGAATCTATGTTTTTGTAAGCTCCTGGAACCAACAGAGAAAAGAATCTTCATGAATGTTAGGATAGCTCCCCTGATTAAGAACCACTATCAAGATTCCTAGGAATCAGGAGTCTTGGAACCTTCTCCACTTAAAGAGAGGGAGGAATTTAACTGCTAGGAAGTTTTGCTTATAAGCAGGCTCTAGTGGGCACAATGCATGGTCTGATTGGATTCTGTTCTCTCTCCTTTGGGGTTGGGGAGGAGAGTAATAAGCACATTGTCAACCAACTCTCTTTACTCTTCCAGGGGACACCTAGGAATTATACTAGCATGGTGCTTAGCACATTAGTAGATGCTTAAATTAATGCACACTGAATTGAAATCCGAGTTCAAGTTCATTACACTGGCTGTGACCAGACAGAGACTCCCAGTCCGATGACATGAACTTAGGAGACTCTTGGAAGACCAAATGATGCTTAAAAAAAAAAAAGAAAAGTCATAGGGTAGTAGGTGGCACAGTGGATAGAGCATCGGCCCTGGATTCAGGGGGACCTGAGTTCAAATCCCTCCTCAGACATATAACACTTACTAGCTGTGTGACCTTGGACAAGTCATTTAACCACATTGCCTAACCAATAAATGAATAAATAAATGAGTGAATGAATGAATGAATGAATAAATAAAAAGGAGGTCATAGGATCAACTTACCTGTACTACTCTCTGATTCTCCCTATTAAAGTGTAAACTCTTCAGATGCAGATATCATTTCACTTTTGTAACCCCACCAATTTCCCTAGTACCAGGCACCCTAATAAGCACTTGATAAATGCTTGTTAATTGAGTGATCAATCTATTATTTATGCACCACATCAGTTTCAGGTGACATCTTAGAAATTCTTAAAAATGAAGGACTTTGTGGTGAGTAAACATGTGGCCACGTCAAGCTGGATTTGCTCATTACCTTAACACAGGAACAGCCAAGTATCAAGTGAGCAGTGGAGTCTCAAAGATCCATCCCTACAGAAAGATCAGGAATCATAGACATAGAAAGTCAGTGTTGGAAAGACCCCTCAGAACCAAATAGTGTCTCAGGAAGGAACTAATACCCAGAGAGGTAGAGTTATCATTTAAGATCACAGAGTAAGTTAAGGCTGAGCCAGGTCAAGACGCAAGGTCTACCGAACTCTCAATCCACTTGGAAAAATCTCCTAATACTTGGACCTCTCCATAGGTGGAATAATCTGCCTTTGGAAATAATGAGTCCTTGCTTACTGGGGGTCTTCAAGGAAAGCCTGGTAACCACTGGCCAGCTATGCAGTAGAGGGTACACATGGTCAGTTGTTGGCTGGACTAAATGAACACTGAGGTCTCTCCACCCTGACATTCTGTGATTCCTATCCCCTAACTACAACCTTGAATAAACTGGTGCCTGTTTAAATATAAAGAGAAACTCAAACTGTGGTGTGTATATTAATGCTGTTTTGTTCATTACATGGTAATATATTCATCCATCAAAAGCTCCTCCTTCTTCCCTACTCCACAGCTCAGAACCCCTTTGTAATTTCACCAATATTCTCCTCGTTGACTTGCCTTTAAAGGAGAGGTTGCCCTTCTCCTTGCCAAGAACCAACCCTTCTGTTTTTTAATATAAATTTTATTGACATTTTTTACTTTTACATTACTCATATTTTCCAGAAAATATGATCTCTCCCAAAAAGCCATCCTTCATAATAAAAAATAAAAAAAGGGGAAGAAGGGGGTAAGTTTGCAAAACTAAGGAACATATCAAAAAATACTATTATAAACAATGTATTATATTGCATAACAATTGTATTATAAACAATGTTCCGTAACTATGGTATGCACCTTGACAGAGAATCCAAGGGAGGTAGCTTCTCTTATCTCATTTGATTGAACAGTGGTCATTATAATTTCAAAGCATTTAGTCCCTACCGTGTAGTGGTGGTTCTTTCCATTTATATTGTTATCATCATGGTGTATAATGTTTTCCTGGGTCTGTTTACTTCCCTTTGCCTCAGTTCATAAGTATCTCATGCTTTTCTGTTCTCATCATATTAATTATTTCTTACAATGCAATGATCAACCATCGCATTCATGCACTACAACTGGTTTAGCCATTCTCCACTCAGTGGTCATCTACTTGGTTTCTAGTTCTTTACTACCACAAAATATGCTGCCATGATATTTTGGTGTAACTAGGGTAAAACCGTCTATTTGTGTCTTCAGTTCATTCCCCTCCTATGTCCTCTGGGATCTTGTTCCCTGAACTTTTCTCTTTCTCACTCTGATTTTCATTCTTCCCCTCACTGCCTACAAACACGGCCAGGTCTCTCTCATCCTCAAAAAGAATTTTCACTTGACCTTGCCATCCCTTTCTCCCCAAACTATCATGCTGTATCTTTCCTCCCTTTCACTACTAAGCTCCAAGAAAGTTTGTCTTCTTACTGTTTCCAGATCCTTACCAGTTAATGCACTTCTCAGCCACCTACAACTGGACTGAGGGAGGGTCTGTGACTACTATTCTACTGAAACTGCTCTCTTCTTCTTACTCTTAACAACCACAACAAAAAAAGCAAAACACATTTTCACCTACAAAGTGGAACAGAAAAAGATGACTGTATATGGAACCATGAATCTCTATTATGTACAACCTGATTTTTTAAAGTACATAATAATTTCAACACGTTACTTTCAAAGCTGTCCTGGTTGTCTGTGTTTCTTTATGAATTCCCTTTTGTTGTCCTGTGTGCATTTAAAAAATGATTCAATAACCCTGTAGTCTTTCTTTTCTTTTCTTTTCTTTGTAATACTCTCACTAACAACAACCACCCTCCCAATCCTCCTACCAGTTGAAAAAGAGAAAAACAAAACCCTTGTAAAATATATATATATATGTATGTATGTGTGTATATGTATATACATATGTATATGTGTGTGTGTGTGTGTATGTATATAGACAAGCAAAACCAATCACATTGCTAATAATCAATTACGGCCTACCTCCAATGGCCTTTTCTCAGTCTTTATTCTCTCTGACTTTTTTTTATAGCCTTTGAAATGACTAGCTGTTCCCTCCTTTCTGACGCTCTTTCCTCCCTGGGCTTCCATTACACTCTTCTCTCCCAGTTTCCATCCTTATCTGTCCAGCCATTGTCTTTCAGTTTCTTTTGATGGTTCCTCATGTATCTCCTGCCACCTAAGTGTGAAGGTGTCCCAAGGCTCTAGCATGGGGAACTTCTCTCCTGTTTCTGTATTCACTCCCCCATTAGTCTTACCTGCTCCCATGGATTCAATTAGCATCTTTATACTCCTGAGTCTCAGATCTATATATCAAGTCCTGGTCTCCTGCCTGAATTGTTTCCATGCCAGCTGCCTTCTGGACAGCTCCACCTGGATGACCCATTAGCATCTCAGTCTCAACACGCTCAGAACAGAACTCATCAGCCCACTCATCCCCAACCTGCATCTTCTCCAGATTTCTCTACTTCTGTGTAGGGGGCAACCATCCACCCAGCCAACATTCTGCAGTCACAATCTCAGTCATACTAAATGTTTTCTCTCCCTCAGCCTACGTAGCCAATTGCCCACCTGTTGTTCCAATATTATTTCCTATTGGTCCCCTTGACAAATGCTGCTTTCCAGGCAAACCGGACAGCTAGCAGTTCCTCTAACTCCAAATTCCATCTCTTGCCCGCATGCATTTGGAGAAGCTGTGCCCCCCATCCCTTTCACCTGAACCTCTCAGAGTCCTTGCCTTGCTCCAAGGCTCAGCTCAGCTGGCACATGTTCCCTGAACCTTCTCCCTAGGGATGCAGGCTCTCTCTCTCCTCAGATTCCTTAGTATCTATTTGTCTTAGGTGCGTGTTGTATCGTCCAATTGAACATAATCTCCTTGAGGGCAAGATTATTTCATTTTTATTTTCATATCCTCAGTACTGACCATAATGCCTGGCACATAATGGCGTTTTAATAGGAGGTGCTTAATTAATGCTTATTGAATTGATCATAATGGAAAGGGGAAGGGGGAGAGGAAAAGAGAAAGGAGGGAGGGAGGGAAAGAGAGAAAAAAGACATCTATTAAGTGCTTACTATGTGCAGGTTTTGTGTTAAGCACTGGAGATACAGATACAAGCAAACAAGATGGTCCTGACCTTGAGAAGCTTCCATTCTGATGGGGAAAGACAACATATGCATGGATGCCATGTAGGGACATGGTAGGGAGCTGTCCAGGAAGACAAGTAGAAGCCTGGGTCCCTGCAACATAAGGCAAAAGCTAAGCTGGGGGACCCAAGAGCCCAGTGAGAGGGAGAAGTGGATGCTGTTCAGAGAGAAGACCGCAGCCCAAAAGCAGCTAGGAAGTGGTATGGAGAGCTGAGTTCTAATTCCAGCTTTATCACTTAGTAGCTGAGTAATCCTGAGTGAATCACTTCACTTCCCTGAATCTCAATGCCCTTATCTAGGAAGAGAACTTAAAAACATTTGCATTGCCTAACCCACCGGCTTACTATCTATGTGACCTCGGGCAAGTCCCTTAATCCCCTTCAGCCTCTGTTTCCTCTTTGGTAAAATGAAATGCTTAGACTGGATGGCATCTGAAATCTCCAGAGCTCCAACTCTGGAGCTCTGATCTGAGGATTGGGGAATAGCTGAACAAATCATGGCATAGGAAGGTAATGGAATATTATTGCACCATAAGGAATGATGAATGAGAGGAATTCAGAAAGCCACGGGTACACTCGAAAGAACTGATGCAGAGGAAAGAGAGCAGAACTAAGAGAATGATCTATGTGCCATCGCGGCAACACGTAAACGGAGGCTGCGCTAAAGAACAATAGAACTCCCGTAAAATAGCGCCCCAGCTGCATCCAGATGACTCGTGTTTCAAACACCCTTCCTTCCTCTCCTCTAAGAAAAGGCAGTTGACAAGAGTGGACTGTCACATGCTTTGGCAGGCACAGTCCCAGATCACCCAGCTTAGCTGAATCGTTTCTTCTCTTTGTTTCTTCTCCTCTCTTCTATTCTCTTCTGTCTCTCCCTTCCTCCCTCCCTTCTTCCCTTCCTTTTTTCTTCCTTCTTTCCTCCCTCAACTATCCTTCCTCTTCTTCTTTCTTTCCTCTCTTTCTCTCCCTTTTTCCCTCCCTCTCTCCTTTTCTACCTTTCTTGATTTCTTTTCTTTTTTCCTTCCTTTTCCTCCTTTCTTCCTTTTCTTCATCCCTTCTTTTATTCCTTTCTTTCTATAGGACAGTATTGGAAACTTTGTGGGCAGGGTGGGGTCTCAACATTTGACTTCAGTGTGGAGAATTCCTGGTTTAGAAACTTGTTCTACTGATGTGGATAATAAGCAAATCAGGTCAAATTTATAATCTTGGAGTCTCAGGGAGGCAACCTGGCACAGTGGATATCCAACTGGTTTTGGAGTCAGAAAGAGCGGGGTTCAAATCCTTCTTCAAACACTTACTAGCTGTGTAACCCCAGGCAAGTTACTGAACCACTGTCAGTCTCAGCTTGCTCATATGTAAAATAGGAATGATAATAATAAAATCTACCTCAAAGAGTTATTTTTTTGTATCAGATTTAGAGCTGGAGAGGACTTTGGAGGACTATGAGTTCAACCCCCTCATTTTACAGATGAGGAAACTGAGGCAGTCAAAAAGCATTCATTAAGCACCTACTATGTGCTAGGCACTGTGCTATATACTGGAGATATAAAGAAAGACAAATGATAGCCTCTGCTCTCAAGCAGCTCACAGTCTAATGGGAAGGAAAGCACGAAAACAATTATGTGCAAAGTATAGACATGTTAAGTGACTTTGTTTGGGTCACGTAGCTAGTGAGTGTCCAAGGTAAAATCTATCCATCTTCAGCCAACACAGGGCAGGGCAGTGAATGTTTCCTCTGTGTGAGAGTGTGTGTGTGTGTGTGTGTATGTATGTATGTCAATGTGTGTATAAATGACTCCCTATTACCCTAGAATCAGATATATAAACACCTCTGTTTGGCATCTAATCTCGATGTATCTCATATCTACCTTTTTATATACATGTGACCCTGGCAAGATCCTTAAATTGGGGTCTCGGTTTCCTCATCTGCAAAATAAAAAGTTTGTATTAGATCAGAGGTTCTTAACCTTTTTTCCATCAGGTATCCCTCTGACAGACAGGTAAAACCTATGGACTCCTCATAATCATGTTTTTAGATGCTTAAATCAAAACATGTAGGATTACAAAAAAAGTCACTTATGTTGAAATAGTTATGAAAATATTTTTTAAAACAAGTTCAGAGACCCCAGTTGAAGAACCTCTGCGTTCGGTGGCCTCTGCTTCCTTTCCAGCTGTAAATCTCTGATCCTAGGTCGTTGCCTGGTTAGAACATCTGCTCCTTATGGGGAGGGACTGGTTCACTTCTGGTTTTCATTTTTGATTTGTATTCCCAGAGACTAGCAGAGTGCCTGGTACACAGTGAGTGCTGACAAAGTCTTGACTGATTGCTAGATAAATGACAAGTACTGGGGGGGTTTGAAAGAGCTGTAATTAGTAGGTAGTCAATAAGGTTTTGCTCCAGGATGCTGACATGATTGGCATTGTGCTGCCTTGCTTGGGGTGGTCTGCCTCCTCCCCATGGTGACTGCCTTCCTTGCCCCTCACCTCTTGGTGCTCCATTAATGCAGCTACACAGCACAGTACCCCTAGCCCACCAGTCCCAGAGTCCCAGTATGCAAACATCTCTCTCCAGGGCCAACCTTACCCCCACAACCCTATTGAGTCGAGCATCCACCTGTCCCATTCTCCCTTGTGACTGTAACCCATAATTGGACCATCTTTTGTACCCTCCTAGCCTCTGCTGCCTGCCTTCCTCTTCCCCACCCCAACTACACACACACACACACACACACACACACACACACACACACACACACAAATGAATTTGCCCTTCATTATACCTCTACTGATGAGGATAATTAAATGCACTGGCCAGACTGGGTCTTGGTGGAGTCTGACTGTTAAACTCTTCTGACCTTTGCACCAATTTAATCAAAAAGCCTGTATAGAATTAACCCCCAGGTGGTGTGGGTTTCTACCCATTTTGCCTCTGCTCCTTAAAGGGTGAGGAGGAATGGCCAGTGCCCAAGGGGGGTAGAGATAATGTCAGCCAGAGAGGGGGGCACAATCACCTGCAAAGGTCACTTTATTTATCTGCCGGTATTGTCTGAGTGTCGGGTCAGCGGGGAATTAGAGAGAAAAGAATTTTCCACCTCTAGCCACATTTCAAATAACCAACTTAGGGGAAACAGTTTTAATCACCAGAAATGACCCTGAGTGAATTAAAACAAGACAATTCAAAGAAATGAAAACCACAGAGGCCCGTTTTCCCTTAGCTCAACACTATGAGTTTGCCCCAAGGACTAACTCTTCTAATGCAATCTCTCCCTGTCCCTCCCCCGCCCCTTTCCTATACTTCCTCTCCTCCCTCCTGCGTCCTTTCCTTTCTTCATGTTCTCTCTGCCCCTCTCCCTCTTCCTCTCCCTTTCCCTTTCCCTCTCTCCTCTCTCCTCTCTCTCTTCCCCCCCCTTACTCCTTCTTCTTCTTCTTCCTCTTCCTCTTTCTCTTCCTTTCTCTCCCGTTCTCTCCCATCTCTCTGTTCACTTCCCAAATACCTCTACAAACAGCTGCTGGTACAGAGGGTAGAATACTGGTACTGGAGTCAAGAACTCTTGAGTTCAAACCCAGCCTCAGACAATTATGAACTGTGTGACCCTGGGCAAGTCGTTTAATCTGTCTGCCTCAGTTTCTTCAAATGTAAAACGGGGATAATAGCATTGGTCCTGTGAGCACTGAGATAATATTTGTAAAGAGCCTGGCACAGAGTAAGTGCTTCATAAATCTTGTGTTCTCTCCTTTTTCTTTAACCTAAATGGGCAAAAGTGATGAAAACACCATCTGTGCCTCTATAGGTTCAGGTTTTTTCCCCCCAGACTTTATGATCTTTAACAATGCTGCTGTGTTCCTGCTGGCTCTACCATTTGCATCCACACGAATCCCCCAGAATGGGCAGTAAAGACCTGCTGGGTGATCCTTGAGAGGCTTTCTGTCATGTCTTATATAGGAGCTCCAGGAATAACCACAAGTGTAACTAGCATTATATAGAGCACTTGAAGGTTTGCAAAGCACAGAACAAATATTAACTCATTTGATCCTCACAAGAACTTTGGGTGGTAATTGTTACTATCATTCCCATTTTCTAAATGGAGAAACTGAAGCAAAGAGAGGTTAAGTGATCTGCTCAGGATGGCAAAGGAAGAGGGTCCATCTCTGTTATGATTATCAGATCAATAGATGCCTCAGTTTACTTCCATAGGGACTCGCCCATGACCATTGTTTCTCCACCTGAACCATCTTAAGAGTGGGTATGCACATTCATGAAGACCCATGGCTTTCCAGGATGACCAGCCTTCACTGTGAAGGCATGGTAAAGCAGTTGTTATAAAAGTTCCGTCTTACAGGGAAACAAAATATACCTCCCCCACTCGTGAAACAATGTAGAAATAAGTCTCTTGTATCTTTTGCATGACGGTCTTTCAAACGTAGGGTGCCAAGGATGATGCTTTCTGATGACCTTTGCATCTGAGGCTCCTTGCTGACCCAGAAAATCAGGCACACTCTGGGAGGGGGAGGGGTCATCTTACTCTTCTATCTCGTTTCCCTCGGCCCGATGATCTGAGAATATCTCTGTCCCGTGCACATCTCCCCCCCCCCCCCCCCAAGGTAAGAATACAGATTCACAAGGTAAGAAAAAAGAGTAGCTTTATTTACAATTTAATAGGAACAGGACTTACAGCTGAGCCTGAACAAACTAACTATGTCAGACCTTCGGCTTTCAGTTCCCTCCCAGAGTCCTTTGCAACCTCTTTGACTGCTAGTCCAGCCCTGGGTGTGACTCCAGGCCATTCCCCCCTCATCAGACCTTACCCCCACGGTTCCTCTATCTGCCCCACATGGCCTGCCTCCTCTACCTGACCATATATTGTCCCAATATATTCCATCAGATGCTTTTCTCCATTGGAACAGGGAGGTTCCTTCTTCGTTTTGCTTTTCTGCAGTCTCTGCTTCTGGCTCCTCAGCCCTGGATCCCAGCTCTCGGAAGTTTAGATCTTCTCCGGCAGAAGCTGCTCAGTCCCATTTCCTGGAGAATCAGCTCATGAATGAGGCCTTTATCGAACCAATCTGAAAGTGGTTTTCAGCTCAAAAAGCAAACAAACTCCCACACTTTTGTTAGTTTTATAGACTTTCCCAACCAGCCCCATGCCTCACAGAGTGGACTATTGGGTAGTGAGGGTGAAAAGATGGGAGCTACATGTTCCACCAAGTGGGTCTCTATCTCCACTCCCCTATAGACTGAGTGTTAGTTACTGCAGCCTACCTCCTTTCTCTCCCAGTGTCTAGTCCATATGGCTCCTGCTCATGTCCTCACCTTTCTGTCAATTTTAGGGTTTGGGGAGATAACTCCACCCTGTCTCTTTTTGTCTTTCCATGCCTTTCTACTCCCAAGGAAGCAGGACCAGATCATTCATATTATACTGGGTCTGCTATGGATACCTATAAGAAATGTCAACTGAAAATCAGATGGAAAGGTAACATGAGTCTTAGGTTACAACAGCAAAGCAGATGGTAACACATCACGTTTAATGTTGTTTCATTGATAAAACTACATTTTTTTTTTATTTTGAACTGTTTGGCAGCATGAAAGTCTTTCGTATCAACAACTTTCTTCTTTTTTTCTAAGCCAAATCTCCATAGGGTTGGCTTCCCAGGATAATGGCGGCAGGAACTGGCTGAAAGCAGGGCTACTGGTCAGGAGCACAGCCACTAAGGGGCTCTTGTTTACTTCTCTGGGGGATGTTCTGTTCTGAGCTCTTGGATTCTGGATGGGAGGCTGTCTCCATGGAGATCTGAGGGAAGGTGGTGGTCGATGTTGTGATCATGATTTGACTTGCCTGGCAATGCCACCTACTAGCTATCCTTCAGGGTACCTTTCTTCTTCAGCAAGAAGACGGAAACAAGGTGACATAGTGGATAGAATGCCAGACTTAGAGGAAAGATCGAAATCTGAATCCTGCCTCAAACACTTACTAGCTGAGTGACCCCAGACAAGTTACTTATCCTCTTAAATGAGCCTCAGTTTTCTCATCAGTAAAATGGGGGTCATGATATCAAATACTACACCAGGTTATTTTTAGGGTCAAATGAGATATCAATTGTAAAGTGCTTTGCAAATCTTGAAGTGCTGTGTTATAATTAGGGGCAGCTAGGGATGGAGTGCTGAAGTTGGAGGCAAGAAGATCCGAGTTCAAATCCAGCCTCAGAAAAGTAATAGCTGTGTGACCCTGGGCAATTCACTTAAACCCTCTCTGGGCCCTCGGAGCTATGGATCGGTTGCCCATTTTCCTTGGTGAAGAGAGTTGCCTTCTCTGGAGCTCTGTGCACCAGTGAAATCACAAGACTGGTCCAAAAGCTTCAGAATATCCATGAATTTTATTCATGTGGGTAGTCTCTTTATAGTATCGGTTGTGAGCCAGCCATTTAATCTCAGCTTGTGTGATTCTTGTCTGTGTTGTCCCATAAATCCTCCACAGAGGAGCTGCCCAAGACGGTCAAGGCCTTCCTATGATTCTTTGAATAAGTTCATGGGGACCAGTGCTCCCCTCAGGCAGCCCAGCTGTTATCTGTCTATCATTCCTTATTGAGTCCACCTCTGTTAACAGCCTTACCTACCTTTCCTGATGTCTTTTATTCCATTTCTCAAGTAAAAGTCGTTGTTACTTTTTTCATGATCAGAGTGCAATGCGAGACTGGCCACTTGGTGGGAAGCGATGCTTTGTAGAAACTGTGCTAAGCCTGAGCCCACATCCCTCAGAAACCCAAATGGCAGAGCGGAGTAGGAGCCCTTCAGGTGTTGGAGGTAAATAATTGTACTTCCATCCTAGTACTTCTTTGAAGTAAATATCCCTTTGTAAAAGCTAATTGATGTTAATTGGTTAAATGGACCTGGTGGCTAACAGTGTGGGGGAGGAGCTCACCAGAATGCAGGCTGAGAAAGACACCCCAACTCTCAGTAATCAGCCTGGCTCTGGAAGAGAGAGATCACAGTTCTCCATACAAAAGCTTTATTCATGCCTTTTGTTTTCTAAATCACAGTTGTTACATCCACCTACATCCACAGCAAGCCTTCTCTCTAGCAAAGAAAACAGTTCAGCAAAGCCAGCCAACAGTTATGCCATTGGAGGAGATGTGCGGCATCCCATGCCCACGGTCCCCCCTTTCTTGCCCGAGGAAAGAAGGGAGGTCTCTTTCCCTACCTCTTCTCCAGGGCCTGGATCTGATATTACAGTTACACAGAATTCAGCTCCATTAAAATGTTCTCTTAGGTTACATTATTATAGTCATCGTGTGGATCGTTGTCTCGATTCTGCTTAAATTCATTGTTGCAATATGTTTGCAACCCCCTGACGCCCACTTTACATTTCTCCGTTGTCCTCTGGGTCACCTGCAATTATCCTAATGTAGGTTCTCCCAAACGCTTTCAGGAACTGAGGAAATATCTCTCTGGAAGCTTGTGTGAAGGGCTACATCTCTGCGGGCTGAAGGGCTACTCTCTGTGCTGCATCTTCTCATGAACTCCTACCCAAGCAAGAGTTGGGCATCACCCCCCAGCCCAGCCCCACCATTCTGTGCCTCCTGGGCTCCTAGATCTCCTCTAATGGAAGCTCAAGAGTGGGTGGGAGCTTAAACAAAGACTAAGAGATTTGAACAGTCCCTGTGGGGAATGAGTATTAGTCAATAATTGCAGAACCATTGCCAAACAGTGCTGAGGGCCCAGCTAGTTCCCTCCCCCAACCAGCCCCCTAATTACCTTTCACCACTTTCTGCTAGAGAGTATTAAGTCCCTCTGGCTTCCCTGCAGTTGCCCTAATGAGGGAAATGCATTCTTGCCTTGCCTGCCATCTCTGTGGGTCGTCTCCTAGAAACTTTCTCAAGGTTTTGTCCGGCCTCTCAATCCCAGTGGAATTCACCCTCCGTCAATACCAGGACCAACCGTCACCATCAAGTGCTACCCCCAGGTCAGTACAGCAGAAAGAGTACAGACCAGAGAGCCAGAGATCCTCCATTCGAATTCCACCAGTTACTCTGGCCTCACAGCTGCTCCTTACATCTCCAGACTGCAGGCTGTCCCCCAGGTCCAGAACTCTGTCTCTCCCCTCTCCGCCTCTGAGATTCCCTCCAATCCCAGCTAAAATCCCACCTTCTTCGAGAAACCTTTTCTGGTCCCCTTCAATACTAGGTTTCCTTCTATTGCTTATCTCCAATTTATCCATTCTATTATTTGCCCAAAGCTGTTTGCAGATTATCTCTCCCATTAGACTGTGAGCTCTCTGAGGACAGGCTTTCACTTGTCTTTGTATTCTCAGAGCTGTATTCTCTTTGTATTCTCAGTGCCAGGCCAGTCCTAAAATGTTTGTTTAGGACCTTAGCACATTATTTCTTCTCCCTGAGCCTCAGTTTCCTCATCTGTAAAATGAGAGCATTGGACTCAGTGCCTTCCAAAGTCCCTTCCAGCTCTAGAAATATGACCCCATAAAAATAACCAAGGGAAGAATGAGTGAATCTTCAAAAACGGATGCAATATTTGGTGTTGGAGGTGTTAACAAGTGAGAAAATCACACTGTGAACTTTATAATCATCGAATATAGGTATAAAAGTAGCCTGATGGTATTTAAGTGTATAAGAGGAGGCTTGAAGAGGTGTCTCCTTGACAACTAAAGGAATTGTGGAAAGCTATTAATCCATGGTCTGTCCTTGCCATAATATTCTTCATTTGGATTGACTCTCACGGGGAGGGGGAGGGGGAGGAGGAGGGGCAGGGGGAGGGAGAATCTCTCTCTCTCTCTGAATGTGCTACTAGAACTGACTGCACTCAGTAGAATGAACTTTCTGTTCTACTTAAAACTTTCCAAAATGAAAATCCCAGGTTCAGAGCAGCACAGTTCTGAAATAATAATAGCTCATATTTGCGTCACACATTATCATCAGCGACTACTTTCCTCAGTGTCTGTCTATGGGCTATGTAGTACAAGTAGGATCCCAGGGTCTTTGATTTGGGACTGGAAGGGACCTCAGAGATCAATCTAGTCCGACTGCTTCCATATACAAATGAGGAAACTGAGGCCTGGAAAGGTGAAGTAACTTACCCAAGTTTATATGGGTAGTGAGTGGTAGGTTTTTTGTTGTTGTTACCTGATTCTTCATGAACCAATGTGGGGTTTTCTTGGCAAAAATTCTGCAGTGGTTTGCCATTTCCTTCCCCAGCTCATTTTTACAGATGAGGAAACTGAGACAAACAGGGTGAAGTGACCCAACTAGTAAGTATCTGTGGTTGGATTTGAACTCATGAAGACGAGTCTTCTCGAGTCCAGGCCCAGCACTCTGTGCACCATGGCGCCACTTAGAGGCCAGTAAGTGGTAGAGCCAGCATTCAAACCAAAGCCTTGTAACTCCTTCTATGTCTCTTTTCACCGGGCAATATGTCAAATGTTTTGCTGAAATTTAAGCATATCGTACCTACAGCATTCCTCCAGCTTGCCATTTGAGTAAACTGTCTAAACAGAAGATGAGGTTAATGTGGCACGATCTATTCTGGATTAAGCCATGCTGGTTCTTGGTGATCACCCCTCCTCTAGAAAACAAAGCCTTCAACAAATTATCCTTTTTAACTCTGCTTTCTATAATTTGGCCAAGAATTGAGGTCAGACTCATAGATCTGTAGTTTGCAGACTCTGGCACTTTTTGTTTTACATTCAGATTTCTTTCCTCTAATTCTGATACCTACAAGAATGTTAAACTTCATGTTGGAAAGAACCCACCCTCATTTTACAGGTGAGGATACTGAGGCCCAGGAAGATTGAGTGATTAGCCCAATGTTAATAGCTGGTAGAGCTGATTTGAACTCATGAGGGCCCCCTGATTCCAAATTTAGCCATCTTTAGACTAATTCCCACTAAGATATCATGGGGTACAATAGAAAGAATTCTGGCTCTGGACTCAGAAAAGCCAAGTTCAAATCCTGCCTCTGATATTTATTCCCTGTGTGACCTTAGACAAGTCACTCAACTTCCCTAGGCCTCATTTTCCTCAGCTGTAAAATAGGGTGGTTGGGCCACATGACTTGGGAGATGCTTCCAGATCTGTGATCTATGATCTTACGGCCTCTCCATTTCTCCATGATGTTTCTAGGACGACATTCAGTGGCTCAGCAATGCCAATGCCCGTTCTTGAGCTCTTGTCTTCTTTCATTACTTATCTTTGGTTTCAGCTAAGTGCTCTGCCTCAAGGTGCCTGGCACGGAATAGGCAATTAATAAATGCTTATTGATTGATCTATTGGTTCTGTCCTTTCCAATCCAGAGATCTTTCTCCTTGGGAGGAAAAAAAAAAGGACTTAAGAATCAAGAACACAAGTCTTCCCCCTCTCTGTCATCTGTTATGGTACTGCGTTCTGCCCATGTAGTTTGAGGGAGGTTTGGGATGCCAAGGAGCATCCCAAGCACGAAGACAGGCGTCAGCAGAAAGTAACTGCAAACACACTTTCCTCGGGGGAAATACAATGAGAAGGGGCAGTCAGGAAGACGCAAATGGGTCAGTTCTGCTGGAGTCCCTGGTGGACTGGATTCCCCAAACTGGCAAAGCCTGGTAGGTTTTTGTACAGTTCTTCTCTAGAACAAGCAGCACCAAGCATTTGGAGGAGAAATCAGGGATCCAGAACCTGGGAGGAGGGTTCAGGGAGCCATGCTGATTCAGCACCGAGGAACCGTCTAGGGAATTGGCAGCTATCACTTTGACTGTGAGACTCGAGGAATTTGAGCTTTTCAGGAAGCTTCTTTACTTAGTACTTCATGGCATGGAGAAGCTACTGCAGTCCTTATGTATTCAATCCCGTCTTTGGTCCACATTGTGGCATGTAGTGACCGGAGACCTCTCTAGACTCAGTTTCCTTATTTGTAAAGTGATGGAGCTGGACTGTGTGGCTCTGAGATCTCTTGGAGCTCTCCTATCACAGGGAGGACACAAGATGTAGCGCCTGGCTGAATGTGTCGGTGAGGGACAGCGAGGAGTTAAGCATGACACAAAAGTTTTGAACCTGCGTGACCAGTAGGATGGTGGTGACCTTGAACAGTACTAGGGAAGTCCAGAAGAGGAGCAGATTGGGTGGGGGAAGAGAACAAGTCCTGCTTTGGACTTCTTCAGTTCAAGGCACCTTTGGGACATTCCATTTAAAATCTTCAGTAGGTGGTTGGTAATGTTGAAATGGAGCACAAGATGGAAGCTAGGTTTGGCTATGCTATCGATATGGGATTCATTGGTATAGAGAGGATTAAACTTGCTAAGGCTGGCAAGATCACCAAGGGAAAGAATGGGAGAAGAGAGGAGAGGAGGGAAGACAAAAAAGAGAGAGAGGAGAGGAGAGAAGAAGAAAGAGGGAGAGGAGAGGAGAGACAAAGCTTTAAGGCACGTCTCGTTGAGTGATATGATATGGATGAAGATTCAGGAAAGGAGACACAAAAGAAGTGGTCAGATGGAAAGAAAACCAGAAGAGCAGTGTCATGAAAACTTAGAATGTAGAGTATCCAGGAGGAGGAGGGAGTTAATTGTCCAATGAAGAGGAGACATAAAGGAGGATGAAGCTTGAGGGGAAGCCATTGAATTTGGCAATGGAGAGATCATTAGTAACTTTGGAGAGAGCAATTTCAGTTGAGTGATGAGGTCAGAAGACAGATTGTGGAGGATTTCGAAGACAGAAAGAGAAA
The DNA here is from genome assembly GCF_900497805.2 of Vombatus ursinus. Classification (NCBI taxonomy): domain Eukaryota; kingdom Metazoa; phylum Chordata; class Mammalia; order Diprotodontia; family Vombatidae; genus Vombatus; species Vombatus ursinus. Next base: position 10,848,847 of record NW_020954582.1, read on the forward strand.
GTGAAGGCAGCTCAGCAGTCATCATTTTCAAGGAATTTGGCTGAGGAAAGAAAGAGCTGATGATAGATTAATAGTTGGTAGGGACAAGAGGTTCTTCTGAGTGTGGTTTTGTTTTTGTTTTTGTTTTTTGTTTTTTACAATGAGGGACACTTGGGCATCAGGGAAGGAATGAATACATTTAGAGAGATTGACAATGAGATGGAGGGGATTTTGGGGTGATCTGCTAACAAAACTGGACAGATTGAAATCGAGAAAGGGCTAATAGTCTTAAAGCCATTGAACTCATCTACTCAATGCCCCAGAGCTTTTTTCAAAAACAACTGTCTCCCCATGCCTCCTCCATTTTGTTTGTGTGAAGCTGATTTCTTTTTGTGTCCAGTGTAAGACTTGGTCCTCTTTTGAATGTCACCTCAGGTTTGGCCCAATGTTCTAGGCTGTCTAGGCCCCTTTGACTCCTGACTGCCATCCAGGGCATTAGCTACCCATTCCACACAAGACAAATGGAGGAGGCACAGTTAGAAAGCATCTGTTCTGGAAAAGAGCTGGGGATTTCAAGAAACTACAAGCTCCTTACAAGTTTGCCTTATAATGTCACAACCAAACAAAGGTAATATGAGAATGGGCATAAGAGGAATGGAGCTTCCAGGAATAGGGAGCCCCCACTATAATTTGTCCTCATCAGATCCCATGTGGGGTACCATGTTCAGTTCTGGGCTCACAGTTTGAGAAGAATGATGATAAACTTATGGTTCCCTTAGAAACTGATGTAGAAGGGTTGGGCTGGGTGAGGAGAAAGGCTACCTCTTCATCACAGACTGTGAAGTGGCTGGCACATTGTATCTGGAGACACTTATTAGCGATGTGACCCTGGGCTAGTCATTTCACCTCTCTCTGCCCCAGTTTCCTCATTGGTACAATGGAGATAATAATACTGCTTACTTCACAGGGCTGTTGCAAGGATTAAATGAGATAGCACATGTAAAACACTTTGAAAAACCTAAAATGTTATATAAATTCTGGCTATTATTATTATATGAGATGAGGAAGAAAGGAAAAAGGGGTACTCATGGGGAATAGCTTAGATTTTCTTGGTAAAGAAAATCTTAGCTGAGAGGGTAGGGGAAGAAAATGCTGTGGAGTGCTTTAAGGGAAGGTTGAAGATGGTCACTGTGCTGAGTAAGTTAAAGAATCCATTAGGGAGGAGTCAAAGGATTCCCTCATTGCTATATCCTCACACCGAAGGCTCCTGCCTGTTGAGATTATGGAATATCAGTGAGGAGGGTACGAAGTCAGCATGGTTGCATGATTCCTGCCAGTTTTGTTCCTCATCACTTGAGTAGGAACTGAGGAGTTAGATGGCAGGAATAATCCAGGGAATAGAGGATGGCAAGGCATGGGTGGTGATAGGACAAGAGATTGGAGAATGGAGGCCAAGGTGGAGATGTATCCTTAATTAAGGACTGTAGATGAAGGAGGAAGGCAAGTATAGCCAGAGCTTAGGAGATAGCCTGCGAATGGACTTGGGTGTGGAAGGATTAGAGGTCTTTGTGAACGTAAGGAGTAGGTTTCAGGGGCATATGGCATAGGGAGAGAGGGAGTGATGGGAGATCATGTGCTGATGAAGACATTTCAGAGGCTTTGATCAAGGAAATAGAACGCTTGTGGACAATGACAATATTAAAGGTATGACCATCCCTGTGAGTAGTTGGAGTGGAGTGGAGGCACTCCATGGAAGTTAAGATTGAGGAACTGGAAAGTCAGTGCATTTGCTAAAACATCAGCAGGTAGTATAAAGGTAGGAGATAGGGTGGAAAGACTAAAGGCCAGGCAGGAGCTCTCCCAGAAAGGAGAATGTTAGATGAAATCCAGGGGGAATGAAGTTGGGTGAAAACTATGGGTAGAATAAATCTCAAAGATGGAGGGGTTTCTGAGAAAGGTCAGCAGAAGAGGCTAGGAGTTAAACGGGGAACAAGAAGTGTTCTAATCTCTCCTTGTGCACTAGTGAGCCTGGCAGTACAAGAGAAGGTGCAGCCAGTCTTGGAAAGCATGCCAAGAGATGCAGTGTCATCTTCCAGGGGGTACCAGGGAGTAGCAGAAGCTCAAAAAGAAGAAAATTAAAAGAAAGGGAAGTTTGTTGATTATGGAATGGGAGCCCCAAAGGGAGCAGTGGGGAGTGTGGGTAGATCGGAGAGAGAACACTGAAGCTACAGGGTTGAGATGGAGAACAGAAAGGCGTGGGGTTTGCTCTTGGGTAGGCAGGAATTCAACACCACTGGCATGGGGAGACTGTTGGGGTGGGGTGGGGGGCGTCAGGTTTGCTGACTGCTGGGGAATGAGTCTAAGAAGAGTTATCAGCAGATGGGAAGAGGGCCATCGATGAAGACGATGAATCAGAAGGTCCAGGTACCGGTCCCAGCCTCACTGTGCAATCATGGTCTCATTGTGGTCACCATTTTGTTCTCAATACCATATGGTCTTTCACCAGCCCAGAGGCAGCTTATTTTTTCACGTGAAGCTCGGAGCCCTCAGCAGGAGCAGGCTTCAGCTCCCTAGGCATCTAGGTGGGGCAGTGGATAGACCACTGGACAGAGTCAGGAAGACCAAAGTTCAAATCCAGCCTCAGACATTCACTAACTGTGATTCTGGGAAGGTCACCTAACCTTGTTCACCCTCAGTTTCTTCATCTGTAAAATGAGGATAATAAACAGTACCTACCTCCCGGGGGGGTTGTGTGGATAAAGTGAGATAACATTTGTAAAGTGCTTCACAATCTTCAAAGCTCTATGGAGTACAAGCTAGCATTACTAGTAACCATTTTTTCCTTTAAAATTCCAAGGGCTGGGGCAGCTAGGTGGAGCAGTGGATAGAGCACCGGCCCTGAAGTCAGGAGGACCTGAGTTCAAATCCGGCCTCAGACCAAACACTTGACACTTACTAGCTGTGTGACCCTGGGCAAGTCACTTAACCCCAATTGCCAAACAATAAAATAAAAAAAAATTCCAAGGGCATACTCCTTATCCACAAAATAGGGATCATCACATCATAGATTCAGGGACCATACAAGCCCCTCATTTTATAGATAAGGAACCAAGCTCCAGAGGCAGGAAGAAACTTACTTACCCAAGGTCGTACAGGCAATAAATAAGAGAGATTTGAACCCATGACCCTAACTTCCAAATTCAGTACTACTCCACTGCTTGGGGTTGCTCATGGGCTGACATATTTAAAGCTGAAAGGGACCAGATTTTTACAGGCAAAGAAATTGAGACCCAGGAAAGTAAAACAACCCACCTGAGGTCACCCTGGTGGGAAGTGGGAGGCCTGGAATTTGAACTCCCAACCCAGCCTCCTTTCCACCGCGCTGCCTCCTCTCCTGCCTACCATCCATGATCCTTTCCCTTCCCCTGACCAGTGGGTTTATCCCAGGTTGATCCTCCTCCTTCCCCTTTTTAAAGCCTGAAACATCATTCCTTTTCCTCCTCATTTCTTGTCTGCCTCAGTTGTCTCCGAGCTTTAGTGCTCCTGACGCCGTTCTCACCAGACCATGCCAGGCGTTCGCCGTCACCCTCCATTACCTGCCCTGGCTTCCATCCTCGGTGCGTGTTAGAACAGTGAAAGTGGTTCTGGGAGTGAGTTCCCCAGACATCCACATCAGTCTCTTCAAACAACCGCCTCTTTTCTGCCTCATCAGAACCATTTTCCTTTGCCTCTGAAATCACCTTGTGATCACCTACATCTTCACCCTTTCATGGACTTCCTCTGTGAGTTTTTAAGCCATAAGCCTTACCTGTTTCTCTCTGAATCCTGGAGTTCTCCCCAAAACAGGGTGCCCATCAGACCATGCCCAGCTTTTCTCTCCTTTGACAGAAATTCCAAATGGAGTGACCACTCCCTATCCAGGTGCCCATCATTTGGACATCAGCCATCAATTCCTCCTTCCTATGGTACTGTGTGACCTTGGGCAAGTCAGAAGTTTCCTCATCTATACAAAAGGGGAGCCTGGAGTGGCAACATCTGAGATGCCTTTCAGCTCTGAATTTATGACCTTCTGAATTGGATTCCAGATGAGCGTTTCCCATCTTTGCTGCCTTTCCGTTTTGAAGGACCAAATTATCATTAAGGAGAGCCATGAATTTAGTAAGCTAGTCTGCTTTTGGCAGAAAGAAAGCTCTGGTGGCTGTCTGGATAATTGAAGCTTTCCATCACTACTCCTCCATCCCTCTGTGCTGGGTTTGTGATGTGTCTCCTAAATGCCTCATTGATTTCCTGCACAATGCTTGCTGGCATTCCCATAAGTGAATTTTCCAGATAAATGAAGTTTGCCATTTAAAATGGCAGGTGCTACCTTTTACAAACATCTTTCTCAAATGAATTACACATATCCCAGTCTCTTTAAACAGAGTATTAATTTGGTTTGCTTCCCCAGCCTTTGTAAGTGCTGATATTCCTTCTCCTGATATAGAAAGAGACAGCCTGGGAGAGGGGGAAGTCAGACCACTGACTTCAGAGTCCGGGAAGCTGACTTCCCAACCCACCTCTGGCCCATGCTATCTGTGTGACCATGGGTGAAGCACTTCCTTTCCGTGGGCATTAGTTTGCCCATCTAGACGATGAAAGGGGTGGTCTACGTGCCCTCCAAGGTCCCTTCCCAGCTTTAGAGTTATGAGGCAGTTAATGTTATGGATAGATTACTGAATCTTGAATCAAGAAGACTTGAGTTCTAATACTGCCTCAAATGAAGGACCCTAGGCAGGTGACTTCACCGAAAATTTCCGTGTGCCTCAGTTTCCTCATCTATAAAATCAGGATAATAATAGCATCTTATCTCCCAGGGTTGTTGAAGATAAAATGAGAAAATATCTGGAAAGTACTTTGCAAACCTTAGCATGCTATACAAAAGGTAATTGTTATTATCCCAAGGTTTTGAGTCATTTTGGAGGCATTTGGAAAGGATTCACATAAGGGGTGGCTTTTGAGAGATAAGGTGAGGAAGGAGAGCTTCTAGGCACTTCAATACAGGATTTCTAGAAGCTAATGGGACAGAAGTTCCCCAGAACGAAAAGCAATTGGAAGGGTCATAGTCTAGTGAAGGAAGTGCCCCCACTGATGAGGTCAGGCAACCTTGGAATCAGCCCTAACTCTGGCCCCTCCTTCATCCCCTAGACCTAATCCACGGCCGAGTTTAGCCAATGCATCCTTGGCACCACCTCGCACTCTTCCTCCCCCCCCCCCCCCGCAAGCTCTGGTCCTCATCACTTCTAGCTGGGGCTATGGCAGCAGCCTGCCCATGGCCTCCCTGCCCCCCCCAGTCACTTTTGAGTCCATGTCATGTTTACATCAAAGTTTTCATAAAGAAGGAAAAGTTTAGCTCCACTCGATGGTTTTTTATCCTCTTTCTGCTTTGAGCAGAAAAAGTCAAGCTAATCAGGATTTGTCATGCAGAAGTGTAGTTCCCTGGCAGGGATCAGCCTTCCTGATTGGCTGAATGTGAGCCTGGGATTATGGAACAGACCAATGGGTTGATCCAGACAGCCCAGACAGGAGAATTCCAAACTGGTCTGGAGGTGGTTCAGAAGACACCGTGCTGGGCGAAAGCCGGGATTCCTGATGTGGGGTCTACATATTCCCCAAACACGGGTCTAGCCGCATCCCTCCTCAGCTCAAGAAGCTCCGGGGCTTCCTCATGGCTTTGGGGATTTGAAAAAAAGGCCCTCCTCAATTTGACATTTAAAGTCCTCTGCAGTCTAGCCCCAGTCTACCTTTCTAGGGTAATTATACATTACTCTCGCACAATCTAATCTCCAGAGAAAGTAGCCTTCTACAGGAAGCCTTTCCTAACCCCTCTTAATTCTAATGTCTTCTGTCCGTTGATTATCTCCTATTTATCCTGTATATAGCTTGTTTATACACAGTTGCTTGTATTGATTTCTCTTATTAGGTAGTGAGCCCCTCCAGGGCAGGGACTGTCTTTGTCCAGTTTATGTCTTAGGAGAGGCATTACGGGCAAGGATTCATGAGTGAGTCTGGGTGCTAAGAATAACAAGTATGATGAGGTCAGTTAAGTGCAAAGCTTTATCGTAAGCTGTGGGGGAAGAGGGGGAAGGGGAGAGAAGTGACCCGACATGCAACTGAGGCACACCCCAAACATAGAGCAGAACTCAGGTAGAGGCAGCACTGAATTGGGGAGCGCAGAGACACAGATCCATACAGCAGAAAGGGAATGCTCCAAAATGTCCTTCTGAAGGTAGACTTCTTATTCTTAGATTTGGGGTAGCCCCCTGAAGCTGGCTGAGCTGCAAATCAGGGGTCAGGGCAAAATATTATTGGGGGGGGTTATTATTAGGAAGAAAAAATAAGCTGGTGATAGACAAAATACCATTTGGGGGTTGTTATCAAGGAGAAAAGCTGGCAGGAGACAATATTATTTAGGGGACACAGCTATACTAACCTTCAAAGAATATTATCATCTTTATTTTTTCCATGAGTATGTTCTGTAAGCTCACTCTCCATGGCCCCATTTGGGGTTTTCTTAAGGCAAAAATACTGGAGTGGTTCGCCATTTCCTTCTCCAGCTCACTTTACAGATGAGGAAACTGAGATAAACAGAGTTAAGAGACTTGCCCAGGGTCACACAACTAGTAAGTGTCTGAGGCCAGATTTGAACTCAGGAAAAGGAATCTTCCTGACTCCAGACTCAGTGATCTATGCACCATGGCGCCACCTAGCTTACAGCCTCCGTTAAGAGAACGCCGTCATGGCCTCAAGGACAGTAGGCCTAATCTTATGGTATCTAGAAAAGAAGATGGCAGCCAGTCTGTAGAAGGCTCAGAATTCCAGGCTGAGAAGATTGTGTTTTATCTTACAGATAGAAGGGAACTACTGAAATTTCTTGAGTAACGGTGACAGGGTCAGAGCTGCGCTTTAGGAATATTAACTCGTCACTTGTGAGAAGAATGAGCTGGAGAGACCGGGGACAGGAAGACAGGGAGGCTGCCGCAGCGATGGCCGTGTTGTAAGGATAACCATGACCATGAGCAAGGATGGCAGACTGAGAGATGGTGTGAAGGCAGCTTTGACAAGACTTGGCAGTGGATTGGGTGCGGGAGTGGAGGAGGGGGAGGAGTTGGGTAGGATTCCAAGGTTGCAAACCAAGGGAACTGGAAGGATACAGTGATGCTATGGGGAAGCTGGGAGGCGGGGATGACTGTGGAGGAAAAGATAATGAGTTTGTTTTGGGCACGATCAATGTGCCATGCCTATGGGACATTCAGGTGGTGTTTGGTGATACGAGGCTGGAGCTGAGGAGAGAGATGAGGCCTCGGTTATGTAGATTGGGGAGTTATCTATATAGAAGTGATAGCTGGAGGCAAGAGAACTGATGAGATGATAAAGACAGACAGAGAAAGGAGAGGAGAGGAGAGGAGAGAGAGAGAGAGAGAGAGAGACAGAGTCAGAGAGAGAGAGAGAGAATAAAACAGAAGAGAGCCAAGACCAGGACAGAGCCCTGGAGAATGCCCATGGCCAAGTAGCAAGACATCACTATTGATCCAATAAAGGAAATTGAGAATGAGCAGTTAGACAGGGGAGAAGGAGAACCAAGAGCCATGTCAGAAAAGCCTGGGGAGGTGAGAGTGTCAAGGAGAAGGGGTCTTTATTTATGTCTGATGCTGCACAGGAGGGGCCAAGGATGAGGGTCAGGAAGAAGCCGCCGAGTACAGAAGTTGAGCGTTGAGGACCTTGGCGGAGGTGTCAGTCAGGCGGTAGCCTTGGGATAGGCTCTGCCAGGGCAGAGAGGGGAGATGTCCCGGGGTCTCGTTCTTGTACTTCGGCCGCAAAGGGAGAAGATGTAGACTAGAAATTATAATGATGGTTGACGAGGACATAGATTGCATTTATGTGAGGTTTGAAAAGCATTTTACATACATTACCTCTTTATCCTTACAACTCTGTGAGGTAGGGGCTATTATTACCCCTATTTTAAAGATGAGGAAACTGAGGCAGACAAAGGTTGAATGACTTGTCCAGGGTCACACAGCTAGGATGGCCTGAAGCATGATTCATATTTAGGTGGTCTTGACTTCAGGTGCAACACTCTATCTGCTACTCCCTAATCATTATTATTAAGTCACCTCAGTTATGAAAATGGTTGACATTTCTACAGGACAGGAGTAAGGAGGAAGCTTTCCTGAAGTAAAGTAACCAGTGCTACCACAACAGCAGAGCAACCTGAGGAAGAAGGCTTCAAGGACGAGTCAGTACCCTTTAAATTACCTGGGGCAGAGCCCCAATCACCCTACCCTAGTGATCCCTGTGCATTTGCTGTTTCCCTCATCTTCCAGTTAAGGAAGGTAAAGCCTGTTGTAGTGGAGAGAGTACTGAATGCAGAGTTGGAAGATATGCAGCTCTACCATCTCTCTCACACACATACACACACACACACACACACACACACACACACACACACACACACACA
>NW_020954582.1:10857329-10873605 GCF_900497805.2 Vombatus ursinus
CACACACACACACACACACACACACACACACACACACACACACACACGGTACAAATGACCTCCCACCCATAGCATGGAAAGAGGAAAAGCAGAGGAAGCCAAGAAAGCTTGCCTTGCAAGGTCCTCCCTCTCCCCTACCCCTTCCTCCCCAGTTTTCTGGTTCATTAATCAATCAGTAAGTGTTGGTTAAATACCTACTATGTGCCAGGCACTGTGCCAAGCACTGGGAATACAAAAAGGCAAAAGCCAGTTCCTGCCCTGGAGGAGCTCACAGTCCAGTGGAGGAGACAATATGTAAACAATATAGACAAGGCAAGCTAGATACAGGATAATTAGGAAGTGATTAATAGAGGGAATGCACAGGAATGGAGAGGGGCTGGGGAATGATGGCTTCAGAGGATAAATCTTTCTCTTTCCTTTTCTTGCTCCTGCCTGCCAAGCTTGGGCCAGCTTGGAAAGGTACCACAGGCAGCAGTGGCAGCCAGTTTGTGAGTTGTGAGGGAGCCTCTTCTTCGGCTGCTCCCCCACCCAGGGCTGCCTCTACACTGGGCCCGGGTGAAGAGGCTGAGGCTGAGAGATTCTCCGTGACATTCAAGGGCACAAAGTACAAGCATCAGAGCTAGAATGTGAATTTAGAGTTTCAAATTCTCACCTCTCTCCCCTCTACCACAGTCTGCTGGGTTCCAATTTTGCCTCAAGCACTTGCCAGCTCGGTGCTCAACAAGGCAAGAAATTTATCCTCCTTGAGCCTCAGTTTCCATATCCGCAAAACAGAGATGTTAATGCCTATAGTCTCTACCTCACAGGGTGGCTGTGAGGAAAGTCTTTGCAAACCTACAGAAATAGGAGTTGGTGGTATGGTTATTGATCCAACCAAAACTCAAAATAGATAACTAAAAACCTTTCTTTTCCCTGGTCACAGATACACTCCCTGGTTTCTTCTTTCCTCTTTAAGAAAAAAACAAAATCTCTCACAGAAAACAGGAAACAAGCCCCCTTCCAGGAATATGAGTGAGTTGGAAGGGGATGGAAACAGCCACCCCTGCAAAAAAGCATTGTTTTTTTTTTAAAGCCCTGAAAAGGCCAAGTGGCTGATAAGGAGGAATGAAGGATGGGGCAGGGGGACTGGAGCAGGAGGCAGCCTGGGAAGATAAACACAGCAGCAGAGAGGAGAGGGAGCCTGCTCTGACTGTGTCCATATTCCCTGGGGGATGAACGCTTGGCTGCTCGGAGCAGCTCAGCTCCGCCCGCCCGGAGGCCAGCTTGTCGCTGTCCAACAGAAGGGGCCTGCTGAGAAATCCAGCCACTGAAACAGGATAGAGGCAGGGTGTGTGTGGGTCTGAATAAAGACGCTGGAGGCACACTTCTAAATTGATTTCTGGGTGGAAGGACAGAGACAACCAAGCCAGACACAGCTGAATTCAGTAGGATCTGTCAGGTGGCACTGAATTTTTCTCTTCTTTCTCAGCTTGAACCCCATCAGGCTTTGGCATGCTGGCCACCCTGCTTGCCATATACATGGTGTCCCCAAAGTCTTGGTACAGTTTTAAGCTCTAATAGCTTAGATTTGGGGGACACGCATATCTAGGGACCTTTGTCCCACCATCAATGAGAGTTGGAGGTGGAGACAGGAGGACCTAGGGACAAGTCATGACTTTTCTGCGCCTCAGTTTCCTCAGTTGTAAAAAGATAGTGTTGGACTTGATTTCTAAAGCCAGCTCCCAGCTCCAAGTTTGTGAGCAGTAATGCAGATGATGAGAACTCACATTATGTAGCATTTGGAGATTTGCAAAGTACCCTGTGTGAAGAGAGGTGATATAATAGGTGAGGTGGTGGTGGTGTAATAGAGAGTGGTGTAATAATAATAATGGTGATGATAATGACGATGTGATAACAGGTAACATTGATGTAGCATTTTAAGGTTTGCAAAGTCCTTTATGAATATTATCTCATTTTATCCTTACAACAATCCTAAGAGGTAGCTAAGGTACAGAAAGCCAGTCAGCCAAGAAGAACTGGGGTTCAGATCCTGCCTCTGATACAGACAGGCTGTCGCCTTGGGCAGATCTCTGAACTTTTCATCATGCTTTAGGCAACTCTCAGAGATCCTGAGTTAGAAAGCAGGAGCCAACTTGCATTGGTAAAGGACCTATTTAACCTGCGAGTTCCATATGTCAATAAAATCACACATCCACTTCTCCCTTTCTATAAATCATCTCACTTAATCCATACTACAACCCTGGTAAGCTGGTGGTGGTTTTATCCTTATTTTAAAGATGAGGAAACTGAAGCAGAGGTTAAGTGACTTCCATTAGACTGTGTGCTCCGTGGCTGTCTTTTGCCTCCTACTGTATCCTCAGGGCTTAGCCCAGTGCCTGACACATAGTAGGTATTTAATAAATGTTTACGGATTGATTGCCCAGGGACACCTAGCTAGTAATCATCTGAGGTCAGATTTGAACTCAGGGCTTCCTGTCTCAACACTCTGTCCATGCTGGATATTCTCCATGGAGAAGGAATCCATTTCTGGGCAGCCGTAGTGGAGCAGCAGAAACTAGATTAAAATTCTAGCTCTGTATTACCCACCTATGTGTATTTGCCTTCTCTGGGCCTCAGTTGCCTCATTTTTAAAATGACAGGATCTCTGAAATCCCTTCCTGTTCTAAATAGACAACCTGAGAATTTTCTGCAAACCTGAAAGTGCTGTATACATGTGAATTATTGGTGTCGGTTTTCTTGGAGCTGAAGACAGGCTCTAATCTCCTAAAATGACGCGTGTGTGTGGCGGCTTGAGATAATACATAGAAAATGACCTATGTCAGCAGACATCAGGGGGAGGCATTTAGGGAACTGGAGTGGGAAAGAGAGAGAGAGAGGAAATATCACTGAGAGAAGAGAAGAGAAGAGAAGAGAGAGTCCTTTATAAGAAGGCAGCCCTCTGTCCCCTGTGAAGACTTGGGCTTTGCCCTAGGCTGCTCACATGGGAATGGGGCTGCCCGACAATCACCTTGCTTTACTCCCCTTGTAGCCTGACCATCCCTAGACTCCAGTCAACAAGGGTCCTCCCTACTAGGCCCCACCTCCACCCTCCACCCCTTCATGAGCAAAGTCTTCACCATAACTTCTCCCCACGCAGCTGAGTCCCTGCCCACCCACCTCCATTGATGTCTGCTCTGAAGTTGCCCTCCCCCTCCAGCCCCAGGAGCATTGATGATCAGTTACTGCTTTGCCTAGGAAGGCCGCTTGGCAGCCATCCTTCCCGGAGCTGCTAAAGGACCAGAATCTTCCTGGCCCCACCTTCAAAGACAGTCAGTCCACTTCCTTGTTTTTGACATTGTTGTCTAATAAATGGTCCCAAGCCTGAGGTCCTCTAAGGAAACAACGCCATCTGGTGGAAAATGACCGCAGGCCTTAGTTCAACAAACGTTTATAAATCCTGAAGAGCCAAGCCCTTGGTGGAGATGGGCAAGGCCCATGTCCATGATGTTGGGTCAGCAAACTAGGACTGAGCTGAATGGGACCTTACACATCATGGAGTCCAATTTCTTCACTGAATAGATGAGGAACCTGAGGCCAGGAGGGGGAGATGGTTCAGGATGATGCCATTTAGATAGATATAATGCTGAAATGGAGCTTAGGGCTTATCTAATCCAACCCCTTTTTGGATGGATGGGGAAACTGAGGCCCAGAAATGGGAAGTGACTTATAATGCTGGGTCATTGACCCTGGAGGCCATCCAGTTCAATCTGTCATTTCACAGGTGAGGAAACTGACGCCTAGGCAAGAGAAATGACTTGCTCAGGGTCACACAACCATCATCAAAAGAGCAAGAATAGGGCCAGGTATTCTGAACAGAAAACCAATGCCATTTCCATGATCCCACAATGCCTCCATACAGAACTCTTGACTCCTCTTAACCTCATCCCATTGTACATTTGAGTATGGGGACTCTTATCTGCATTGCATGATAAATATTGTGTAGCTAAGCAAGTCAGTTATGTTCAGATATATCAATCAAACTGGAATATTGCCACTATTCACAGCATAATGAAGTGCCTGGCATGCAATAAACACTTAATAAATGCTTGTTGATGATGTTAGTAACATATAATGCTTTATGTTTTGCAAAGGATTTTACATTCATGATCTTATTTGATGCTTACAAGCCAATGAGGTAGGAATTTTCAGGACAGGATCGTGGGATATTCTCATAGGTTCATCCTCCTAGAGGTGGGAGAGACCTCATCTCCATTTCATTGATGAGAAAAATGGAGGATGAGAGAAGCTAAGGGGCTTGTACAGAGTCTCAGAGCCAGGAAGTGTCTGAGCTGGGGTTTTGAAACAAGTTCTGGATGTGAGGCATACAGTAAGTATTTAATATGTGCACTTTTTTTCATTCATTTCTTCATTCTCAACTCAGAGAAGAAAGTCTCTATCCAATGCCATGCCATATCTCTTAAGCAATTTCTCGGATGCTATAAATCCATCCAACAATTTGCAGGAGACAATTAATTTTTCAAAGTTAGGATTGGCTTTATCCTCCCAATAACTGTGTGGTAGGTAAGACAACTCAACGTCATGGATGCATCCTTGGTCTCACAGTCAGAAGACTTGGGTTCAAATCCCAACTCTACAATTTACCCCTGAGACCTTGGTCAAGTCACAGAACCCAGAAGGGCTGGAAGGGATCTCACTGGTCATCTAGTCCACCCTGAACACGTCCAACAAGTGGTCATTTGGCTTCAGCAGTAAGGACCCCACTACCTCTAGAGGCAGCTCATTCCACTTTCAGATAGCTCTAATTGTTAGGGAGTTTTTCCGAAATTTGCCCCTTTTCAGCTTCTCCCTATCACCCTTTGAGACCAAACCAAATGATTTTAATACCTGTTGCCATGTGACAGCCCTTCAAATACCTGAAATCAGCTACTTTTCGTCTTCTTTTTTCCCAAATCAATGCACTCGCTTCTTTCCACTGATCCTCATAAGATATGACCTTTCACCACCCTACTCTCCTCTGTGTTCTCACCTCATCAATGTCCTTCCTAAGCCATTCCACTCCTTTATGTCTTGACATCTCCATCCATAGAAGCTTTTAAAAGTATGGTTATACCAATTTTATAGACAGAGAAACTAAGACACAAAAAGATCACCCCTGGCCCAAAGTCACACAGCTAATCAGGGACAAAGCTGAGGCTGAACTGTAGATCCCCTTGACTCCCACCCTAGGCTCTTTCCAGCAATATATTCCATATTCCTGAATGCAGATTTAACTAGTTATAACCTAGATAAATCTCTAGCTTGTCATACATTCCTTTAGGCAAGCTTTAACTGGAAATGGTCTGGTATCTCAGGTTTGGGATCACCATGAAATGACACACTCATAGAACATCTGACAGTTAACCAAAGAAGATTGACTTGGCCATAGGATAGAAAGAATATTTAGGAAGGATACAGCAGAAATTTAGCTGGACATTGCTTCCCTGCCTCTGGGTTGCCCATGATGGTCCACTGGTCAGAAGCCTGAGGCACTTGCTGGTGATTTTTTATACCCTGGCATTTTTTGTACATAGGCCACCAGGAAGCTTCACCAATAGTCAAACCTTTAATTCCATGAATCATTTAAGTTTTAAGAATTGTTCCAATACCTGTTAAAGAGATAGGACCTCAGTATGGTGTTCCTGCCATAACTTCTGAGCTTTAGAGTTGTTATCCAAAAAAGAGAGTGTCAGATTAGTTCCCATATTTGATAAAGTTGATCTCAGGACTAAAATAAAAATACAGGCTCAGTACTATTAAAAAAAAAAAACCTTGGTTTTATAAAATTCTAATAAGTATAACATTCTAGAAAACAGCTTAGTTGTATGGTGTTATTTGACTCTGGATATAGATAGGTAAGAGGAAGTGAAGAGTAGAAGTATACAAGGAGAGGGTAGAAAGGATTGTGTATGAATATTGTTGAGAGAATGAGTATCAAAGAAACTAAGGGGGAAAAACGTAAAGGAAGAAGATTTAGCAGCACCAGACCTTAAATTATCTTACAGAACAAGAGCATTGTTGAAGTATAAAATGGAGAATTTTGATTGTTTTAAATTAAAATTTCTTTGTATAAATAAAACAATGTAGCCAAGAATAGAAGGAAGGTAGAAAATTGGCAGAAAACTTTCATAGACAATCTCTCAGATAGGATATAATTGTGTTGTAATATTGCTGTGGTGTAGGAAATGATGAGCTGGTGGATTTAGGAAAACATGGAAAGACTTGGACCTATGAAGGAAGATGCCATCCACCTTCAGAGAAAGAGATGATAGGAGGAAATACGCATAGTATGGTCTTACATATATGTATGTGTATATATATGTGTATGTTTATAGATATCTATGTATATGTGTGTATATATGTGTGTATATTTTATATATGTGTGTGTATATTTTATGTATATGTGTGCATATATGTGTGTTTATAGATATCTATGTATATATTTTATGTATGTATGTGTGTGTGTGTTTTTATGTATGTGTGTGTGTACACACACACACACACACACACATCCACATTTAATTGTAGCCTTCTCTAGAGTGGAGGAGAGGCGTGTGGGGGAAAGGAGGGAAAAAAAATTAAGTAGGGGGCAGCTAGGTGGAGCAGTGTATAGAGCACCAGCCCTGGAGTAGGAGGACCTGAGTTCAGACACTTGACACTTACTAGCTGCATGACCCTGGGCAAGGCACTGAATCCCAAATGCCTCACAAAAAATAAAACCTAGAAGGAAGCAAAGAAAAGCTGGGCCACTTTGAAAATAATGTGTAGTATTTATTACATAGATTTTCTTAAAATGGAAATTTATTGTTTTATATTGAATCCATTCTTATGTTCTGCTGTGTACATGGAAATGTTCTTTTTTTTCCTTTTCTCATTTTGTATTTGAGTTTAAAATGAATAAAAAATTATGAGAGAGATAGTGAGAGAGAGATGAGGAGAAGCTGAGATCAGGAGTCGGGAATCCTGGGTTTCTTTGGTTGTCTCAGCTCTGAACTTGAGTAATCAGGACTCTCAGAAGTGTGGGTGAGCGCCTGTGGATTTATAAAATGATGAGCTCTCTGGACATAAGACTCAGTTGTTTCTTTCTCTTCTGCTGCATATACGGTAGTACTCATTTTATTTGGTGTTTGTTGGGCCCAGAATAAAAAACATAAATTATAAAACATTGTTAAATGATGACGGATCAATGAATCACAGCATTCTTGATGAAGAAGGAATCTTACCAAAATAAAAACAATTTAGTCCCATCCCTCCATCTTTAAAACTGAGGAAACAGTTACAGAGAAGTACCCTGACTTGACCAAGGTCACATAGCTAGTAAGTTGCAGAATTAGGATTTGAAGCCGGGTCCTCTGGTCCCTAGTCCAGTGGTTCATTGCTCACCTATTTGATTATTTTCTTTTACTACAGTAATAAAAACAGACACGTATTCAGTGCCTACTGTATGCAGGGTCTTAGGTCAACCAGTAGGGAAGGTACAAAGTTTAGAGATGACACAGCCCCTGCCCTTGTGGAGTTTCCACTTCATAGGATCATAATTTGGAGGCGGCAGTATCCTCGGAGGTTCTGGAGCACAACCTCCCTCCTCGCGTTACAGATGAGGGTCCTGAAGGGCAGGCCAGGGATCTGTCCAAGGCCAAGGGGGTAGTAAGAGGCTGAGCCGGGATGTCAACATGGGGTCCAAGGCCAATGTTCCTTCCCTTTGACCCATGCAATGAAACAAGGTTCTAGGCGAAGTCTGAGAAAGTTCTAGGTGAAGTCTGAAGTCTGAGAAGAGCTGACCAGCGATGGGAGATGGAGGAGCGGTTGAAGAAAAGGGACCTTGGAGCTAGTCTGCAATTCCTGCCCGGCGCAAGGAAAAGCGCACTCAGCTGGGGTTCGCCTGCCATTTAGCTGACAACCATCTACTAAGTGCTTGTGATGCACCCCGCACAGTCTAAGGAAGCACTGGGAATACAAAGAGAGGAAAAAGCACAGTCCCTGCCTTCAGGGAACTCAGTCTAATAGGGGATACCGCAGACAAATAACCACATATATAATACAGATGAGGGGAGACAGAGACGAGAAAGAGAGAGACAGAGGACATGGCAGGTAACCCGTGTCACCTCAGACAAGGCATTTAACTTTCTTGAGTCCCTATCAGTTCTGCACATGTGATCCTATGTAGTCTTACTTTTCTATTTGTATCCCCAGCACTTAGCATAGTGTTTTACACGTAGCAAATACTTGATAGATGCTTCTATCACTCATTGATTCATTTATTCATTCTTTTTTTGTTTGTTTTTTAGTTTTTTGTTTTTTTGCTAGGCAATGGGATTAAGGGACTTGCCCAGGGCCACACAGCTAGTAAGTGTCAAGTGTCTGAAGTCGGATTTGAACTCGGGTCCTCCTGACTCCAGGGCTGGTGCTCTATCCACTATGCCACCCAGCCGCCCCATCCATTCATTCTTGATTCCACCACTCCCTCACCATGGGGACCTTAGAAAAATCACTGTACCTCCTCTGATTTTTGTGATCCTTGGTTTCTTCCTCTCTAAAATGAGGATTTGACTAAATAGTCTCTTGGGTCACTCCCAGCTCTAATTATCGATGATTTCATTAACTTCTTTAGAAGTACTCATCAGACACTGTCTGAACAAGTCCGAGGCCACACAATCGTCTCCCTTAACTTCCTCCCCACCATCCTTGGGAAACACAAGACAATAAAATGATTCCCCTTTTTTAGGACAAACATGATTTACAGGAAACTAGGCCTCCTGGGGAATGAGGAGATGGTGAGTGCCCAGCTGCCCTCAATGAGCTCTGTCCCAGCCCAGATAGAATTGTTTCTAGCCAAGGATACTCAAAAACTCAGTGGAAGTGATGATTGCTGAGCCCCCATCAGGAATCTCTGGAAAGTCATGGGACATGAGAGATGTGCTCGGTGAAGCAAATGTATCCACTTCCCAGTCTTCGGTGGGCAGAGTTCGAGCAGATGTCTAGATGGCTGAAATCACCCATCACAATCATAACATGCTTCTCTTCCAAATGTTTCTTGTTTCTCAAGTTCTTCATTAAATTATTCCTTTGTTCCAGGTGGTCTGTAGCCCCCCTGACACCCCAACAATTTCATTTCTCTTTTTTCCTCTACTTATCCTAACCCAAATATTCTCTGGGTTACTTCCTCTGGCTCTGGATCTTAGTTTTTAATACTACACCGTTCCTTAACTCTTTCTTTAGTTTTACTTGAATAAGGCATACCATTCCAGCTTGAAGTCAGAAGACTCAAATTCAAAACTCACCCCTGACACTTCCGAGCTCTGTGACCCCTGAACCTCCATTTGCCCCCAGTAACTCCCCAAGACTTTACTATTAAGTCAAGACCAGATGCATACTGCAGTCAGTGGAGAGCATTCCCCATGCAAACAAAGGCATAGGTGTCCTCATGAAAATCTTTCCCAAGATACACATTTCACTCATGAATCCCACATCTCAGTGATATGCATAAATCTGTCTTCTTATAATTAGGATCTCTGGTTTTCTGTGAAACACACATCTAGAGTTTTATGTTCAGTCATAGGAAGGATGCTGACAAACCACAGGGTGTATAGAGGAGTGCAAACACAACAGTGGATGGCTAGGTGGCGCCATAGTGCACAGGGAAATCCAGCCTCAGACACTCAGACACACTAGCTATGTGACTCTGGGAAAGTCACTGGAACTTGTTTGCCTCAGTTTCCTCATCTGTAACGTGAGCTGGAGAAGGGAATGGCAAACCACTCCAGTATCTTTGTCAAGAAAACCCCAAATGGGGTCATGAGGAGTCCGATGTGATTGAAAAATAGAATGGGTATCGGTTCTGAGAATCGTGGTGCAGAAGGAGAAACTGAGGCTGTTTAACAGCCTTTTTAGCCAGTACTCAGTACAGTGCCTGGCACTTAGTAGGCACTTAATAAATGTTTACACATCAACTAATTGGAAAAGTAATAGAAGGATTAAGAGTGATCTCTTTAAATATAGAATATCAATCAACAAATACTTATTAATAAATATCCTGTTAAATTATTTGTTATAACATTCATTACAAACATTTGTAATGATAAAATCAACCAGTAAACATTTATTAAGCACCTACTGTGCCCAGGCACTGTGCTAAGCTCTGGGGATACAAAAGGAGGCAAAGCAGCCAGCCTGGAGGAGCCCGTGGGCCAATGGATCATGAAATATGCTAGCTCTGCTTGGCCCCGCTGAGTGCCCTGTGTGGAAGTCACACACAAGCTGACCCGGGCTCCAGAGAAGGGAAAGCTTACAGCTAGCCAAGAAGGGCATGGATGGACTAGGGCTCCCTGCCACTGGAGGTTTTCAAGCACAGGCTGAACAACCACTTGTAGGGGGTGACATAGATGTTAGATTTTCCTCTGGTTGGGGTTAGAGAGGGTACATGAGCCCTTGGTTCTGTTCCAGGTGTGAGGTTTTAAAATTCTCTGTCTCTATTACCTCTTCTTTCCTCTGCCACAAACATCGCCAAGTCCTTTAAGATGAACACTGAGGGACCACCAGGCCTCCAGGGGCAGGGGCACTGCTCTTTCCTTGCTGGAGAGCCAGATACATAGTTTGGATTGGTTTTTATTCTGGGAGGCAGGCAGGGGCTGGCCTCTGAGAAGGGTTAGACTCCCTTTTCTCGTACTTTCGCTCATTAAACTACCTCACGGGTACCTTAGGGAAAAATTACCTAAAGCATAAATAAGTCAGAAGTGACCAACACCCAGGGTGGCCTGTAAAAATACAGTGCAACATAGGTAGTGTTAATTTGTGGTTTTCTAAGTCAACATGGAGCCTACAGAGGTCTCTTTCTATTTGAGCTTGACACTTCTGGCTTAGTTTATGGGCCATATCCAAGATCCGCCCCCCCCAAAAAAAGGAGAATAGGAAGGAGAATTCTTAATGAAGAATATGAATCAGGCATGGGACAGATAATTTATTTCTACACCCAAAAGAAATGCTAAACATAAATGACTCACAGCATGCACTAACAGAATGAATTAAAACAGGCTTCAGTGACTTAATTTATAACTACAAGTGCAGTCTGCTGGGAGGCTGGCACTCAAACTTTGTTAGAACCTAGAGCAATGTGCAGGCACCTAATTAGGTGTCTTCACTTCAGTCCTGTCTGAGAAACATGCTGGCTGCGTAACCACTGGCAAAGAACTCTGCCGCTGTTAGCCTCACTTTTCTGTCAGTAAAATGGGGGAGATACTTAAGATGCTTCCATCACAATGGTGTTCTGAGGAAAAATGCAAACCTTTATACACATTAGAAATGGCTGGAGTTGGGATTCTGAAGGCAGAGATTGGAAGGAAAAGCACTGCAGGTGGTGGGGGCCATCTTTCTTGTATTGCAGCGGGTGCTAAGGGCCACAGGAAAGCCTCATGGAGGCTACAGCTGAAGAGAGCGGATAGGATGTCTACAAGAGTAATGGAGATGCAAGGCAGGAAGGCAGGCAGACAGAGGTGGTGGGAGTCTCAAGTAAGGAAAAATTAGTTAACAGCTGGGGTATGTTTTAGGAAGGAGTGTTTTATGGAGGCCGGTTAGTCTGGTGGTTAGAATTCTAGACTTGGCAACAGGAAACCTGGATTCCAATGGGGAAATCAGGACCTGTAATTTTTATTCATTCATTCATTCACTCATTTATTTGGTTCTGGGAGCTCCCAATATGGAAGGTCCCTTCATTGGTATAGATTAGCAACTTGTCTACAGGTTAGTCTTTGTTGCCCGGGGCCCTAAAACATTAGGTGACTGGCCAAGAGTCACGTAACTGGAATGTGTCAGACACAACTCTCAGACTGGCATCCTCCTGGCTTTAAGGCCAGCTCTTTACCCACCAGTCTACAGTGCTTGACAATTCAATCTATCCAGAAGCCAGAGGATTTTCTATCGCTGGAGAACCTCAACAAAGGCAGGGTGGAGACTTAGGTGGGGCCCAGGTTGGTCTAGATGGTCTCTGGGTCTCTTCAGACTCTGAAAACCCTGGGCTTGGGGTTTCCACCTTGGAGAGATGCTTTCACGGAACAGAATCATTCCTGGAGCCCCAACAGCAGTAGCACGACACGTCCAGTCTCCCCACAAATCTGGGGAGCTGGCAACAAGAATCTGCCTTTCCCTGACCCTGCCTTTCCACGTGATTGACTCCAGGAACTTGGCAAATATCTGTGGGGTAACCTCCAACCTCCTTTTTCCTCAGAGAGTGGAGATTGAACTACTGCCCCAGGCAAGTCAAGGACAAGGAGCAGAAACTAGCACCAAGATCTCCTGCTCCCTAACACCATCGTTGAACCCTGCTACTGGGCTGAGGCATTGAGTGGTACAAGAGAAGGAGCAGGAGAGACAAAGTCCTGGCCACTGGATCTAAGACCTCGGGACCGAGACAGCCTCAGCATCTCCAGCTATGAAATGGCCATAAGATGCTTACAGATCCCTACCTTGTGGATTTGTAGAAAGGATCAAATGTGGTCATTGTGCAAAACCCCAAATCACCGGTTCTCAACCTGGGGCCCCTGAATTTGTTTAAATCTTTTGATAGATCTATTTCGATGTAATCAGTTTCCTTTGTAATCTTTTTACGCAGTTAGAATCATGATTCTGAGAAGGGTCCAGAGGCTTCGCCAGACACTGCCCAAGGAGTCCAGGACACAAACGAGGTTAAGGAGCCCGCCCGCGGGATCCCCCTGCTAGAATGAAAGAAATCTGGCCAAGCAACCAAGAAGAATCTAGTACAAGTCTGGTCCCGACATATCCTGGCTGTGTGACCCTGGGTAAATGATTTAGAGAGGATATTCTCTAAAACTACAAACTGCAGAGAAAATGCTGATCTGTGCTGTTAAAGGGAGGGTTTTTTTTTCATCATCCCTATACCAATTAAAACATAGGCCTCATCACTATGGTGGAAGGCAGTGGTCTCCCAAGTAAGAGCCATGGAATGATTTCAAGAGGTGTGTGATAAACCATCACTAAGGTGGGGAGATGGGTCACGTTCCCTCCTCCCCTCATGGCCCAGATACTCCAGCCCCTGGACCATTCCCTCATTCTGCTCTCCCAGGGCTGGCTGTTCCCGGCTGGGCACTGCCAGGGAGGCTCTGCTCAAACCAGCTCCACACATTGCAGGAGCTATGCAGATAAAACTCCCTGCCCTTCCCCCACACCATATCCTTCCATCACCATGGCAGCCAGCTCTGAGCTCTAGAGAAGGAGCCAGGGAGTGAGTAAGCTCCCCCTGCCCCCTCCTCTTCATTATTCAGTAGGTAAGAGTGAAAAACGCAGAATGAGCAAGCCTGGATGGGTTTCAATTACATCACCTTTCACCTGAGCTCACCCCTCTTTCCCTCATCACCCCTCCTTCACCCGGACCATGGCGGTGGCTTTCCAATTGCTGTCCCTGTCTCAAGGGTCTCCTCTCTCCAATCTAGCCTCCATGCCGCTGCCAAAGTGATTTTTTAAAGCACGGGTCTGACCGTGTCATTTCCCTACTCAGTAATCTCCAGCAGCTCCTCATCAACTCTAGCATCGCCTATCATTTCATCTTTATCTCATCCTTTTTCCCTCAAGGGACCCACTATCCTTCAGCTTCCCAGCTCCTTGCCTTCTGCCTCCTTCTTGACTCCATCCTAGAGATCATGTCCCATAACAGCGGGTATGCCTCTCAGCTCTTCCCTGGACCCTCTTCCCTCCCATCTACAATCTCTCACATAGTGATGTCATCCATCATGAGCTCCTATGGATTCAATGATCATCTCTGTGCTAATGACTCCCAGATCTCTACATCTAGCCTTCACCTCTCTCCCAACTCCAGTCCTACCAACTGACAATTGGATGGTTGTCCTCTGTGACATCCATCATAAAAAGAGCCAAAAGAGAATTCATTACCTTTCCCCCAAAAACTGCTCTTTTTGTGAACTTCACAGCCGCTGTTGAGGGCACCACCAACCACCTGGCCACTTTGGTGGCATCCTTTATCCCTTGCTTTCCTAAAGCCCCAAATATTCAGTCAGTTGGATATGATTGGAAATGGATGCCATTGGTACCCTACTAGAGAAATGGTTAGGAAAGGAGATGAGGACCTCCATAAGTGCCTTGAGAGCAGGAATTGTCTTTTACCTCTTTTTGTATGCCCAGCACTTAGCACAGTGCCTGGCACATAGTAGGTGCTTAAGAAATGTTTCTTGGAGCCAAGATGGCGGAGTAAAAGCAGTGACTTGCTTGAGCTCTCCCCCAAACCCCTCCAAATACCTATAAAAATGGCTCTAAACAAATTCTAAAGCAGCAGAATCCACAAAAAGACAGAGTAAAACAAATTTCCAGCCCCAGAGAGCCTGGATGGTTGATCAGAAAGGTATATCACGCCCGGTGGGGAGAGGAGCGCAGTTTGGTGTGGGCGTGAAGGCCGTAGCGACCCTGGAGCAGGGCTCAGAGGACTGAATCACGGGCAGCTGTGGCAGTTTCCAGACTTCTCAACCCACAAATGCCAAAGACAACTTAGAAGGTCAGTGGGAAAAGTCTGTGTCTGCGGGGAGAGAGAGAAGGACGGTGGGATTCCAGCCCCATTCCCCAGAGCTCGGCCTGGACAGCAGCTGCTTCCTGAGCTTCCTGCCCACAGACTGAGGGGGAATCGAGTGGCTGATCAGAGGGGGATTGCAGGGATCTCTCTGCTGGTGCAGGAATCTCCTGCTTTGCCTGTGCTTGGATCTGGGTCATAGTTCTGGGTGGCAGTCCTGGGGTGAGGAGGAGGGCTGGCGTGGTGGAGCTTGTAGTGGCTGTGGAGAAGAAACCCTTCTCACGGTTCCAAAACAGAAAAGAGTGCTTATAGACCAGAGCACAGGCCAGGAAAGGAGTAAACACCTCATCCTTGAAAGAACTGAAAATTTACAGGTCCCTAGAAGTATCTCTGAAAACAGCTGCACAAAACCCCTGAAGCTTGGGACAGTACATTCTCCACACTGGAAACAGCCCCCTACCTTAACAAAGAGTCTATAACTCAAGTAATTGGCCAAGATCATGAGCAAGCAGTGCAAAAAGAATCAGACTATGTTATCTTACTTTGGTGACAAAGAAGATCAAAACATATAACCAGAAGAAGACAACAAAGCCAAAGCTCCTACATCCAAAGCCTCCAAGATAAATATGAATTGGTCCCAGGCCATGGAAGAGCTCAAAAGGGATTTTGACAAGCAAGTAAGAGAAGTAGAGGAAAAACTGAGAGTGATGCTAAAGGAGACCCAAAAAAATACTGAAGAAAATAACGCCTTAAAAAACAGCCTAACCCAAGTGGCAAAAGAGAAGCCAATGAGGAGAAGAATGCCCTAAAAAGCAAAATTGGCCACATGGAAAAGGAAGTCCAAAAGCTTACTGAAGAAAATACTTCCTTAAAAATTAGAATGGAGAAATTGGAAGCTAGGGACAATTTGAGAAATCAAGGCACTGTAACACTAATCCAAAGGAATGAAAAAATACAAGAGAATGTGAAATATCTCATTGGAAAAACAACTGACCTGGAAAATAGATCTAGGAGAGAGAACTTAAAAATGATTGGACTATCTGAAAGTCATGATCAAAAAAAGAGCCTAGACATCATCTTTCAAGAAATTATCCAGGAAAACTGCCCTGATATTTTAGAACCAGAGGGCAAAATAGAAATTGAAAGAATCCACCGATCTCCTCCTGAAAGTGATCCCCAAAGGAAAACTCCTAGGAATGTTGTAGCCAAATTCCAGAATTCCCAGGTCAAGGAGAAGATGTTGCAAGCAGCCAGAAGGAAACAATTCAAGTACTGTGGAAACACCATCAGGATAACACAAAATTTAGCAGCTTCTACATTGAGGGACTGGAAGGCATGGAGTATGATATTCTGGAGGGCAAAGGAGATCCCTACAACCTAGAATCACCCACCCAGCAAAACTGAGTATAATCCTTCAGGGTAAAAAATGGTTATTCAATGAAATAGGGAACTTTCAAGCATTCCTGTGGAAAAGACCAGAGCTGAATAGAAAATTTGACCTTCAAATACAAGACTCAAGTGAAACATGGAAGAGTTAAACAGGAAAGAGAAATCATAAGAGACTTATTAAGGTTGAACTGTTTACATTCCTGCAGGGAAAGATGATATTTGTAACTCATGAGTCCTTTGTCAGTATTAGGGTAGTAGGAGGGAAAAAAATTATATGGATAGATAGATAGATAGATAGATAGATAGATAGATAGATAGATAGAT
>NW_020954582.1:10873615-10960597 GCF_900497805.2 Vombatus ursinus
AGATAGATAGATAGATAGATAGATAGATAGATAGATAGATAGATAGAGGGCACAGGGTGAGTTGAATTCAGATGAAGGGGTGATATCTGGAAAATAAAATTAAGGGGTGAGAGAGGATTATTCTGGGAGAAGGAGAAAGGGAGAAGTAGAATGAGGTAAAATATCTCATAGGAAACAAACAAGAAAAGGTTTTTACAGTGGAGGGGAAATGGGGGAAGGTGAGAGGGAATGAGTGAATCTTGTTCTCATAGGATTTGGCTTAAGGAGGGAATAACATACACACTCAATAGGGTATGGAAATCTGTCTTACCCTACAGGAAAATAAGGGGGAAAGGGGACAAGAGAGTAGGGGGATGATAGAGAGGAGGGCAGATTGGGGGAGGGGATAATCAAAAGCAAACACTTCTGAGGAGGACAGGGTCAAAAGAGAGAATAGAATAAATGGGGGGTAGGACAGGATGAAGGGAAATAGACTTAGTTTTTCACAACAGGACTACTATGGAAGTGTTTTGCATGACTACACATCTATAACCTGTACCAAGATGCTTGCCTTTTCAATGAGGGTGGGTGGGGAGGAAGGAAGGGGAAAATTTGTAACCCAAAGTTTAAAAAACACATGTTAAAAATAAAAAAATTTAAAATTTTAAAAAAAGAGATGTTTCTTGACCGATTAGGTATTACAAGGCTCCAGTCCCCTGAGCAAGCACCAGCAATGAACAATATGTTCTTTCCACCATGCACTTTTTCCTTTAGCTTTTGTCTCTCCAGTCTAACCAGGGGTATAGTTTTGAGGAGGAGTGTGAGGGGGTCACCCCCTCTACTGCCGTGCTCCTCGCTGCTCCACATGGCCAGAGCAAGCCCATCCCTGCCTCCTTCCTCTGGATATGTTCTCTCCCCTTCTTTCCTTCTGGGCCTCTTTGAGTTGGAGCCCAGCCCCAAGCCGTGAGGCTTCCTTGCCCCAAGAGACAAACTAAAATCTCCAAGTCCCCAGCTTCCAAGCAATCCTTCCCCCTTTGGAGAAGGCATTACACAAAGGCCAGCAGCAATAACAAAATCCAATTCAACTCCATTCGATTCCACCAGTCCCTGTACCCTGTGCAGCCTCTGCCCTCCGGGAGTTTACATCCTGTCAGAAACAGGCATGTGTGCTTAGAAATAAATAAAAGTGTCTACAAAGTCAGTTCCGTGGTGTGGGTGGGAGCCGGGGGAGGGGAAGGACTAGAGGGGTCAGAGCAAAAGCCAAGGAGGGACTCAGGAAAGGTCTTCCTGTAGGCACCGGCTCATCACCCGAACCTTGAAAGGAATTAGGGAGGAGAGGAAGACTGAGTGTTACATGGAAAATGGATTGGAGAGGCTGGAAGGGACCTAAGAGGCCTCGGGGCAAATGGGGAAACTGAGGTACAGGGTAGATGACTTCTCCAAGGTCATACAGCAATTTAAAAGCTATGATAAGGATTAGAATAGTGACTGAGCAGACGGAAAAAGGAAGATGAAGGTTAATGAAGATGTTGAATGAAGACGAAAGAGAAGATGGAGGTAGAGGTACGACCTGACAACTGATGGGGGGAGGGGCAGAACCGGGGGGGGGGGGGGAGAGACCTCTTCGAAATCCTATTCACTTTCACTTTTCCAAATATGTTCAGTATCTCGGAGGCTGCCCGAAGCTCTTAGAGACAAAACAGGCCCAGATTCTTTGGACTGCAGCAACAAACAAGTGCTCTTGCTTCACTAGCAGGGCTGTCTTTCTCTCCTCTCCTAGCCTCTGGGCAAACCTTGTTCTTATTTTCTGTGTGTGTGTGGGGCGGGGGGAGGCACTTGCCTTTGGTGGCCTGCAGCTGAAAAGCAATGACTCAGAAAATCCACTTGAGACCAAGTCATCCCTGCCAACCTGCAGAGGGATGGACCCTTGCCCATCTCGGGAGCCTCATCCTAAGGGCTGGCTGCTGGCCAGGATGTTGGCAATGTGTTGGGGCGCTAAGTAATTAAATGGTATGACAGAAATGTTCTTGTCCTCCACCCCACTCAGATGCTTCCTGAACAAAATCCCCATACCTCTGCAGTGTCTGAATGGGGCCATGACCCCACTGTCTGCCTGGAGCCCCGGGTCACCGTTGATTCATGTGCCTCTGGTCATGGTGGGCAAGCTCAGTAAGAGACAGAACAGGCCTAACTGAGAATTCTGGGACTCCGTCTTCGGGCTTTCCATCCTAGCAGCCCTGGGGAGTCCACCCCTGGGTCCCCCATCCATCTCTGTGGTGACTGCAAGATTTTGTTTTTGTTTAGTTTTTTAGTTGATGAGTTTTGCATTTCTCCCAGTCATTTCTTAATGTACAACCCCCTCTCCCTGCCCCATATACACCCCTAGTGAGCCTTCTCTACCTAAGAAAAATAGCTTAGCAAAACTAACCTCAACACTAACAAAGTATTCAACGTGCCACACCCATAGTCCCCACCTTTCCAAGGAAAGGAAGGAGGTATGCTTCCATCTCTTCTCTGAGGGCCAAGATCCAGCATCACCATCACCCCTGTCTGTCCTCCTGCCTGGTTGCTGTCCTCAGATCATAGACCTGAGAGCAGCTCAGGATCGTCTGATGCACCGCCTCATCTTACAGCTGATATAACTGAGGTACAGAGAGAGATGACTTGGCCAAAGGCACATAGGTAGTGTCAGAAGTGGGATCTGAACGCACATCCTCTGACTTCAGAGTCAGGGCTCTTTCCTTAGCCCCATGCCAATTCATCTGTCTTCCCATGTTTCTCTGGATTCCTCATTCTTACAGTACCATAAAATAATATCATAGTCGTATGCCAGAATTGTTTTTAGACATCTTGTAGTTGATGGGCACCCACTTTGTTTTAGTTGGTTTGGGTGTTTTTTTTGCAGCCACAAAAATGTGTGTGTGTTTGTGTGTTTGTGTATGTGTGTATGTGAGAGAGAAAGAGAGAAAAGAAGAAGAAAGAGAAAAGAGAGAGAGAAGAGAGGAGAGAGAGAGAGAAAGAGAGAGAAAGAGAGAGAGAGAGAGAGTTTTCTATCTTTGACCTCTTGGGGGTAGATTTTCAGCATCCACTGTAAGACTGCTGGCTCATTCATTCATTCATTAGTTCATTCATTCAAGAACACAGCTCGTAAGTGGTTGAGCAGACACTCATACCTAGACTCATCCTACTCAAAAGCAGGTTTTTTCCAGCTTCTGAGCACTGAGAGGAAGTGAAGGAAGGCTGCTGCAGGCAGAAAGGCAGGAGCTCAGAAGGAGCTCACCTTCCCAGGGCTGGGCCCCACTTAGCCAGACTTCACTTGCCTTCCCGCCATTGGAGGGCAGGGCTCGGGTAAATGTCTCCAGCTGCCTCCGGAGGAGCCCAGATCATTTGGGGAATCCCATAAGTGTGGGTACTTCCCGGCCTTCACCACCGGTGACACAGCAGCTTCTCTCTGAGCAGAAGAACCAGTTTGGGAGCCTGAAGCCAGGCAAGAGTCATCAGGTGCTTCTCCCTAATCCCAGGAGCAGGTTTGGACAGATAGACCTCGAGTGTGGACAGGCAGGACTGGTCAAATAGACTCCTCTGTGATCCAGGCCTACATCCTTTAAAGCAGGCCTTTTGAACCTTTTCTGAGTCATGGGGCCCTTGGGCAGTCTGCTAATAGACCCCTTCTCAGACTCCTCTTTTTGAATGCACACAGTAAGAAGATTACAAAGGAAACCAAATATACCAAGAGCTTTTATGTGTATATATATACATACATACACATATATATACACATATGTATGTATATGTGTGTGTGTATATATACATACATACACATATATATACATGTGTATGTATATGTATATGTGTATGTATATATGTATATGTGTGTGTGTATATGTATATGTATATGTATATGTGTGTATGTGTATAAAATATATGTATATGTATAAAAGACAAGTTCAAAGACCCCTTGAAATTTATCCACAGACCCCGTGGAGATTTGTGGAACTCAGTTTAAGAATCCCTACGTCAAAAGTCCATTGATTCTTTTTAAAAGACCTCATCATGTTCCCTTACAGACTTTGTTTCAGTTTCTTACAATCCTTCTCCCTCCCCCTCCACCCCTTTTACCAGTTAGCTATTTAGTAGCAGATCTGGTATTGAACCTGGAGGCAGGAAGACCTAGGTTCAGATCCTAATTCAAACACTTACTGGCTGCTGTATGACCCTGGGGAAGTCACATAACAATAATAGTAGTGATGATGATGACGATAATTAACATTTATATTGTACTTTAAGGTTTGCAAAGTTCTTTATAGATGTTTTCTCAGTTGCTCCTAAAAGCAACCCTATAAGGTAGGCAATATGATTATCCCATTTTGTAAGCATTTTATAACTGAGCCATCTTCAGCTGACTTGTGCAGGTCACACAGCTCGAAAGTGACTAGGTAGAATCTGAACTTAGCTCTTCCTGCCTCCTAGTCCAGCGCTCTATCCATTGCACCACCTAGCTGCCACCTAAACTTTCTAACCTCAGTTTCTTCATCTGAAAGATGAGGGAGTTGGATTCAACCTCTGAGAGCTCTTCCAGTTTTAAATCTGTGATCTCATAAACAATGATTAATAATAATAATAACTGACAGTTATGGCATTAAGGTGGAAGGCAGCATGGTATGGAAAAGCCAGGGTTAGAATTTCACTTTATACATATACTGACTGTGTGATATTGGGCACATCACTTAGCTTCTCTTAATCTCAGTTTCCTCATCTGTAAAATGGGGCTAATAGCACCAAAAGTACATCCTTCCCAGGGAGGGTTGTTGATGTGTAGAAGGCGCTTTAGCAAACTTTAAAGCACTAAGTACCCTGTTATCAATTTTTACCCAGGCTGCTCCTAACTTACTATGAAGAGTAGAATTCTAAATCTGAATTTATTTTTATTTTGAAAGTTTGTTGATAACTTTTGTTTTCACATCACATTCATTTCTAAATACATCCCTTCCCTTCCCCCCTCCTAGAGAGCCATCTCTCATAACAAAAATTAAAAGGAGAAAAACTAAAACAATTCAGCAAAATTAACTGACAAATCAACTAAGCCTTACATCACATGCAGGAATCCACACACAGCCCCCCACTGTGCAAGTAAGAGAGGAAGGTTCAGCTATAATTTTTTTAAGTCAGCTCACAAGGGCCCCAAACTCATTAATCTCACAGACCTCATGAGAATTATTGGAAAGAAACTCTTGCTCCTTTTCCTTACCCCCACCCCCTAGAAAGTATATTTCACTGGCTGCTCTGCTGTTTAGCTGTAAGGGGATCAGTTTTACCAACAGAACAGGAGTCAGGGACCCTTTACTGTCCTCAGGGTCACTGGCCACAGTGAGGATTTGCGGCAAGGAAAAAGAATAAAGGGAAAGGAAGAGAGGGCAAAAAAAGAGAATAGGAGCAGCTAGATGGCACAGTGGATAGAGCACCAGCCCTGCAGTCAGGAAGACGTGAGTTCAAATCTTGTCTCAGACACATAACACTCACTAGCTGTGTGACCCTGGGCAAGTCACTTAACCCCAATTGCCTCATATTAAAAAAAAGAGAGAGAACAACAAGAAAGTGGATGAAGAGCTAGGAAAGGCAGCCTAACTTGGGGAAAAGAGCATGGGATTTGGAGTCAGAAGACCTGAGCATGAATCAAAGCTTGGCCTAGTGTGAGCCCAGACAAGCTGCTTCTCCCTCCCAAGCTTTGGTTTCCTCCTCTATAAAAGGAGGATAATAATATACACGCTCCCTCCTTTACAGAGCTGTCAGGAAAGTGCTCTGGAAACAAAGCAGTGTGGAATTGTGAGCGATTGTGAACGGTAAGATGATGGTGGTGGTGGTAGTGATGATGGTGACGATAGATTGGTACAGTGAGTAGAGCGCCAGCCTCAGAAACAGGAACAACTGAGTCCAAGTACTGTCTGACACATTCTGGCTGTGTGATCAAGGGAAAGTTACTTAATCTCCCCCTGCCCCCGACAACACCCAAGGACTACAAGCCACAGAAAACTTGAATGTCTGTGTTCCAGGAGTTGGCTACACCAGTGAAATCACAGGTCCAGATTGGGGGGAAAAAATGTATGAGATACCTGGCTGAAGATATAAAAATTGAAGTAAAAACAAACCCAAAACATCATAACTCTGAGATCCCAGAAACTTATAATCCACTATCAAATCTAAGAAGTGGATGTGAGTTAGTATAAATAGAAGGGAAAGAATGATAGGGCAAAGGAGACATCCACAGTGCTCTAGGAAGGCTTCACAGAGAAGATTTCATGATTTGAGCCTGGAAGCAGAATAGGGAGACTTTGAGGCAGACACGACAAGGAAATAAATCTCAGGTCTGGAGAATGGCCTATACATGTGCACAGAGGAAGAGGTGGCTGGCTGGGTGAGTACAGGAAGAACACTAGGGCCAGGACAGTGAACGTATATATGGGAATGGTGGAAAATAAGGCTGGGAAGGTGGGTGTGAGCCAGACCGGGGGGAGGGGAGGCATGTTTTCCTCGGTAACAGCGAGCCCCTGAGACAATGAAATAAGCAGCTGTTGATTAAATACCTGGTGCCGGGGGCTGAGGGAGATACGCAGAAGAAGGTACAGAGCCCGGCTTCCCTTGCATGCTGGGATTTGTAGTCTGTGTAGGCCAGTACTGACAGTAGGCTGTTACGCATGCATACCTTCTTGGCTCCCAGGAAAAAGGAGGAAAAGGAAGAGGAAGAGAAGTGGTAATAATAATAATAATAATTAATAATAATAAGCATTTACAAAATACCTCTTACATATATGTATATATGTGTGTGTGGGGGTGTGTATATATATATACATACATATATATGTATATGTATGTGTATATATATATATGTATATATAAACTCATTTGGCCCTTAAAACTCAGTGAGGCAGATGTTATTATTATCCCCATTTAACATATAAGGAAATTGAGACATGTGACTTGCCCAGAATCACACAGCTCTTAAGTGTCCAAAGCAGGATTTGCACTCAGGTCTTCCTGATTCCAAGTCCCATACTCTATCCATTGTGCACCTCTCTGACAAACGCACATGTTAAGGCATCACAGAACTCAAGATCTAGGAGAGGCCTTAAAATTCATCCAGTTCAACCTCTTCATTTGACTGGTAGGGCAAGAGAGGGCCCCAAAAGGGTCACAGGACTTTCCCAACATCATCCAGCCTAGAGGCAGCATCGTTTAGGAGAGGCTACAGTAGATTGCCAACGAAAAGACCTGGGTTCTAGGCTCAGCTGTGGACCTTTGGTCAAGCCCCCTCATATCTCTCAGCCTTGGTTTCCACACTTAGAATGAAGGGCTTTAAAAATCTTGGACCAAAAGTTTCCTCAGAGGCCACAAATCCTTATTTCATAGAGAGAAAACTCAGCGGTCAAGTGACTCGCCCAGGGTCACACAAGTTGGAAAGGTCGGAGGTGGGATTTGGACCAAGGTCCTCTGTCTCAAGGAATGCTTCCCTGGCAGCTTTCAAGTAAACAGGAAGAACTATGAACAGCTCTCTCACCTGGCAGCCATGCATCCATAAACACATGGCGTCTCTGTACCTGCTATGTTTCTCCTTCCCCGATTTTGGAAGAATGAATATCCTGAGATTAGACTTTCTGAAAGATGATCAAGACCTAAGGATTTATTAAGGGAAGAGCCCAAGTGACCATGAGACCCAAAGATACGTTAGAGCTCTCTGAGATCCTACCTACAAGCTTTGGCCCAGAGCCAGTGATCATAGGCGCCAAGTCCAGTGAGGGGACTGCAAGCGGTTCTGAGGAGAACCTTGCTTAACCCAGGCTAGAAAGCAGCAAAGCCCAACTGAGCAAGGAAGCGTCTCATCCAATGGATTTGATGGGGAATCTACAATGGAGATAAGGAGTCGTAGGGCCAGGAAGTCTACTGTGACTGAGCTGGAGGAGAGGCAAATATTGGGTAGCAACCACTTAAAGGTCAAGTTTACAACCCCAAAGACCAAGTGGGTGAGTGTAGGAGAGTATACACCCTTCATCTGGGGGCATGTTGCTGAACTTGGCCCTTATTATACCTTCTTAGTAAATATCTCTTTGTAAAAGCTAATTGTTGGGGGCAGCTAGGTGGTGCAGTGGATAGAGCACCGGCCCTGGAGTCAGGAGGACCCGAGTTCAAATTCAGCCTCAGACCAAACACTTGACACTTATTATCTGTGTGACCCTGGGCAAGTCACTTAACCCCAATTGCCTAAAAACAAAAAAATCTAGTTGTTGTTAATTGGTTAATTTATATCAGGAGGACAACCCATCAGATGAGGGCTTATGAGTCATCTCATTAAAACCCAACCTGTCAGAATAGCCCCTAGAACTCTGAGGGGAGAAGCAGTAGTAGGTTCCCTTTGAGGGGCTGACCTACTAGTCTGAGCATGAGTTGGGAGAGTGAGTCCAGAGCCTGCACACATAGCTGTATCTATATCTATTCTACGCCTACACCTATACCCATACAAACAACTGTGGCTTTACGTAAATTCACATTACACAAATTCGACTTTACATAAAGAAATCTGCATTCCAAAAAAAATCTACGTAAACTTCATCGTATAGTACTGTGCTCGCTCCCCGCCCTCTTTCTCTCTCTCTCTTCCCCTCCCCCTGCCCCCTCCCTCCCCCTCTCCCCACTCCTGCCCCTTGGTTCAGCATTCTATGGTCTCCCTCCCCACCACCCCCACCAAAAATAAACCTAAAAAAACCCCTCCAAGTGAAAGTAAAACAGATGCGCAGAGAGATCAGGTTCCAACTAGGTCCCCATGTGGCTGGCCCCTCTTCCTCCTCCTGCTCTTCCTTCTCTGTCCTTAGCCTTCCCTCCATGGGCATGAGGCCCCCTTCCTTCCCTTTCCCACATCTGTGGGCATATTCTCACTACATAAAAATTACTTTACATAAAGGCCTGCAGAATGGTCCACTTACATAAAGTGAGGACTGTCTGTACCTAAACCTATACCTATACCTCTCTCTATATATCTATACCTTTATCTATATATATTTCTATATCTATATCATCTATCTCTCTACTCTGTTTTTTATCTTTGTATCTATCCATATCCAAATCCGTTTCTAAATCCACGTATACAGATGTACACATGCGTGCATTTGCATATATGTATGAATTTTGTTTTTTTATATATATATATATATATATATATACACACACACACATATATGGAATTCCCCTGCCCTATGAGCCTAGTAACCCCGTGTTTCTCCAGTGGTATCCTTTACCCTGCCTTTCCTTTGAGTTTTTCTCATTTATAATGTTTTGTACCCTGCTCATACCCACCTCTCTACTACTCTTTGGGTGATTGGCAACTTCAATTCTCTGGACATTGGAATATTTCATGACTCACAGACATACTACACCAGGAGAATATTGGTGTTGAGAAGATGGGCCTTCCTTTGCTGTAGGGAAAATCTAAGATTATTATAAGACCTGCGCCATGACCCAAAGGCAATCCAATGTGTTTCCTTCTTCCTCGTCACTTCGTTGTACATTTATGACATCTATCTGGGGTATACGTACTCAGAGGCATCCCCAGGTTTGGGTTGAGCACCCCAGTACGCTTGGCCTGCATTCTGTGCACACCTAGTTATGTCCTGATGGACAAACTCTCTGGGTTATCCATCTAACTACATACCGTCCTCTAGACCAGGGCTTCTTAAACTTTTTCCACTCATGACCCACAGTTTAAGAAGCACTGTGACAATCCACATTCTTTGATCATTTGGTTTTTCCTGCATGGATAAGTAGTCTCAATTTGGTGAATGGTTATAGATCTCATTTAGACTGCAATGTTTTGGAATTTGATGCAATGTGCATAATTTCATGCAAAGGAGTATCTGGAGGATTTTCCCATCTCTAAGGACTCCCTCTTTGATTTGGATTTTTTACGACATTTCTTGAATGATAGCAGCAAACAGGTTTAGTGAGCACACAGAGGCCTGTTTTAGGTTCCACAATTTGTAGGGTCACAGGACCCAGATTGTGAGCTAGAAAGAATCTTAAAACAGGGGTTCCTAATCTGGGGTCCATAAACTTTAAAAAAAATTTATAACTTTATTTCAATATAATTGGTTTCCTTTGCAATCTTGTGTATTTTATGTATTTAGAAATATCCTGAGAAGGGGTCCACAGGCATCTCCAGACTGCAGAAGGGGTCCATGACACAGAAAAGGTTAAGAACTCTTGCCTTAGAGGCTAACTAGTTCAATTCTGTCATTTTACACATTAGGAAACTGAGGACTAAGATCATACAAACAATAAGTGACATGATTTTTTTTTTTTTTGGTAAATAGTATTTTATTTTTCCAGTCACATGTAAAGAGAGTTTTCAACATTCATTTTTATAAGATTTTGAGTTTCAATTTTTTTCTCCCTCCTTTCCCAAGACAGCAAGCAATCTAATATAGGTTATACATCTATGATCATATTAAACATATTTCCACATTAGTCATGTTGTGAAAGAAGAAACAGAACAAAAGGGAAAAGCCACACACACACACAAAGTGAAAATAGCGTGCTTCAATTGCATTCAGACTCCATAGTTTTTTCTCTGAATGTGGATAGCATATTCTATCATGAGTCTTTTGGAATTGTCTTGGATCATTGTCTTGCTGAGAAGAGCTATCAACAATCATAGTTGATCATTGCACAATGTGGCTGTTACTGTGTACAATGTTCT
The DNA here is from genome assembly GCF_900497805.2 of Vombatus ursinus. Lineage (NCBI taxonomy): Eukaryota > Metazoa > Chordata > Mammalia > Diprotodontia > Vombatidae > Vombatus > Vombatus ursinus. The sequence goes on from NW_020954582.1 coordinate 10,884,336, forward strand.
CCTGGTTCTGCTCACTTCACTCAGCATCAGTCCATACAAGTCTTTCCAGGTTTTTCTGAAATCCACCTGCTCATCATTTCTTACAGCACAATAGTATTCCATTACATTCACATACCACAACTTGTTCAGCCATTCCCCAATTGATGGGCATCCCCTCAATTTCCAATTCTTTGCCACCACGAAAAGAGCTGCTATAAATATTTTTGTATGGGTGGGTCTTTTCCTTTTTATGATCTCTTTGGGATACAGACATGTGGTGGTATTGCTGGCTCAAAGGGTATGCAGAGTTTTATAGCCCTTTGGGCATATTTCAAAATTCCTCTCCAGAATGGTTAGATCAGTTTACAACTCCACCAACAATGTATTAGTGGCTCAATTTTCCCACATCTTCTCCAGCATTTATCATTTTCTTTTTCTGTCATATTAGTCAAGCTGGTAGATGTAAGGTGGTACCTCAGAGTTGTTTTAATTTGCATTTCTCTAATTAGTCGTGATTTAGTACATTTTTTCGTATGACTATAGATAGCTTTGATTTCTTTCTCTGAAAAATGCCTGTTCATATCCTTTGACCATTTATCAATTGGGAAATGACTTGTATTCTTATAAGTTTGACTCAGTTCTCTATATATTTGAGAAATGAGGCCTTTATCAGAAATATTTGCTGTAAAAAATGTTTCCCATCTTTCTGCTTTCCTTCTAATCTTGGTTGCATTGGTTTTGTTTGTGCAAAACCTTTTTAATTTCATGAAATCAAAATTATCCATTTTGCACTTCATGATGTTCTCTATCTCTATCTCGTTTGGTCATAAATTCTTCCCTTCTCCATAGATCTGACAGGTAAACTATCCTTGCTCTCCTAATTTGCTTATGGTATCACCCTTTATGTCTAAATCATGTGACCATTTTGACCTGATCTTGGTATATGGTATGAGATGTTCATCTTTGCCTAGTTTCTGCCATACTATTTTCCAGTTTTCCCAGCAGTTTTGTCAAATTGTGAGTTCTTATCCCAGAAGCTGGGGTCTTTGGGTTTATCAGACAGTAGGTTACTACAGCCAATGTAGTCAATGTAGTCAATGACTACTGTGTTTTATGTCCCTAATCTATTAGTGGCATGATTTTTTAACAAGTTGACATGGGGTCAGAGACTTAGAGCTCGAAGAGGCCTTCGAGATCGTTAGAGTCTAAACACCTCATTTTATAGATGAAGGAACTGAGGTGCAGAGAGGTTGTGCCCAAGACCACATCAGCGGTAAGTGGCAGGTATTTTGAACACACTCTTTCTGTTGTTACGTGTTATGTGGAATTCTGTGTAATTTTAACATATTTGTGGCAGACATATTGTTGGGCATGAGCCAAATGTGGCTTTTCTCTACTAAAAGAATCTTTTTTTTAAATGTCCAACAATGAGCACAGAAGAATCTTATATTCTCAACATCTTTCCATCATATGCGTGGTTGTGGTTGTAAAGATGTGGCCTATTTGTTAAATCCTTCCTATTCTCTTCTTATACCTTATTCAAGGATAAATGTAAATATGTGAATAGATTATGACAGTAAAATTGTCTATAAATATACATAAATATAAACATGTGTGTATCTGTGTGCGTGTATGTGTGTATGTGTTTAGAAATCAGCATATGGGTTGATAATTTAAATGTATATAAATATAAACGTGTGTATCTGTGTGTGTGCATGTGTGTGTTATGTGTTTAGAAATCAGCATATGGGTTGATAATTATTGGTGTTCTCCTACTCACCTTTTTTTTTGTAATAATGAGATTTGAGATATTTTCCTTCCCTTTGACATCCTCCCATCTTTCAGATATCCCAGGAATTGATCCCTTAAATTTCCATCATATCCAGCATGGGTCTCTGGTACATAAATCTTGCCTAGTCCAGCTATCTTTATTTTCTTTGCCCTTTCAGTTTTCTCAAGAACCACATTCCATACTGTAACATGACAATCCAAACCTTGTAGATCTGCTGTCCTTGAGGGCGAAAAGACTTTGAAAATTCTTTACAGATCTTTTCCATTTTTCATCAGTTTGTTGTCCTTCCTGTTTCATCCTTAAATGACCTCAAAATGATTTTGCTTAGTTGATTCTGTCACTAAGTTTTCTTTTAACTGATTTTCTGCCTCTACTGCTTTTCATTGTTTAAATGGCAATATTCATCATGCTCTCCTATTACCTTTCACCATAAGATTTTACAAACAAGCTTAGATCCTAAACTGCCATTTCCCTTGGTTGCCAAATCTCTTCTTTTAGCAAGGAGAGCAAGTGTTTGGTGACTGAGATGGTTCTGGGGCTTCTTTGGGTCTCCTTGTTATGGTAATCAATTTGTATCAAATAAACTTCTTTAGGAAATTGTTATAATCAATGTCCATATGGCTACTAGTGCTCTTATCATCATCATCATCATCATCATCATCATCATCATCATCTTCTAGAAATTTAACCAGCAGAAGACACTGCTGGCAGAGCACTTGGCCATACTCATGGATAAGGGCCATGTGCTAGCCATCCCATACTCATCTCAGCCAGAGCCAGGTGTTCCACCTAATACCTTAAGACACTGCAGGGAAATGCGAGGGTCTTTATGCCTCTTGGAGGTTTGGCTCCTTCTGTCTCATAGCTCTTCCCTCTGCGTAGCTGACATTACCCCTCTTCTTAGTTTAGGACTTTAGGTATAAGTTGTGTATGAATTTATCCAGTTAGATGATTAACAGTTAAACGATGGTCCACTGGCAAAAACAAATCCCTTTCCCTTCCTTGCTTCACTCAGTGGATGTGGATCACAAAAGCCTGGTATCGTGGAATTGACCACACAAGTGTGGTGTAACTAACTGTAGGTAGTTTTTTATTCATAACCACAGAAGCAAAAGGAATTGAAAACAAAGTCATGTCAACACATCAATGAGGATTTAGCTAAGTGTGAGGGATACAAAGAAAGGAGCTCACAATCTAATGGGAAAGACAACATGCAAACAAGCTATGGACAGGATAGACAGAAAATGACCAGCAGAAGGAAGGCATTAAGGAGGTTGGGAAAAGCTGCCTGTGGAAGGTGGACTTTTCTCTGGAACTTGAAGAAATCTCGGGAGGCCAAGGGGCAGAGATGAGGAGGGAGAACATTCTGAACACAGGGCACAGCCAGAGAATGTCTGGAGTCAAGAGATGGAGAGTGTTGTTTGAGGAACATCAAAAAGGCCAGAGTCATTGAATCACAGAGTGTGTGGGGAAAGAAGACTGGAAAGGTAGAAGGGGCTAAGTCATGAAGGGCTTTGAATGCTAAGCAGAAGATTCTGTACTTGATCCTGGAGGTGATAGGGGGCCACTGGAGTATACTGAGGGTGACAGTGACATGGTTGGACTTACACTTTAGGAAAATAACCTTTGTGATTGAAGGGAGGATAGACTGGAATGGGGAGAAACTAACCAGTGAGTTATTACAATGGTCCAAGCATGAGGTGATGAGGACCTTCACCAGGGTGGTGGCAATGTCAGAGGAGAGAAGGGAACATATGGGAGAGATGATGCGTATTGACAGTCCTTGGCAACAGATTTGGATATGGAAGGGGAGATAGTCAGGAGTCAAAGATGACACCTAGGTCATGAGCCTCAGGGAGGATGGTGGTTACCCTCTACAGTAATGAGGAAGATAGGGAGAAGGTAGGGTCTTAGAGATAAAATAATGAGATCAGTTTTGGAAATGTTGAATTTAAGACATCTATGAGACATCCATTTCAAGATGTCCACAAGGCAGCTGGAGATGTGGGACTGGAAGTCATGAGAGAGGTGAGGGCTGTATAAATAGATCTGAGAATCATCTGGACAGAGATGATGATTGAATACATGACCTCACCAAGTGAAATAGTCAAGAGGAGGAAGAGAAGGGGTCTCAGAATGGAGCCTTGGAGGAGATCCACAGTTAGTAGGCATGACCTGGATGAAGATCCAGCAAAAGAGCCTGAGAAGGAGAGATTAGGCAGGTAAGAGGAAGAGTGGGAGAGACTAGTATCACGGAAATTTAGAGAGAAATTGTCAGGGAGACGAGTGATCAACTCGTTAAAGGCTACAGAGAGCTCAAGTAAGATGACCACTGTGAAAAGGCCATTAGCATATGTAACTCCATGAGGATGAGGGACACCCAACCAGACAGTCCACTAGTTAGTGATACTTTGAAACTCAGATCTCTAGGACCCTTTGTAGGGGTAGAGATTTTGAGACAGAGGAGACAGAAGCAGTTCAGTTCTGTAGGGAATTGGGAATGTAGAATCCACAAGTCTGTGGTCTAACAGTCTGTCTTCCATGTTAGGACACAGTCCCAACATCCACTAGATACAGAGGAGAGAGCCCCGAGAAAGAAGGGAGGGAGTTCTCGACCATATTGCTACAGGGGACACTTTTAAGGTTTTTTTAACATCGGGTTTATCTGTGGCCTCATCAATGAGAGTTTTCTCTCCCTCATCCAACTTTTACCTGAGTGCCAACCTTTTACAGTTAAGTAAGAATTTACACAGGAAGCTAGGTGGTACAGTGGATAGAGTGCCAGGCCTAGAGTAAGGAAGACCCGAGTTCAAATTTGGTCTCAGACACTTACTAGCTGTGTGACCCTGGGCAAGTCACTTAATTCCGTTTGCCTCAGTTTCCTCATCTGTAAAATGAGTTGGAGAAGGAAATAGCAAACCACTCCAGTATCTCTACCAAGAAAACTCCAAACAGGGTCACAGAGAGTCAGATATGACTGAAACGACTGGACGACAAGAAAGAATTTACACAAGACAGCCCCATCCCCTACTCGTGTAGGTCACCTTGACCTGTGGTGATTTTCATGTGCCCCCAAATCCTGTGAGCTCAACCAAGCAGTCTCTTCATCTTGCAAGGGGTCAGGGGAGCTTCTACTGATGCTACCTCCTCCTCCCATTATTACCTGCATTGCTGATACCTACTCAAAAAAGTCAGTGTGTGGGTCATACTTGCGCTCCGTCCAGACTGAGGCCTCCCCAGAATTATTCCTGTGTGTGCCCCGAATCCCAGAAGCTCCAGGAGCACAGTTGAGGTGCTTGGATGATGCAGACTTCCCACTCTGCAGTTTTGACAGGGAGCTGGTAGCCGGCCACCAAAACGAATCCAAAGTGGGTTGGCAGACTGAGGGTGCAGGCTTCTCCAACCGCTTTTCGTCACTCTAGGTTCAGGCACCGGCAGGGGCCTATCACACAGCCTTCCTGCTGTAGCTGGCTCATCTGCTGCATTTTTTGGGACCTCAGTCACTCCTTGCTCTTCCTTATCAGAACCTGAGCTGCTTGAGGGCAGATATCCTGCTTTTGCCTTTCTTTGTATCCCCTCGCTTAGCACAATCTGGAATGCTGCAAGAGCTTAACAGATGCTTGTTGACTGACTTACTGACTCACTGACTTGCTGCTTGCTTATCACTCATGGAATGGCCCAGTCAGATTCAAGGGTGGGCTTTCTTTCATTGTTGAGTTCTTCCTGGAGCCTCCAGATGGCCAAGCTTCATTCCCTTCCAGGCTCTACTTCTGTCTCCCAGTGTGTCATTCTGGACCTTCCCTCAGCACCTGGGACCTCCTCATCCTGGAACACCCATCCCCCTGCAGCTTTCTCATTCTGTTAGCCTTCCCCTTCTTCCCTTGATTCATTTCTCTCAGGGCCTCCTTTTTGGAAAGGGGTCCAGGCTGCCAACTTTCATTCCTTTCTAGGCTGTTTCTGACTTTCTAGACTTCTAAACAATGCCCCACCCAAAGGAAGCATCCCTCTGCTTTGGGCTTTGTCTTCTTCCATGAGAATGTAAGCTCCTTGAGGGTAGGGACTGTCTCTTTTTGCTTAGCATAGTGCCTGGCACATAGTTGGTGCTTAATAAATGTTTTCTGACTGGACGACAGACTCCAAAAGGCAGCGTTTGGTTTTAGGGTACAGAGGGATGAAGGACAGTCTGTCCGAACTACTCTGAGCTCTCCTATTACTGGCCGGGATCAGAAATGAAGGGAGGGGCTCACTTTGGTTGTCTGATTCTTCCTCTCCCCAATAATCCACATCTTTAAGATATCAAAGATGATTCCTTGTTCACTGGGGTGGGCATTCTAGCCACCCCTCTCTCTTCCTTCACGCCCTCCTCAACGGAAGTTCTCTTGAATTCCCCCCACCCCCACCCCAGTTTCACTATGAATATGGCAAAAGCAAAGAGAATAGGAGATAAGGAGATCCCTTCTAGAAGCTAAGCTTCTTGGGAACTGTGAGGATTATGAATGGATCCCCAACTGGCCAGCTTCCCCTTGTGTGCCAATCCCACTTCATGTCAAAGTGCGTGAACATAAATATCCCCTACCTGTGTTTTTCATAGTCATTTTTTAATAATTCTATGTTCCAGATGTAGTGATGAAACCCCAAAAATGCTGCTAGGGGGAGCATGGGGCATCCACAGGATAACGGAATAAGCAAGTTTTACTCTCAACAGGAAATTAAGTCTATTCCAATACTTCAAAATCGCTGTGTGTACTATTTTGGGCACAGACATGAATTTATATTTGAAATTTTTTCAGGGCAAAGATCACTAGTATTGAAGCTTTCTCGTGGAACATCTATTCTCATTCTGAGGAACAGCAATCTTCTGAAGATCACCATGTGCTCAGGGATTGCCTACCTCGTAGAAACACTCGAGAGCCTGTCCTGTCTGCAATGGAACCCCTTCTCTCTCCAACTGGCCATTGAGACACTGGCCAAAGAAAATACAGCTGGTCAAATTCTCAACAGTCAACAAGCATTTAAAGGGACCCTGCACTATGTACAGGGGATTCAAAAATGAAGCTGTCTCTGCCCTCAAAGACCTTACATTTTATAGGGGCAGCAACATTTATATTAAAAAACACGCATACATGGAATAATTGGAGAGAAGAGAGCGATTAGCATCTGGGGAAGCTGGCTAGGCCTCATTTGAAGTGCTGGAGTTCAGCTTTGAAAGTAACCAGGGATTGCTAGATACAGATATGGGCAGGGAGGAAAGCATTCCAGGCCCCGGGGACGGACAGTGCAAAGATCTCCGATGGGAGATGGAGGCTTGCGTGTGAGAAATAGCATGAATACTGAAAAGGTAGTGGCCCGTGGAGAGGGTGGGAAGGGGCCAAAACGCCAACAGAAAAATTTGCATTTGAGCCTAGAACACAGGTTCTTAACCTGTGAACTATTAAGAAAAAATAACTATCCCAATAGAATTGATTTTCTTTGTAATCCTTTGGGTTTATTGGCTGCAGTGAAGAAGACGATTCTTAAAAGGGACCTGTCAATTTAGTCAGACCTTGAGAGAGCTTTAACCCGAAACTGGTGTTAAGAATTCCTCATCTTGGAGTGCCACCAATGGAGTTTATTGAGTGTATAGGCTAGCGTGGGAGGAGATGACATGGTCAGACCGAAACTTTAGGAAAATCACTTTATCCTGGAGGACGGATTGGATAAGGGAGAGACTGAGGCAGGGAGATCATTAGAGGTTATTGTTATAGTTCCATAGAAAGGGGTGAGTGGAGGCTCAGCTATTCAGGAATGCAACACCTAGTGGGGTACCCCTTTGGAGAACTGGAAGGGACCTTGGGGGGATTCCGGTCCAATCCCCTTGCTTTCCAGAGGAGGAAACCGAGTTCCCAAGAAATGAACTGATGTCCCCAAGTCGGCACAGGGAGTAAGTGAACCAGCGTTCAGAATTTGACTGCAAATCATCTGACCCTCAGGCACCGATCACTGTCCAAGCACTGGACCCGGCGTTCAGAACTAGAAGAGATGGTGGGAGTCTCAGTCCCGTTACCTCACTTTAAAAGAGGCACAAGAGGTTGGGAAAGCTGCCCAAGGTCACACACAGAGAAAGAAGAGGATCTGGGCATTCAGAGAGGCCCTTTGCTTCCCAAACCAGGCTTCCTTCACGGCACCACTGAAGTATGAATGTTTGTGTGTATATATGTATACACGCTACTACAGCCTTCCTAATTATATCCAAACTTTGGCCAAAGAAAATATAGTTGGTCAAATTCCCCAGCCCCGCTCTCCCTTCCTCCCATCTGAGGAGGCAGTCAATTGGCAAAGCTCCTACTATGTGTGACAGACACTTGCACCCAGTGCAGGTTGGGGATGGTGCTACCACTTCTGGGTGGTAGCTGCATTAATAAAACAAAGGCCAGCAACCCTATCCTCACTTTACAAGAAGCCCCCCATGGGCCTTGAATCTTACAGAATCAACTGTTTGCTACCGATGAGGCTTGGCTCAGCGCCCAGTCCCTGAGACGGGACCCCAAGCCGATCTTCTGCGCCCCAGGGTGGGCGAAACATCTGGAGACAGCTCCAGAAAAAGGCCAATCCAGATTGGGGGTGGGGCAGGGGCTGCAACACCTTAAATAACCGTGGACAGCCTTCCACAGAGACCAGCAGGGCTCTCCTTCTGCAGGGTGTGCACCCAACTCGACCACTTGTGCCCAACCCAAAGTGCTGCAGACCTCTCTCTGGGCCCAGTTCGGGTGCCAGGGCGCGCACTGGGCACGGGCTCTGCAGCCGAGCGGGGGAGGGAGAGGAGGAGGGAGGGAGAGAGCCTTGGGGGCAAGAGAGCCTGGGCCAAAGCTGCTGCTAAGCCCGGCGCCGCCACCACCGCTCCGCCCGTCTGTCCGTGCGCCCCGCCTCCCCCAGAGCTAGGCGGAGCCGGGGACCGGGAGGAGCAGGAGGAGAGGTCGGAGCAGTCTCTGGTCGCCCAGAGAGACAGAGTCCCTCGGCAGCTGCTGCGGCGAGAGGTGAGCGAGGCCACACTGGGCGGGGGTACGCGGTGGACACCCTCGGGGGCAGCAGAGCGCAGGGTGCGGCACAGGGCAGGGATCTGGGGGGCGGCGGCGCCGCCGAATCCTGGGGCGGAGGAGAGATGGAAGGAGGGAGGGAAAGAAGGAAGGAAGGAAGGCAGGCATGAGTGTCCGGAGGGCGGAGACTGGCTTCGCGCACTAAGCGCCCCAAGACCGGGGCCAGGAGAGGGCGTGCGTGCGCCCTGGGCGCGGGAGCTGAGGAGGGGGCGCTTGGCCCTGGGCTTGAAGCCTAGGAGGGGGTGCCCAGGCCTGGGGGAGCCTTCCGCCCCCAGCTGAGTGTGCCTGGTTTGGGGGATGGGGAGGGGAAGGAGAAACGCTGCCCTACTCCTGCCCGTCTCGTCTGCCCTGGGCGCGTCCTCCACGAGGATGCCCCCTAACCCCAGGCTGGGGCAACGGTCGAGGGATTGGGCGCAGGGAGGGCGCTGCCCTTCCTTTAGGGGTTGGGGGGAGACCACTTTGCGGTAGAGAGATTGGCGTAGAGCGCCTCTGGGGAGTGCCACGCCCCTCTCGCTTTCTCGCCCCCCTTTCCGCAGCCCTCCCCCCCCTCAGCTGGGAAGGCGTGTACCCAGGTATAGCGGGCACCCAGGTTGAGCATCCGGGGACAGAAACGTGGGGAGTCAGAGCTCGGGCTCGCGTGGGAAAAAAGAGGCCTGGGGAAGTGGGGGTGGTGGTAAAGGCCAGCCACGGACACCGGAACCCAAGACTTCCCACGCACCGCGGGTTCAGATCGGAGACGGGCGGGGGCGGGGGCGGGGGCGGGGGTGGGGGTGGGGGGTAGGCCACGAGTGTTCTCTCCGACCATATGGAGGCGGTGGAGTGGAGAAAAGCCATGCTTGACTCCTTTCCTTTTAAATATGAAGTCTGGCCAGAGGTGCTGGGAGGAGTGGGTAGTGGATGGACTACGGAATCTTTCAATTTCAGTGAGGAAAATTTCCCCAAGGTGGCTCTGGCTGCCTTCATTTGCTGCCTGGCCCTCCTGCCTTACGCTGAGCCTGGCAGTGTGTTCTTGCCTGGGAAGCTTTACTCAGATCATTCATAAAATTCTCCCTAGGAGGAAAGGGAAGTGTTGGTTTTAGTTGAGATTTTCCCGAGTGAAACTTTAGACGTTTCCCCAGCTGAGAGGTGGAATTGACAAGGCCTGGCCTGGCCCCGGCCTTTCTCAGAGGGGCTCTTCTGTCTGTGGCTACGCACACAGAGGCTCATTTTCCTAAAGGGGCTGGCTTGATTTCATTCCCGCCCTGGAGGGAAATGAAGAAAAAGCCAGAAAGAAGCCGGCTTTGGGAGGCTGCTTTTTTGTTCTTTTTTTCCTCCCCCTTAAACATTCCCTGTTTTTGTTAAATGGCCGGCCTGGCCGTGGGAAAAAAAACTTGGAATTTGTTAGAGAGTCAAACGTGTGGAGTTGGATAAACTTTTCAGGATCAGCTTCCTTCCCATCATTTACTCCTTTTTCCCCACCTCCTGCCTTTGGGGACAGGGTGTTTACATTTCCTGGCACAGTTATAACCCAGACTGAATATTCTGTCTATAATGAATCTTTTTGGAGGTTGCCAGAAGGCCAGATCTCAAAGGGTGTCTTTGCTCTCCTACCCCTCCACTCCTGAGAGTACTTTCTTGGCCCTGGGTTTAAATGGTGCATCAAGCTCCAACAGCCCCCTCTTCAAAACACCTGCCTGCCTTCAGAGCAAGTGTTAATCATGATCTCAGGGAAGGAGCTCATTCATACAAGCTGGGTAGGAAAGCCCTGTGTGTGTGGTGTGTGATGGGTATGTGTGTGTGTGTGCTCGCGTGTGCGCGCGTGCGCCCACACACAGGTTGGAGGATTCAGCTGCTACCTGGAAACACAGTCAGTCATTAAAACCAGGCAAAAAAAACTCTGAGACAGGTCAATCAAAACAGTAGAATTGACCCCCCCCCCCCAGGAGTAGAGAAAAAAAGGGAAGAAAATGGGAGTCACAGGCTGGTGGGTGTCACTTGCCCAATCATGTTTTTTCAGACCAATAAAGGAAATCTGCAACATTGGGATGAGCGCAGCATTTACTGTCTGAGGACTTGGCTTCAGAGCCAGCTACTGCTACTCATATCGTGTGACCTTGGGCTAGTCACATCAGTCAGGAAGCATTAATTAAGCACCTACTGTGTGCTAAGGGCTGGGGATACAGAGAAGGCAAAAACAATCCAGTCTGGTGGGGAGGCAGCCTGTCAACAGCTATGTGCAAATAAGCTGTGTCCAGGATAAGTTGGAGCTAATCAACAAAGGCATTAGGATTAAAGGGGATTGGGAAGGGATTTTTGCAGAAGGGGAGATTTTAGCCGGGGCTTATTCCCTCCTCCTGCCATATCCAATCTGTTGCCAAGGCCTGTTGATTTCACCTTTGCACCGTTTCTCCATTGTGCTCCTTTCTCTCTTCTGATGCTGCCACCACTCTGATGCAGGCCCTCATTACATCATGCCTAGGCTATTGTCATGGCTGCCTGGTGGGTCTGCCTGCCTCACGTCCCTCCCCACTCCAAAACATACGCCATCAGCCACCAAGTGATTTCCCACAGCAGAGGTCCGATCAGGTCACCCCCACCCTCAGTTAACTCTGCCTGCTCTTACTCATCTCCCCATCCCCAATCCTCTGGCGGTCACAGCCTTCCTGACCTGCCCCCTCCTCCCTTTCTAGTCCTTACGCACCTTTCTCCCCGACACATACTCGATCAGAACCACTGGCCCCACTGGTCTGCCATGAGCAGACGTCCGTCTCTCAGACCTCTGTTTTCTCTGGCCGCCTCTTCTGCCTAAAAGGTTCTCCTGCCTCAGTGCCCCCTGGCCATTTCCCTGGCTTCCTTTAAATCTTAACTGGAACCCACCTGTGTCTACAGGAACCTTCCCCACAGCCTCTCAATGCCAGTGCTTTTCCTCTGTTAACTGTCTCCTTTTTTCCCCTGTCTCTGTAGCTTGTTTGCACACATTGGGTTGTTTATTGTCCCCTCATCATATTGAGGGCAGGGACTATCTTTTGCCTCTTTTCACGTCCCCAGTGCTTAGCGTAGTGACTGGCGCTTAATAAATGTCTGTTGACTGGTGACTTGAAAGAGACCAGGGAAGCCAGAAGGCAGAGATGAGGAGGCTGAGAATTCTACACATGGGGAGGGATGGCCAGAGAAAAGGAGGCTGGGAGCTGAGAGATGGAGTTTCCTGACCTATGAAAGGAAGGTGTACTAGAATCTATCCAGTGATCAGGATCCGGCATTCAGGACTGGAAGAGACCATCCGGTCAAACTCCCTCGTTTTACAGAGGAAGCAGCCGAGACCCACAGAGATGAAGTGATCCACACCATTCGTGTCTGGGGCTAGATTTGAACCCAGGCCTTCCCAACCCCCAACTTCGTGTCTCCCAGTCCTGTGTCCATGATAGTGAGGTTCCTTGCAGCTCTAAATCTGTGCTTCTAGAGGCTATGGTAACACCTGTGCTTGTGTTCATATAAATCCAGTGACTTTGGATGAGTTATTCTTGGCCTCAGTTTCCTCATCTGTAAAATGGAGATCATACTGAGACTCCAGTGAGGCTCAAAGAGCGTCAAGCCCTTTGCAATCTTTAGGGTGCTACATCAGTGTCTAGTAGTTATTATTATTATTATCGTTGTTATTATTAACCCATTGTGACTGAATTTAAGACTTCTGCTTTGTGTGTGATGGCATTTTTATTCTATCTAATTTATATCTGAATGAATGAAGGAAATTGTTTTTATTGAGTGCTGACTGTGGACCAGCTACTGTGCTAAGGGCTGAGGATAAACAGATTGAAAAAGAGGCATTCCCTGCCTCAAGGAGCTTATATTCTAACCGGGGAAAAGAACACATCAAGGAGGGAGGTGAAGGGGAGGGAAGTTTGCTCTGGGGAGGCTGAAAGTTGAGGGGTATGCCAGTGGGGACAGGTGGCAGGTGAGGCAGTTTGTGTGGGCGGCTGGATAGGATAGGAAGGATGGTGGCCCATTGCTTTTCTGGGCATCATTGCCACGGCCCCAATGCCATTCTGGCTCCCTCCTGTTACTACTGAGTGTTGGGAGATGACAAAAAGTCACTTATTAAGCTCTGACTGTGTGCCAGGCGCTGTGCTGAGCCCTGAAAATACAAAGGAAGGTCAGAACTCTGTCCCTGTCCCAAGGAGCTCCCATCCAAATAACTACAGAGTAAATAGAAGATCAGCTCAGAGAGAAAGGGTAGGAAGGGGAAGGAAAGATGTATTTATAAGGGAGAGAAGGAGAGATCTCCTGAAGAAGGTGGAATGGCGGCTGAGTCGTGCGGGCAACCAGGATGGACCATTCTAGGCATGGGGGCTGGGGTGGGAAGAGCATTCCAGACAGAGGGAACATGGAAGGCAAAGCCACGGAAATGGGAGATAGAGTGGCCTATGGGAAGACCAGCAAATGGGCCAGTGTTAGCAGCAGGGGGCTGGAAAGTGAAGGGCTTTAAATGGTAACCTGAAGATTGCATAGCTGATCCTTCTCTTGGCACTATATTAGGCTTCCGATTGTGTCCCCAGGGCCCAGCAACCACGGTTCTGGCTATGTAGTGGGTGCTTAATAAATGCTTGTTCATTCAAGTTATTCAGTAGGTAGAAATTCAGTGAGGTCTTAGACTCAACCCAGGAAAAGGCTCAGGGCCATAATTAGGAATGTTAGGGGCTTTTTTTCTTTCCCTGTTTAAAAATAAAACTTCAATCTTCACATTCAGAATGAGATTATTTGCAGCCTGGGGTTTATAGTTCTCTTTGAAAGGTCCCTGGTTTGTCCAGTTTTCTTATGTTTGTTTAATCCGATCTCATGAAGCTCTGATGGAATAAATAGATTAGGGAAAGCAGTACTCTTGGGGCGGGACATGATCCCTGGTGGCGAGCCTGGTGGGAAGTGAGAGTTTGGCTAAATCGCGCCCCCAAGGGCTCAGACCTTCGATCACCCTAGTAGCAGGCGCCAGATTGGGGAGCATGGCTCCCATCTGAACCTAATCTGGATTGCCTGAGACAAGAGTTTTCGGTTTCTGGAGCTGGTGCCCAATGCCCGATACATTTGCATGATGGCCTGTTGGCATCCCCGTGGCATTGCAGTACCACGTAATGAATAGAGTTCTGCCTCGTTGTTCGTTGAGTCTGGAGATGGCTTTTCAGCCAAGAGAATAGAGGACCATTTCATAAAGTGTTATCTTTCCAATTTAAAAGGTAATTCCCAAATGAGAGTATCTCTTGAAACAGTCGTGTTCATTAGCACAGACCTTGGGGAGGTAGGAAAGGAAGTAGGTCAGGTCCCAAAGAATGAAGTTTTGACTAGGTAAAAGTGTGACCAGTACCACCCTTGTGGCTACCACTGCCATCATGGGTATATTTAATCATGGCGGCACTTGGAAAAAGGGTGGGGAGGGAAGGGCTGGGTGGCCTCAGGATAGAATGCCGGCCTTGGAGTCAGGAGAAACAGGGCTCCAGTTCTGCCTCTGGTGTTTACTAGTTATCTGACAATGGGCACGTCTCAGTTGGGCTGTTTTGTTTCTGGTTTAACTGTTTGGCACTGGACTTGGAGTAGGAAAGACCTGGGTTCAGAGCCTGCTTCACACACTCGTGACCCCGTGCCTCAGTTTCCTTATCTATCAAAATGAAGAGTTTAGATTTGATGGTGTCTAAGATTCCTTCTGGCTCTATCTAAATCCATGGTCCTTTGGCCTCCCTGAGCCTCAGTTTCCTTATCTTTCAAAATGAGGGGATGATACCTGATAGCCTCTAAGACCCCTTCCAACCCTAAATCTATGATCCTATGATCTTATGACCTCTGTGAGCCTCAGTTTCTTCATCTGTGAAATGAGAGATTTGGCTCAGGTGACCTCTGAGGTCCCTTCTAGCCGTAAATATACGATCCTAACCTCAGTCTTCAGTTACCTGACATAGTTAATGAAGTCAATGCAGTGTGGAAAGGGATCCTAAAAAAATATTTGCAGATGAGGAAACTGAGGCCCACAGCGCTCTAGTGATTTGTCCAAAATGCGTCGGCCTTTGTGGCCGCTGACCTTTCATGTGCCTTACTTCCAGAAACATGGAGACAGTTGTTTAAAAAGAGCCATTTGGAAACTGCTGGGGGACTTCTCTGTCATCCTAATTAATTCTAGTCTGAGAAAGGATGTCGTGGCTTTGGGTACTTTATGAATGATTCCTAAGTGTCCAAGACTATTCAGAGGGACTCCCTGGGGATGAAAACAGGAATTTAATTAGCTGTAGACTCCTAGAATCTTAGCAGTGGCCCAGACCTTAGAGGCAGGCCAGCCTCTCATTCTTCAGAGGAGCAAAGTGGGTCCCAGTGAGTTAGAGGCAGAATTTGAACCCGTTACTTCTGCCTGCCGTTGCACCCAAGATCCCTCCACTGAGTCATAATGAGAGTAGCTATTTGTTGTCACTGCTTCTGGGTTTCCCAGGATGTATGTGATGCCTGAACGGCCTCCCAGGAACGGGATTTTTAAAGGCAAGAGGGTGAGCATACTTGTGAGTATGGTGTGTCTGAGGCCTGATTTGAACTGGGGTCCTCCTGACTCCAGGGCCGGTGCTTTACCCACTGCACCACCTAGCTGCCCTTTTTTTAATCCCATTTTTATTGATGAGGTTTGGCAATATCTTTTGTTTTTTATATCACCTTAATTTCCACATATGCCCCACCCCTCCCTATCTGCAAACCGACCGTTTGTAACAAAGATTTTAAAAAGAAAGAGAAGACACAACACCCCAGTCACGTCAGACAGTGGATGCAGTATTCCACATCCGTGGTCCTTCGCCTATCCAGTGATGGCAAGGAGCTCCGTTTTCTCACCTTTTCTCTAAGGCCCATAATTCCACAACGTCTCCCATCCCCCTGCCCCTCTCGATGTGATTGTTCTAGCCACCGTCTCTGTTGTTTTCCTGCTTTTACTTCCCTTTGTATCTGTTCATATAAATTTTCTCAGGCTTCCCTGTATTTATTATATCTTATGTCATATTAATATTCTCTTATTATGTTTGTGTTGAGATGTCCCTTGGTCGACGGACATCTTCTTTTCCTCCGATTCTTTGCTACCACTGAAGAATCCTACTATGAATATATCTGTGACTATGGATTCTTTCTTTCTGTCTCTGGCTTCTTTTGGGCTGTTTTATGCATAACAATGGGCTCTCCGGGTCATAAGGTATGGACGTTTATGTCTCATTTTTAGCAAAATTCCAGAATTGATTTCCAGAATGATTAGGCCAATACATAGTTCCACCAACAGTGTATAGGTGTGTGGGAGAGGATTGTTAAACACTGAAATAGAATGCAAGGTCCTGGTGATTGTGTGTGTGTGTGTGTGTGTGTGTGTGTGTGTGTGTTGTGTGTGTACGCACCCGAACACGCTCTCGAGAACACACACACTTAATGCACATGTGTATGTCTGTAATGAACTGCAAGCTCCTTAAATCCCTTACTTTCCCTCACCTGGGGATTTTTCAAAGCTCCTTCAGCCCTCACATCCCTACTTACTCAGGGTTTTGACAAAGGGTTTACCTGCCCTCTTGACACTATTTCTGGAACTTGGAAACAAGCCCTTAAAATTCTCAGCTGAGCTACGGATTCTCACACCAAACATCAAGAATGAGAAGTGTCTTCCCCTCTCATTCCTTGGAAAAAAGGGAGCACGATGGGCAGGTGAGGTCGAGAAAGGCTTGGACATATGGTAAAGGATGAAAAAGTCCAGAGATGCTGCGTCCAGCTGTGTTCTCCTCTGCCATTTGCTTCCCCATCTCTTCAGAGACACCTCCGACGTCCCCGAGATGCTTCATTTCTCACGTCAAGCTTTATGGGATAACTTGAAAGCTCTTAAACTGCCGGGGCCTGGTTGCCCACCATTCACAAGCAGGGTGTTTGTCCTCTGCCTCATGGGTAGGCTGTTGCTGAGTGTTCCTGGCCAAATTAATTTGAAAGAACCTTGGTGGGGGGGGGGGGGGGGGGGGCGGGGCTCAGGGACTAAGGCTGCCAGCTCATTAAAAAGCTTTCCTAAGACTGTTAAAGAAAGGTACCTTTGAGATTTTTAGCAAGTAGAGCAAGTGAACTTCGGGTTTCCATTTCACGAAAAGCCAAGAATCGCTTGTAATTAGCATATTTGCTGATTTAGAGGTAGTGTACCACAGTAGACAGCCACTAGGGTCTGTTTCCTGTCTCAGACATATAGCAGCAGGGTGACCCTGGGCAAGTCCCCTGAGAATAGAAACTCTTCTCACTCCTGGCCTAGTACTCTGTCCCACTATACCAGGGGTTCTTAATCTGGGGTCCTGGGGGTCCATGAACTTGGATAGGGGTGGGGCTGGAAATTACATCTTTATTTTCATCCACCTCTAACTTAAACTGAGCATTTCTTCAAATACTTAGAAGCATTTTTCTAAGGAGGGTTCTATGGGCTCACCCAGGCGGCTAAAGGGGTCCCTGATCCCCAAAAGGTGAAGAATCCCAAACTATGCCCTGCTGCCTCTTGACAGCTCGAGTCCTCTCCCTTTAAGGTGGACACGCACACCTGCCTTCTGCATGAAGACTTTCCTGATCCCCCCCAACTCTCAATGTCCTCCCTCCCAAACTACTTGTATTTAACGTCTTTGTATTTATTCACTTTATACTTACACCGTATGTGGTCTGTATGTACTTGTCTTGTGGGTTCATTGTGAATAGGATCCATTTCATTCTTTGTCCTTTTATCCCCTGGCACATTCACTGTGGGCACTTAATAAATATCTGTTGCTTGACGAATTGTTGATTGATTAAAGACCATCTCTACAATATAATCTGACAGGCATCTCTCTGGAATAGGCCAGATACTATCCTGCCTTTAGGAAGGGGTTCAAATCCTGCCTTGCTCTGCCTCAGTTTCCTCCTCTGTACTAACGGGTCGGATTCAGTGGTCTCTAAGACCCCTTCTAGCTCTCTGTCTTTGGACCTATGATCTCTCTCTGGCCTAAAAGTCTCTTTTGGTCTTCTTGTCCCTGCAAATGGAAGCTCGCCTGCTGCCAGTCAATGTCTTGCGGGTGGGTTGTGGGAAATTGTGTGGTGTTTAAATAATGTCTGGGGTTTAGACAAACTAGTATCTGTTCTTAACCACCATTCCTCCCTTCCTCCTCTCGGCCAAAAAGAGAAGAAGCAAATTGGAGTCCATGAGCATGAGAATCACTTCTCTCTTATGAATGGATGGACGTTGCCCTTGGCAGAGTTCCAGCATGGCGCAGGCTTTGTTTGGTTAGCGGGAGGTCTTAGGTTTGAATCCTGACAATCCTATTTGATCCCCAGGTGCGACTAGGACAGATCACTTCCTCTCCTCTGTCAAGGGAGGAGGCTGGAGCTGAGGATCTGCAAGGGTCCTTCCAGCTCTAAATCCACGATCTTCCCCTTTTCGTCATTTCCTTAGAGGCAGGAGGGATAGAGGCTGCTTAGGAAGAAAGAGGTCTTGTGGCTGGAGGCATTGTAGGTGGTGTTCACTTACAGTCAAGCACCGATCTTGGATTTATGATCGTGCAGCATGTACAATCCTGATGTCTGAGGTTCACTGTAAGAGTAACACAGGCTTGGGCACCCCCTTCCCCACGAAGAAGGTAAGCGCTTGATGGGAGAAGGGTCAGGAATTAGCATACCTTTGCCACTTCTGAATTCACACAGGAATAACGCCAGTCGATGGGAAAGGATTTCTTAGTTGAGGAAGCTGATAAAAGCGAAGTAAGGAAAGGGTTAGGGAGCCTTGGACAGACCATAGGTCAGTGTACAAGGTGCTTCATAAATGCTTTTTGATTGATTGAATGGAGACCACCTCATACAGTCTCTGGCAAATCTAGTATGTCAGTCAATCAACGGTAACTTAGAGTATGAGCTCATTGAAGGCAGGGGTCCTGTTTTTGCCTTTTATCCCCAGTGCTTAGCACAGTGCCCAACATGTAGTAAATGCTTAATAAATGCTTGTTGACTGACTAATTTGTTAATGATGGTGATAGTGATAGCTAACATTTTTATAATATTTTAAGGGTTGCAAGTGCTTTACAGATATTGGCCCGTTTGACCCTCACAACATAAACAAGACACTCCCTGTCCTAACTCTGGGCATGCTCTCTGCCTGTCCTCAGGGCCTGTAATCACTCTCTTTCTTCACCTCTGCTTCCTGCTGTCCTTCAAGCCCCAACTGACATACTACCTTCTCCCTGAAGCCTTTCCCAACTCCTCTTAGTTCTAGTGCCTTTCCTCTTAAAGTTCATCCACTTTTCTGTGCTTTTTGAGTAGCTCAGAGGAAAATAATTAATAATAATAATAAATAGCTTACATTTGTAAGACAACCTTCTCTTAATTATTTTCTTAGATAGCTTGTTTGTATTTATTTGTTTCCTCACTGCCTCCTCCATTAGATTGTGAGTTCCTTTAGGGCAGTGACTGCCCTTTGCCTTTCTTTGTATCCGTAGCACTTAGCACAGTGCCTGGCTCATAGTAGGTGCTTTAATAAATACTTACTGATTTGAGGTAGGCACTGAGCACTTAATGTTTGACAGACACTATCCCAGCTCTGGGGATACAAAGAAAGGCAAATATAGAAGTAGATAAACTTTACGGACATACAGATATGTTTGCTTAAGGATTAACCATAGAATTCCTTTTAAATAACAAGCTTCACTATAGCATTTAAAATGAAATTTCTATTCAGTTCAACAATGTGTCAGAATCACTAAGGAGAAGGATGGAGGCTGGATCTGTGATTAGATTGGCATAGGAAACTTCCTCTCTGGTGAGAAACCAGATCTACCAAAGGATCTTCTTTGCATCTCACAGGCTTCGAGAGTTGCATAGATGCACACGCATACAGGTCATACAGCTAGTAAGTAATAGCCAAATGGGTGGTGCAGTGAATAGTCCTGCGACCAAACTCAGGAAGACTTGAATTCAAAACTAGCTTCAGACACTTACTGAGTATCCCCAAGCAGGTCGCTTTACCTCTATTTGTCTTGGTTTCCTCAACTGTAAATTAAGCATAATAATAGCACCTACCTCCCAGGGTTGTTGTGAGGATCAAATGAGATCATATTTATAAAGTGCTTAGTAGCACATAGTAGGTGCTTTATAAATGCTTATTCCCTTCCCCTCCTAAGTGTCTGAGGCCAGGTTGGAACTCGGGTCTCCCTGACTCCAGGGCCAGCACTCTAGCCCATGTACTACCTAGTTTTTTTTCCCCTTGAAAAGGAAAACACATCTCCCTGCTCCCAAAGAGTGCACATGTCTAATGTAGGAGACAACATGCAAACTACTACATATTATAAGGTTTAGACAGTTTAAATGGGAGGTAATCTTAGAAGGAAGGACTTGGAAAGGTCTCTTGTAGAAGAGGAGATTTGAGCTGAGTCATGAAGGAAGCCAGGGAAGGCCAAAGATGGAGGTAAGGGAAGAAAGCATTCCAGGCATAGGGAACAGCTAGTCAAAATGCATAGAGGCCATTTAGTGTTTGAGGAACAGGCAGGAGGTCGGGGTCACTGGATTGAAGAGTACATGTGAGGAAGTAAGGTTTAAGAAGACTGGAAATGTAGGAGGGGGCCAGGTCACAAAGGACTTGAAATGCCAGAGTATTTTGTCTTTGATCCTGGAGGAGATAGGAAGCCACTGGATTTTATTGAGTAGGGAGGTGACATGATCAGAACTATGTTTTAGGAAGATCACTTTGGTGCCAAAATAGGGAGAGACTAAAGCAGGAAGACAGATCCCCAGTGGCTATTGCAATAATCCAGGCATGAGGTGATGAAGGCCTGCACCATGGTAGGGGCAGTCAGGGAAGAGAAGGGGGTATTGGAGAGATGTTAGAGAGGTGAAATTGATGAGAGGTGGTGCATTGGTGAAATCCATGAGAGATATTGCAGAGGTGAAATTGATGAGAGGTGGTGCAGGGGTGAAATCCTCTAGAGATGTTGCAGAGGTGAAATCCACAAGAGATGGTGGCAGAGGTGAAATCCACAACAGATGTTGCATTGGTGAAATCCACAAGAGATGGTGCAGAAGTGAGATTGATGAGAGTTGGTACAAAGGTGAAATCTACAACTGAGAGTTGGTACAGAGGTGAAATCTACAACAGATGTTGTAGAGGTGAAATCCACAAGAGATATTGCAGAGGTGAAATCCACAAGAGATATTGCAGAGGTGAAATCTACAAGATGCAAAGGTGAAATCCTGCTGAGGTGAAATTGATGGGCCTGTCAACAGCTTGGATATGGGGAGGGGGGAGGGGGAAATATATCCAGGATAACTCCCTAGGTTGTGAGCCTGAGAAATTGGAAAGGTGGTGATGCCCTCTATAGGTATAGGGAAGATGGGAAGAGACAAAGGCAATTAACTGTGTGATCTTGGGCAAGTAATCTCCTCAGGCCTCAGTTTCTTTGTCTCTAAAATGAGACAATAACAATAGCACTGCCCACTTCATATGGTTGTTCTAAGGAAAGTGGTGTGTAAATTTTGAGGCACTATATAAATATGAGTAGTTGTTCTGTTAACATTATTATATGAGGCAGCTGGCATTTGCTATCCTTGCATCTGTGTGGCCCAGCTTCAATGCAAACATAGTGAATTTCATTGGACTTTTCTTTTGGATTGAGTCATTTTTGAACACAGCTCCTCAAGAATGTTCTAATGCAAACTCAGATGAGAATGTAATCAATATTCTAAGATGAAACTGAAAAAAAAAATAGCGGGACTGCCAAAAGATGTGTCACTGCTGAATCCAGAGGAGGAGAAAGTTGGGGTCTGATGCCAGCTGTTAATGTATGATTTATAAATAGGTTTCATACAATAGTATTAAACTGGCCATTTTCCAAAGCCATTACCATGATCACCTTCAACACCAGAATTTTTTTCTCAAAAAGAGAATGGGAAAATATCTTATAAATAAACTCTGATGAATTTTGCAGTAAAACGTCTTTGAAGAAATCGACAGACACATTTCTTCCATCTAGCTTCTTCCAATGCACGTCTTCTCTGTAGATAGTGCACATAAGATGCTAAATAATTCAGTTAATCATATGTTTATTAAGTGCCTACTGTGTGTCAGGCATCGTTAGTTTCTAGAGATACAAGGACAAAAAATAAACAGTCCTTGCCCTCAAGAAGCTTGCATACTCCTAGGGGAAGGTTGTGGACAGGAGGGGAGCCAATAGTACAACGTGGATGCAGATATGTAGATGTATACAAAGTATGTGTACAAAATAGATGTATGCAAAGTAATTTCAGGTGGCATCTGGCTTGTGCTTTGGAGGAAGCTAGAGATGTTAAGAGACAGAAGAGGAGTGAGTGCATTCCAGGTCTGGGAGCCTGCAAGTACAAAGACAGAAAGGCAGGAGATGAAATGTTGCATCTAGGGAAGAACCAGCAGACCATTTGCACTGAACCAGAAAGTATATGAAGGGGACTAAAATGAAATAAAAATGGAAAAGTTGGTGGGAGCCCCCATGTGGGGGACTCATTCACATTCCAGCCTGAAGACTTTTTCCCCTATATTCTAGAGGCAGTAGGGAGCTACTGTAAATTTTCAAGTCGGGGAGTGACATAGTCAGATCTGTATATTGGTGACTGTGTAGAGCATGGACTGGAGGCAAGAAGAGAGTGGAGGTCAGATGAGGTGATGAGTACCTCAATGAGGGGGTTTGCTATGAGAGGAGAGAAGAGGACACGTGTGAGAGATGCTGTTGGAATGAAAACCAACAAGATTTGGCAACTGATTGGTTAAGAGAGGTTGAGGGAGAGAGGAGAGTTAAGGCTAACATCTCTTCTGTCCTTTCTCCCACTAAATTTGATTTCAAGAAAACACTGCTTTCTGGATTTTTAAAAATGTAAATGACCTGCTTCATTTCTAACCTGGGCCAGGTCTCCACTCTTTAGGCAGCCTGGTAGCCACCTGCTCCCCAGGGGTTCATCGTACTGGTACTGAACCCAGTGTGGACTTTGTTGTTCAGGCGATTCTTACTGTTCATGACCCCGTTTGGGGGTTTTCTCAGCATAAAAAGTGGAGTGGTTTGCCGTTTTTCCCCCCAGCTCAATTTACAGATGAAAAAACTGAGCCAAACAAGGTTAAGTGACTTGCCCAGTGTTACACAGCTAGTAAGTGTTCGAGGGCATATTTGAACTTGGGTCTTCCTGACTCCAGGCATGGCACTCTGTGCACTATGGCACCACCTAGCTGCCCCTACTGCAGCTCTGAATTCCTGAGCTCGAAATCCACCAACCAGTGCCTCCCCAGCATCAGGGATTTCGGGCCTGGCTTCTCACCAGATTGCTGCCAAGGTCAGAGTGATGGTGAAAAGGAAAATACCGTTTAAAGTTAGTCTTCCGAGCACAGAGTTGCCGCTCAGGGACTTTGGCTGACTTTGCTGAAATGAGTTGTCTGTCTTCTTGTACCATGCCTTTCCCTTCTGCTCCTGGGGGGTTGTTTTAATGTTAAGTCACCTTTTTTTAAGTGAGCTCCTTCAAAGGAAGAACGAGTGGTGGCCGGGCAGGTGGACGCATTAAGGCAGCCTCGTGAGACTTTTTCAGAGATTTCACTTAGTGAATTATCTCAATGACAAAAACTGAGCACAGACCAGCGGTGCAGTGGAGGACTCAGTGATGTGTCTGTGCGGTTGCGTGCTATCCTGTTCTTCAAGGCCGTGACAGATCTGTCGTTCCGTCTGGGTAGGCGTTCCTACGCCAAACCTGACCTTCATGAACAGTTGCGGTGAAACCATTTCATCGTCCTCTGGAAACCCATTTGGAGCCAGGGGGTCCTCAGACGGTGCATCTGGGCTTCCTGCTGGGCCATGCCCAACGCTCTTTGAGAGCCCAGTAGGACCTGCAGTCAGCCGTTAGAGCCGTCAGGCATTCGGGGCTGGTCTGATGATCGTCACCAAGCTAGACTCTGGAGAAAAGATGAGAAAATATGCCTCCTTCCTTTTGTTGAAGAGATAAGGGACAATGGGTGTAAAATAATCATGGTAGCTAGCATTTCTGAGTGCTTTAAGGCTGGCAAAGCACTCTCCATATGTCATCTCAATTGATAATTACAGGAACCCTGGGAGGTAGGTGTTCTTATTATCCCTGTCTTACAGATGAAGAAACTGAGGCAGACAGTGGGTAAGTGATTTTCCTAGGGTCACACAGCTAGTAGGTATCTGGGGGCAGGATTTGAACTTGGGTCTTCCTGATGTATGCTATCAGACACAGCTGATGTGTTAGTGAGCTCTCTTTTTTTTTTTTTTTTAAATCTTTTTTACAAGGGATGGCTGCCTGGATAGAGAAGAGGGAAAGGAAGGTACTCAGAAATGAAAGCAAAAGTCATCAGAACTAAAAATTGATCTCGGGGTCAAGCCTGCTTGCCACCATGAGATAGCTGACTAGTGGTGTTAGCGGTCATTCACTTGAGAAAGCCAAGGATGAGAAAGAAGCAATTTGGAGGTACCAAGGTCACAGCAGGCTTGGCCCAGGGCCAGAACGGGCCCGGGGTGGGGGGGCGGTGCTCTGGTTCAGCCCCTTCACCTTTAAACAAGCCCTTTTCAGTTGATTGGCGTCATGCTTTGAGCTTTCTCTCCTGCCTCTCCACCTGGCACTGAGGAACACTTAGCATCCTCCTTGCTGCTGCCTCCGCTGCCCGCCCCCTCCCCACTTCCCAGTGCCTGCCAGTCTGGCTGCTGCCCCTGCCCTTTGACCAAGGCTGCTGCCTCTTGGGGGTTACTAGGCACCTCTTCTCTCTGCTAAATGCACCGGCCTTTTGTCTGCCCTCCTTCTCTCCTAGCTGCGGCTTTTGGCGACACTGACCACTCCCTCTTCATTGATATTCTTCCCTCCCTTGGTTTCCATGACACTGTTCTCTCCTACCTGTCTGAGCACTCCACTCCAGTCTCTTGTAGCGGATTATTATCCCCTAGCCCTCTGCTAAGCACACGTGTACCCCAAGGCTCAGTCATGGGTTCTCTCTCTCTCTCTCTCTCTCTCTGTCTCTCTCGCATCTTCCTCCCTACCTCCCTTTCTGTCTGCCCCCCTTTCTCTCCCTCTTTCCCCTTCCTCCCTTTCCTCCTCTCTCTTCTCTCTCTCTCCCCCTCCTTTTTTTTTCTTCTTCCCTCTCTCTCTCTCTGTGCCTCCCTCCCTCTCCTTTCCCTCCTCTCTTTCTCCCTGCCTCCCTCTCCCTTTCCTTGGGGATCTCATGCGCTCTGATAGATTGAATTATCACCTCTCTAATCCCAGACCTGTATATCCAGCCCTGATCCTATGTAGCCATGTTTAAGGAGAAGAGAAGATGTAAGGGTTGCATGATTGCTGTGTTCAATGTGAAAGTGCTATCTTGTATAGGAGGGATTGGACTGGGTCTGTTTGGCACCCGCGGGTAGAAGCAAGGGGGGCCAGGGACAAAGAGACCCCTTCAGGCTTGGGTCAGAAAGAATGTCCTGAGAATTAGAGCTGTCCCAAAGGGGAAGGGGCTGCCCCATCCTTGGAGATCTTGGGTCAGAGGCTCGAGCGCTACTTGTCTGCTGTGTTATCACCTGGCTTCCTTGGGGTCACAGATTAGACTTGGGGGCCGCTGAGTTCCCTCCCTTCCAACTCTCCCATTCTGCGATTCTCGTCTCTGTGCTGATCTCCAGCCCCTCCTGATGATCTCACTTCTGGCCATCACCTGAATGTCCTGCTGACCCTGCAAGCTCTGTGTACTCAGAACACAACCCCTTCTCGTTCTCCCAAACATTGTAGCTCCTCCGTTTTTCCCTCTTTCTATTGAGGACGTTCCATTAGTAACGATGATGATGATGATGATAACTAATGCTAATATAGCATCTACTGTGTGCCAGACACTTGTTATCTCTTTTAATCCTCACGATATCCCTGTGAAATAGATGCTATTATTTTTTTGTTTTTTTTTAATATCTTATTTGTTTATTTTTTATTTTTAACATGTGTTTTTAAAACTTTGGTTTACAAATTTTCTCTCTTCCTCCCTCCCCACCCACCCTCATTGGCAAGCATCGCGATACAGGTTATAGACGTGCAGTCATGCAAAACACTTCCATAGTAGTCTTGTTGTGAAAAACTAGGTATATTTCCCTTCATCCTATCCTACCCCCCATTTATTCTATTCTCTCTTTTGACCCTGACCCTCCTCGTGTTTGCTTCTGGTTATCCCCTCCCCCAGTCTGCCTTCCCCTCTATCAAACCCCTGCTCTCTTGCCCCCTTCCCCCCTTATTTTCCTATAGGGTAAAATAGATTTGCATACCCTATTGTGTATGTTATTCCCTCCTTAAACTAAATCCTATGAGAATAAGATTCACTCATTCCTTCTCACCTTCCCCCATTTCCCCTCCACTGTAAAAGCCTTTCCTTATCTGTTTCCTGTGAGATATTTTACCTCATTCTACTTCTTCCTTTCTCCTTCTCCCAGCATAATCTTCTCCCACCCTTAATTTTATTTTCCAGATATCACCCCTTCATCTTCAACTCACCCTGTGCCCTCTATCTATCTAGCTAGACATACATATAGTTTTTTCCCCTCTCACTACCCTAATACTGACAAAGGACTCATGAGTTACAAATATCATCTTTCCCTGCAGGAATGTAAACAGTTCAACCTTAATAAGTCTCTTATGATTTCTCTTTCCTGTTTAACTCTTCCTTGTTTCACTTGAGTCTTGTATTTTTGAAAGTCAGATTTTCTATTCAGCTCTGGTCTTTTCCTCAGGAATGCTTGAAAGTCCCCTATTTTTTACCCTGAAGGATTATACTCAGTTTTGCTGGGTGGGTGATTCTAGGTTGTAGGCCTATCTCCTTTGCCCTCCAGAATATCATACTCCATGCCTTCCAGTCCCTTAATGTAGAAGCTGCTAAATCTTGTGTTATCCTGATGGTGTTTCCACAGTACTTGAATTGTTTCCTTCTGGCTGCTTGCAATATCTTCTCCTTGACCTGGGAATTCTGGAATTTGGCAACAACATTCCTAGTTTTCCTTTGGGGATCTCTTTCAGGAGGAGATCGGTGGATTCTTTCAATTTCTATTTTGCCCTCTGGTTCTAAAATATTGGGACAGTTTTCCTGGATAATTTCTTGAAAGATGATGTCTAGACTCTTTTTTTGATCATGGCTTTCAGATAGTCCAGTCATTTTTAAGTTCTCTCTCCTGGATCTATTTTCCAGGTCAGTTGTTTTTCCAATGAGATATTTCACATTCTCTTGTATTTTTTCATTCCTTTGGATTAGTGTTACAGTGCCTTGATTTCTCAAATTGTCCCTAGCTTCCAATTTCTCCATTCTAATTTTTAAGGAAGTATTTTCTTCAGTAAGCTTTTGGACTTCCTTTTCCATTTGGCCAGTTTTGCTTTTTAGGGCATTCTTCTCCTCATTGGCTTCTCTTTTGCCACTTGGATTAGGCTGTTTTTTAAGGTGTTATTTTCTTCAGTATTTTTTTGGGTCTCCTTTAGCATCACTCTCAGTTTTTCCTCTACTTCTCTTATTTGTTTCTCAAAATCCCTTTTGAGCTCTTCCATAGCCTGGGACCAATTCATATTTTTCTTGGAGGCTTTGGATGTAGGAGCTTTGGCTTTGTTGTCTTCTTCTGGTTGCATGTTTTGATCTTCTTTGTCATCAAAGTAAGATAATATAATCTGACTCTTTTTGCACTGCTTACTCATGATCTTGGCCAATTACTTGAGTTATAGACTCTTTGTTAAGGTAGGGGGCTGTTTCCAGAGTGGAGAATGTACTGTCCCAAGCTTCAGGGGTTTTGTGCAGCTGTTTTCAGAGATACTTCTAGGGACCTGTAAATTTTCAGTTCTTCCAAGGTGCTATGATCAAGGGCGAGGTGTTTACGCCTTTCCTGGCCTGTGCTCTGGTCTGTGAGCCACCACAAGCACTCTTTTCTGTCTTGGAACTGTGGGGAGGATTCCCTCTCCACTGCCACTACAAGCTCCGCCACGCCAGCGCTCCTCCTCGCCCCAGGACTGCCACCCAGAACTATGACCCAGATCCAGACACAGGCAGAGCAAGAGATTCCTGCCTCAGCACTGGCAAAGAGATCCTTGCAATCCCCCTCTGATCAGCCACTCAATTCCCGCTCAGTCTGTGGGCTAGAAGCTCCGTCGCCCAGGGGCTGGGACCCCACGCTTCTCTTTCAGCACCGCAGAAACAGGCTTTTCCCACTGACCTTCTAAGTTGTCTTTGGCCTTCATGGGTTGAGAAGTCTGGAAAGCACCACAGCTGCCGGTGATTCAGTCCTCTGAGGCCTGCTCCAGGCTGTGCTCCTCTCCCCACCCAATGCAATATACCTTTCTGATCAACCATCCAGGCTGTCTTTGACTGGAAATTTGTTTTACTTTGTCTTTCTGTGGGTTCTGCTGCTTTAGAATTTGTTTAGAGTCATTTTTATAGGTATTTGGAGGGGTTTGGGGGAGAGCTGAAGCAAGTCACTGCTTTTATTCCACCATCTTGGCTCCGTCCCCCCAGATGCTATCATTATCCGCATTTTGCCAATGAGGAAAATGAAGCAAACAGAGGCTGAGTGACTTGCCCGGGATCCCACAGCTAGGAAGTATCCGAGGCTGTTTTTGAACTCAATTTTTTCCAACTCCAAGCCCAGTACTCTATCCACCATGGCGCCCGCTAGCTGCCCGTTCTTCTAGTTATCCAGGTTTATAACCTCCAGGCCCACCCTACACTCTTTCTTCTCCTTCATTCCCTCAATCCTGCTAAGTCTTATCCGTTCTGCCTGCATGTTATCTGCCTCCTTCTCTCTGTAACATGGTCACTGCCCCAGTCCTGGACCCTTAGGCTCGCTGTCAGTGTGTTGGGGGATGGTCTTCTCACACGCTCCCTCCTTTTCCATCTGTCCTCCTTCACCCAAAATAATCTCTCTAAGGCCAGCTCTGGCCGTGTCACTCCCCTGTCCTCTGTGAATCTTCACTTCCTTCCACCTCTGTGTAATGTGCCCTCTCTCGCTGCAATGCGCCTGCTCCCCCTCATCTCCGCCTTCTACCTTCCCCATCTCCCTTCAGGGGTAAGCTCGGGGGCCACCTTCCCTGATCCTCCAGCACCACCTCCTCCAATATTCCCAGGGCACTTTGTCCAATGGCCCGTGCCCCTTCTCCATAATGCCTCTTCTGATGCCCTGACTATTGGGACCTTCCTTGCTTAGCTAACTGGGATTGAACTCCCTGGTACTTATGTTGCATTGGTCCTGTATCTAGGTATTTGTTATCATAGTTGATGAAATGCAAGCTCCTGCAGAAGAGAGCTTTATTGGTTCTTTGTTTCTGTAGCTCTTTCCACGCCACCCCCAACCCCCGACGCCCAACCCCTTCCATCTTGAAATTCATCATCCTGTGATTCTATAGGAAACACTTAAAAATATGTGGTGATTGAAGCCAAAATTACCTATCTCGCAGGGTTGTTGTGTGTATCAAATATGATGGTATCTGTAAGTCTCTTCATAAAGTTCAGAAACATTATATAAATCAGTTAGGACTGGGGTTTTTTTTTAACGTGCATCAAATATTACACAAAAGTATGAAATTTTATGAGTTTGAAGCATATACAAAGGGTATATTCCTGGCCTTCAGTATATGTCTCTCTGAAAAAAGATCTGGGGGTCATAGTGGTTTGAAAGCTCATAGCTTGATGTGGCAGACAAAACCACTAGTGCAGTTTTAGGCCACGTTAAGAGAGGCATTTCAGACCACACATGGAGTACTCTGTTCAAGTCTCGGCTTCACAGTTTAGGGAGAACATGGGTAAACCAGAGACTGTCTAAAGAAGGACAGCCGGGATGAGGACGGGCCTCCAGTCTGGTCCCTGGCGGAAGGGGGCGAGGTAGCAGTGCTCAAGCGCCTGGAGTCTGTCGTGAAGAAGAGGGTTTGGACTCATTCTGCTTCGCTCCCGAGGGCAGAGCTTGGAGCAGCTGGGCAGGAGGAGTTTCCCAGAGGCAGATTTCCCCATCACTTCTGAGCAGAGCTGGAATGGGCTTCCCCAGGAACCTTCGAGCAGATCAGATCGTCAGACAGGCCATAGAGGGGCGCTGGCTCAGGGCTGGTTTGGCCTCCCGAGGCCCTCCTGACTGAGAATCGCTGATCTGAGTTCGTTTCAGGCCTAGGACATTATACCAGAGAAAAGACGCTACGCCCTGGATCTGCTCAGAAGCATCGGCCAGGTGTCGGGAGAAATCTGGTCCAATTCTGTTCCACGTGGAGGTGACCAGGTTATAAAAGCCATCTCTGACCATGCCCTGGGTCTTCCAGTTTTTCCAGAAGCTGGGCCAGCTGGACAAGCAGGTACCTCGGTGTGTACAGTGTGAGAGCCCTGCAGGCACACCCAGCCTCCCCACCCACAGACAGCCTCACAAAATGTTTATTATCACTCTCCATCACCAGAGGTGATGAGTAACTCCAGAGAGTAGAAAGTGGGGAATGGGAGGGGACCAAGGAAGGTCTGGGCAGAGGTGAGAAATGCATGGAGGGGGTGATGGGCTGACAAGGATGGCTTTTGCTAAGTGGAGTCAGTGCAATGCCTTGGGAAGGTCACCAGAACTGGGTGCTCGCCCTGCTTCTGCCCACTAGCAGTGTGACCTTGGCCAAGTGACCCCCCTTTTCTGGGCCTCATTTTCCTCATCTGTGAAATAAGGAGACTGGAATAGGTGGTCTTGTAAGGGCCGTTTCAGCTCTCGGCGAATGCAGGTGATGAGAAACGACAGATTGAGGGCTAGAGAGAAGGTAGCCCCAGGTTGAAAGTCCAGTGGTCTCCAAGCTCCCTTCCAATTCTGGCATGATTCTGGAATTCTGTGAGGGTTGTTATGAAGACAATATCATACGTAACCTTGGCACTGTTTTTATTCTACTCAATTGAAAAGTCATTTATTAAGCTGATAATAACAGCTAACATCTAGTGCTGACTATGTTGTCAGGCACCGTGCTAAGCTCTGGGGGTACAAAAAAAGGCAAAAGACAAGTCCCTGCCCTCAAGAAGCTCACAGTCTAATAGGAGAGAAAGCAAGAAAACCACTATGTACATGTTCTCTATAGGAAAAATAGGGAATAACCAAGAGAGCAAAGGCACTAGAATTAAGAGGAACCAGGCAAGGCTTCCTGTAGAAGGTGGGATTTTAGAGAGGACTTGAAGAAAGCTCAGAAGATGATGAGGGAGAGTTCCAGGCATGGGGGACAGCCAGAAGAAGTTCCCGGAGCCATGGAGGCTGCTATCACTAGGTAGGTGATAGAGTATATGGAAAGGAGTAAGGTGGAAGAAGACTGGAAAGGTAGAAGGGGGGCTGATACCGTATGGCCTTCACTGCCAAGCAGAGGAGCTTGCATTTGGTCCTGGGATTACTGAGGCTGAGGATTTTGAATTCATTCTATGGACAATAGAACCAGTGGAAGATTTTCAAGTAGGGGTGTTAGGTGGTTGGGTCTGTGTTTTAGGAATATTCTGTTGGTAGGTGGGTGGTGAATTGGAGAAAGAGCAGGCAATTAGGCGACCATGTGAGGAGGGATGAGGTTCTGAGCTAGAGTGGAGTCTGTGGGGATGGGGAGAAAGGGCCAGATGGGAGAGGCATTGTAGACACACAGTGATAAGACTTGGTGCTTGAATGGATGGGAAATGGAGGAGCCAGGCATCACCCGGGTGACTGGGCTGGTGAAGCAGGAAAGACTGGGAAGAGCGATGGATCTGGGAAGAAATGTATCGGGTTCAAGTTTGCTGAACTTGGGATGCCTCCAGAACGTCCGTGCGGTTTAGTCTATTCCTGGAGAAATGTGTGCGCTATCTTTGCTTTTTGTGAAGTCAGATATGCGTAGCTCACTGTATGGAAAGCATTCTATGTGGTTAATCTCTTAGGGCTGTAATCTTTATTACATGGGTGGGGTTGGGGTAGGAACCGGTGTTTGGAGGACCATGACCTCTCTCCACCTTCTTCAACTCAGATAATATGAAATTCACAGCTCAACGTGCCATTCTACTTGGGCTTTGTCTTGGTGAAAAATGTTTGAGGGGAATTTTCCAAAGGGTCTTGTGGTTGAAAACAGGAGAGTAGAAGGCAGGAAACTTCTAGATGCATTGGTAAGAGCAATTGCTGACAGGTTAGAGGTCCTGGGTTTGAATCCAGCCCCGCTGCCTCTGTCTGTGTGATCCGAAGCCTTCGGGGCTTAGAGGTTGGATTAGATTAGGGCTCCTTAACCTTCTTTGTGGCAGAGACCCCTTGGGGAGCTTATGGACCCCTTCTCAGAATAATGTTTTTAAATGTATAAAATATATAGGATCAGATAAGAAACCAATTATATTGAAATAGTTATCCAAATAATAATTTTTTTAAGAAACCAAGTTCATAGACTCCGTGTTACAAACCGTAGACAAGGTGATCTCTGAGGCCCTTTACAGCTCTAATAACTTCTGTATTAATAGTATTCGGAGGCCCTTTGTTCTGACATTCCACGTTCCAAGGCCCCTCAGCCTCGACCATTCTACAGGCTCTGTTCTAATGTTCAGTGTTCGCAGGCCCCTTCGACCTGACGTTCTGTGACTCACACAAACAGCGGGGATCTGCTTAGGACCTTTGAGCTGGTTCCCAGGTTTAATCCCAGCTTGGTGTGTGACCTGGTTTGTCTTTGATCTGCCTCAGTTAACTCATCCCTGCAGTGGGGATAATTAGTAGAAGAAGCAATTATCCTGAGGTCAGAGAGCAGCGCCCCCCCTCCTCGAGTGGTGGCCCAAAGATCTTGAAATGAGAACGCCCGATCCAATATGTCATTTTGAAAACAGATCTGCCTTCCCCCTTCAAATAGGTGTTTGCTTTGGGGAAAGCGTGTCACCTTTGAAGAGCAGGCCCAGGGTGTCTGGATCCAGGGAGCCACAGTCCAAGTGCGCACCCACAGATGCGGGCCCTGCCTGCTTCTCCTAGGGAGGAGGCTGGTGCTGATGGGCAGGCTGGGGGCCGTGTGGTATGGGGAGGGAAGGATGTGCCCCCGAGGCTTCTCTGGGCCAGGCTGGTGATGGTCCAGCAGCAAGGGCCTTCATTTTATCTGAGCCTAAGAGTCTGAGAGGAGGCTGGAAATGATGTTAATCCTTTGGAAGCAGAGTGATTGGCAGCTTCCTGTTTATCCGAGGAGGGGAGGGGGCTCCCCCAAAGGAAGAGAAAGAGAGGGACTGACCATTGGACGTTCACAGAGAGGACTTCATGATTCTCTGGATCATTTAGGGGAAAAGGGCTGGCTAGGGATTGGTGTAAATGTCTCCCTCCACACACAGAAGAATGGATAGATGGAAGACACACACACACACACACACACACACACACATATTAAAAACTGACAGTTTCACTGGGTCAGGTCCTGAGAGTACAGAGACAAAAATAAGATAGCCCTTGCTCTCCAATAAATTACATTCTATTAGGGGAGAAGTCATGTACAGAAATACGCATGTTTATCGGTCATCCAGAGCCTAGGAAGGGCCTGTTCTGTATCAGGCACTGGGCCAGAGGTGACATATACAAGGAAAGAATGAGCCCCTGCCCTCTGGAAGCTTCCATTCTGACACACCCAGACACAGAAAACCAGAGACACATCATGGCATCGTAGAATTAGAGCCACGGGGAAGCCATTTCTGCCGACCACCTTTTTCACATAAAGAAACTGAGATCTAAGGATTTGCCCAAGTTTGTGGAATCATAGACCTGGGACTGTAAGGAAAGTTATCTCCCCCCCCCACTTAGACTGTGCGTTCCTTGAAGGCAGGGACTGTCTTTTGCCTCTTTTTGTATCCTCAGCGTTTAGCACAGTGCCCGGCATGTAGTAGGTGCTTAATAGATGCTTACTGATTGGTTGATCCAGTCAACCCCCTCATTTTTGAGACACTGAGGTTTAGAGAGGTTATTAGGTGACTTGTCCAAGGTCACACAGGTGGGATTTGAACCCAAACCCCGACCCAGAGCCGGTGTGAGCACTGATCCTCTCGTAGACCTACTCCTACAGGCTCACTCACTCATGCTCACCCTCTTCCTCTGCAGTGCTGAGTGAACAGCCAGCCGCCCATGAGAACCAGAGAGTGATAGTGGTTGGGGAATTTTTATGGCCTCAGACTGGATAAAAATACACACAGGAAACGTGCCAAAAACAGGCAAATAGGAGGGAGACAGCGGGCTTCAAAAATCTGAGCTGCTTTCCTGTCCTCGCGCCCCTTGGCCCCCCGGAACCTGCCAGCGCCTGGCTTCTGGAGCCTGGCTTCTCCAGGGAGCCCCTACACATCCTGAGAGAGCCCCCAGCTGGGGGCAAGCCCAGGCCCCTTCCTGGGGCCCAGCGGCCGGAGCTGAGGGGGGTCCCAAGGCCGCTGCTGCCCAGGGGCCTTTGAACAGGGCCACTGGAAGGAGCCCTTATTCAGGCCTCAATGGGCTCTTTATTAGGGAGCCCGCCCTTGTTAAATATGAACTGGCAGCCAAGCAGAACTTTTCCTTGTGACGCTCAGTGGCCCCCAGTGGGCAGCTTCTCAGTGAGATTGGAAGAGAACTCATGAGGAAGTGGAGAGCAAATATTGGAAAAGGAAGGAGAAGGAGGCAGCGAGGAGATCCATGAGGCTTCTTGGTGGCACAGTGGACAGAACAGTGGGCTTTTAGTCAGAAAGATCCGAGTTCCAATCCTGCCTCAGACACTTACTAGCTGTGTGTCCCTGGCCAAGTCACTTAACCTCGTCTTCCTCCGTTTCTTCATTCATAAAATGGAGCTGGCCTCTGGCCTCTAGAACTTTGGTCCTATGCCATAGTGATTTTCTCCAGTTTATCCTGGATATATTTTGTTTGTACATGGCTGCTTACATATTTTCTCCCCCATTAGACTGTGAGCTCCTTGAGGGCAGAGACTGTCTCTTGCCTTTCTTTGTATCCCCAGTGCTTAGCACGGTGCCTGGCATGTAGTAGGTGCTTAATAAATGCTAGTGGACTGACTGACTAGACCCCTGAGTTTTAGTCCTCGGTCTCCCCCCATTTCTATATCCCTACTCTCCTCATTCAGGAGGCTAGGTGATGCTGCAGTGGATAGAGTACTGGGCCAGAGTCAGGAAGATCTGAGTTCACATACAGCCTCAGACACCGACTAACTGTGTGACCTTAGGCAAGTCATTTAATCCTGTTTGCCTCAGTTTCCTCGTCTGTAAAGTGGGCTGAAGAAGGAAATGGCAAAACATACCCAAATGGGTCACCAGGAGTGGAACAAAAATTAAGCAGGGTCATGAAAGTGGTATTTGCCTCCATTTTCCAGAGCCTCAAACTGAGGCTTACCTGTGTTCATACAGCAGGGAGGGGGCAGGGCCTGCATTTGAACTCAGGTCTTCCCGTGTCAAGTCCCAGCTCATCCTGCCATGCCATGTTTGTACCATATTGGCTCTCAGTCGATGACCCCATGATTCTTACCCACCTGGTGCAGATGGAATGGAGCTCTGTGCCCCTCCTGGCCCCCAGTCACACCCTGCTGCCGTCTCATCCTGGGAGGCTTTCTTGCCCCAGAACGCCCTCCCAGGCCTGGGACTGTACCCCAGGAGCACCCCCCACAAAGCCTGCCCCCTCCTCCTTGGGGCAGTTTCTCCCAGAGCCTCCGTTCTGGCGAGGGGCCCACCCAAGCTGCCTTCATTCCCCTTCAGGCTTGACTTCCTGACTCTCTCTTCAAAATCACTTCCTTCCTTATTCCCTTCCTCCATCCCTCTATCCCTTCCTCCCTCTCTCCCTCCCTCTTTTCCTTCTTTCCTCTTTCTCTTCCTTTTTTCTTCCTCCTTCCCTTCCTTCCTTCATCCCTTTTCCCTCCTTCCTTCCCTTCCTTTCTTTCTTTCCTCCTGTCTTTTCTCCCTTTCTTTCTCTGTCCTTTTTTTCTTCCCTCCCTTCCCTCCTTCCCCTCCTTCCTTTTTTCCTTCCTCCCTCCCTCTTTTCCTTCTTTCCTCTTTCCCTTTCTTTTTTCTTCCTCCTTCCCTTCGCTTGATCCTTTTCCCTCCCATTTCTTCTCTTCATTCCTCCTTCCCTTCCTCCCTTCTTCCTCTCTTTCCTTCCTCCCATCTTCTCTCCCTTTCTTTCTTCTTCCCTCCTTCCCTTCTTTTTTCCTTCCTACCTCCCTCCCTTTCTTCCTTTATCCCTTTTCCCCTCCCTTTTCTTCCTTTCCTCCCTCCCTTCTTCCCTCCCTTTCTTTCTCTCCTTTTCTTTCCTCCCTCCCTTTCTTCTTCCCTCCTTCCCTTCCTCTTTTCCTTTCTTCCTTCCTCCCTTCCCTTCTTCCCTTCTTCTCTTCCTTCCTCCCTTCCCTTCTTCCCTTCTTCTCTTCCTTCCTCCTTTCCTTCCTTCTCTCCCTTCTTTCTTTCTTTCTCCTTCCCTCCCTCCCTTTCTTCCTTCTTTCCTCCCTTCCACTCCTGTTTCTTCACTTCATTCCTCCCTTCCTCCATCCCTCCTTTCCTTCTTTCTTCCTCCCTCCCATCCTCTCTCCATCTTTCTTCCCTCCTTCTTTTCCCTCCATAAGCTGTTTCCTTTCTGCGTCCACAGCCCCGCTCCCATCAGGGCCCTTGGCACAGTGTCGTGCATCCATAAACGCTAGTTGTTTGACTGGTTGTGCGTAAGAGGAGGCTTTTTACATTTAGAAGCTGTTCAGACAGTGCAGTGGCTACAGACTAGAGAAATGAGAATCACCTTGACCTAGGGAGCTTATCTTATTCCAGCATCTCAGAGGAGAACAAAGACAGCAGAGCAGGTGAAACAAACATGGGGGTCAGACTGGCCCTTCTTGCTCCCTCTGGTGACGGAGATCCAGAAGGGCCCTTCAGAGCCCCAGGGCCAGGCTTGTGCCTTTCTGTGCCCCCCCCAACGGGGGGAGGGGCAGTGATTCATTAATCAGGGAGCTTCTCCTACATCAGAAGATTTGACTGACCAGCCAAACCCCCTAAGGACTGAGCTGGGCTCTGTGCTAAGTTCTGGGGATACAAGGCAAAAGCAAATCCCTGCCTGCCCACACGCGCTTACGTCCTGATGGCTGGCAGAGCTAGGATCTGTGGGGATAAGTGGCAAGGAAGTAAGCTTCATCTCTGGAGGACTTCTAGCTGGGTCTGCTTTAGTAGGGAATTCTTCTGGGATCCGATCTCAGAATTCCCCTCCAGCTCTGGGATTCTGGGATTCTCTCATTTAAAACTACTGTATTTCTCCTTGGAACCAGATGAGTCGACCCTGCCTGAATGGCGCGTTCCGTGGCTCTCTCTTCCTTCCCTCCTTCCGCTCGCTAGATCAGAAACCCTTTCGGACAAAGTGCATTAAGTTCCAAAAGTCATCCCTCGAATGTCCTGTCAGTGCCGGCTGTTATCCCAGAGTCAGAGGCATCACAGGAAGCCCCCAAATATGTGTTCGGAGCAACAGCCCCTGCAATGGCTCGGCTTGGCTGTTGGCCGGGAAGTGTTTGCTTTTATTTCGGTGGCTTTTCCCAATCCGTTTTCCCCCTTTCTTCCTGGTTGATTGAATCTGTAGCTTCACGCGGCTTCTCCCTCCTAGATTTCTGAGTTTCTGTTCTCACTGAGGCCCAGGACTGGGGTTTTTTCACGTGAGGGAGTGATGCCCTTGTC
Source organism: Vombatus ursinus (assembly GCF_900497805.2). NCBI lineage: Eukaryota > Metazoa > Chordata > Mammalia > Diprotodontia > Vombatidae > Vombatus > Vombatus ursinus. Next base: position 10,921,771 of record NW_020954582.1, read on the forward strand.
AGGGTCAAGATGGCCCACAGAAACCAGAGGGACTGGAGAGGAAAGCTCTGGGATGGAAGGGAATGGAGACGTTTGCAGGCTCTGCATTAATTAACAGTGGGCCTCATTACAAAAAGGATTTCTGAGATCCAACTGAAGTAATAAATAGAAAAAGAAATACAGACATTTAGGGCTGGAAGGGCCTTTCTGTACTGTAGTAGAGGAGCAGCAGACAAGGAGGCATACGGTTGGCATAGACCCTTTTTGAGAGAGTAGGAAACTGAGGCTCCCCCAGGGGACGCTGCCCCACCGTACGTCAGTCACAGAGCTAGTCCCAGAGCCCCGTTTTCTTACTTCCTAAATGCGGTTGGACAGGGGGTGAGACTAGATCTAGCATCATGGGAACAATCCACTAAGTACCCACTATGTGTTAGGAACCGTGCTGCCCGTCAGTCAGTCAACAAGCATTTCTTAAGCACTTACTGTGTGCCAGGCACCGAGCTGAGCATTGAGGATATGAAGAAAAAAGTGAAAGTCTTCCCCTGCCCCTTGGGAGCTTACGTTCTGATGGGAGAAACAACACGTCCATATTAGGATACACACAATATATACAGAATCCTTATTAAGTGCCTACTGTGTGCCACGCACTGCGTTAAGCACTATGGATGCAAAGAAAACAATTCAACTTCCTTCGTCTTTGAGGGATTTCTTTGCATTGTACTAATCACAAATTTAGAGCGGTAAGGGACCTTACAGGTTGTCTAGTGGAACCAGCTGATTTTTACCAGTGTGGAAATTGAGGCCCAGGCAGGGGGAGGAATGGCGGAGCTGAGATTCGAACCCAGGGTACCTGATTCAAAATGTAATGTTCTTTTTTCCCTGTGTAGATCTAAGGTTATTAGGGCTGTGCGTGGTCACTGTTGTAAAAAGTAAAGACATGTTATAGATGTCAGATTTAAGATGCACATCTTTAATATTTCATGTCTAAACAAGTCAGAGCTTCAAGTGGGATGGAATGCATCCTTGAGCATTTATTAAGCACCTACTATGTACCAGGCTGTGCTAGGCAATGAGGATACCAAAATAAAAGTGCCCTCAGGCAGCTTATGTTCTTACAGGAGAGACAGCCTAGGACAGTGGAGAGAGCACAGGACCTGAAGTCACAGGACCTGGGTTCAAATCCCAGCTCTGCTAATTACTATCTCTGTTACCGTGGGCTAGTCCCTTAAACCTCTTTCAGTCTGTGTCTTCATCAGGGACTTGTTAGACCAGATAACCTGTAAGGTCCCTTCCTGCGCTCAATCTGTGTTCTCTGATTCCCCCTATATTTATACACAAGTAAATACAAAATGAGGGTATTCTGTGAGTGCAAAGAAAGGGTGGTGGGACGTCAAGCTAAGGTTAAGATGAAGTTATCTGAGACCTCGAATGACAAACACAGAAGCGTCCATCTCCTTTTTCAGGGAAAGGAAAGTTATTTCAGCCTCACTGCGCTCTGTGAGTAAGATAGGGATTGGTATCCCCTATTTACAGACTAGGAAACTGAGGCTCAGGGCCGTTATTAAGTGGCTTGTTAAGGTTCACACAGTGGCAGAGCTGGAGGGGGCTAGACTCAGATTCTCCTCGGCGGAATCGAGAGACCTGAATTCTAGTCCTGCTTTTGTCACTTCTTATCCATAAGAGCACAGACAAGGGAGCAAACCTCCCCACGGAGACTCCATTTCTGCATCTTTAAGATATGGATGCTCACGCTTACGTCATCTACCAGAAAGAGAGAGACCACCTGGCAGAGGAGGGAAGTCCTGGGTTACGATGCCTCCTCTGCTCTGGTCATGCTTGCTGCGTATGACAGCATTCTCTCTTAAGACTCTGGTGCCCGTGGCCAAAGTCTGTGTGGGTCAGGGATGGGTTGTCCCGAATGAATGAAATCACCAGTCAAAAAATGCTTCATAAGCCTTAAAGCGTTAGAGAAATGTCAGCTATTGGCTGATAGGGTTAATTTTTCATGGTCCTGCGCAGGGAACTTTCAGATCAGAAACTTCCTCTATCAATTTGTTGTTGTTTCATCATTTTCTGTCCTGTCCAACGCTTTGTGACCTCTTTGGGGGGATTTTCAGAGATTGGGAGTAGTTTGCCATTTCCTTCTCCGGCTCATTTTACAGGTGAGTCAAACAGGGTTAAGTGACTTGCCCAAGGTCACACAGCTGGGAAACATGTGTGACTGGATTTGAACTCAGGAAGATGAGTCTTCCTGACTGTAGGTGGGGCGCTCTATCTCCAGCACCACCTAGCTGCCCTCCTCGTTTGATCCTCACAACAGTCCTGTGCCATAGGCACTATATTTTATGAGGATAATAATAGCCCTTATTATTGTTGTAAAGATCAAATGAGATATTTGTAAAGCACTTAGCAAATGTCTGGCACATAGTAGGCACTTAACAAATGTTTGTTCCCTCCCCTTCTGACCTATAATTATCCCCACTTTTCAGTTGAAAAACCTGAGAAAAGCAGAGGTTGATTGACTTGCCTAGGTCACACAGTTGCGAGTGGCAGAGGCTGGATTTGAACTCGGGTCTGGCTTTCACCAGATTGCCAGTCACATCCTTGACAAAAGCAGTTAAGAATTCCTCCCCTCCACCAAGATGCCTCATTATGATTGTTGTTGGATTCTTTCCAGTCTTTGAGTTCTATGATAATTCCGTGATTTCTGTCCCACATTCTTTCCACCACCCTTCCCCTGATGGCCATAAAACACCGTGGACCTTTGGTCAGGAAGTGCAAATCTCTGCATCATCAATCTGCCCTTTTTTTTTTTTTTTAAACTGTTTTCATTTCACAGTTCTGAGAGAGAAATCTCTGCGTCTGTGTTGGAGGCAGCCCCTGCCCAAGTCACACGGACCTCAGGTTCTCTAGGCTCGATCAAAGAGAGGAATCCCGTGTGGGGGCACTTTCCCAGGGTGTGGCAGGGCTGACACCGGGCAGCCAGGAGGCTGGGCACACACACCAATCAGTGCCAGGCTCGGCATGGAGCCCTTGAAGCACCAAACCAGAGGTCAGTCCTTCTGTCCAGGCAGAGGAGGGAAGGAGGCTGATCTTGTATCGGCCTTTTCAGATACACGCACAGAACCGTCTCTGTGGCCCCCAGCCAGCCCTGCCTCCTCATGCCTCAGGACAACACCCCTCTATGTCCGGCTTTACTCCTTCATTTTTGTCCCACAGGAAAAGAATTGGGCATGCAGCTGTCCCCAACTTGACAATTTCCCAGATCTCATCTAATGAGAAAGTATCGAGAGGTACTAGGTTTAGTATTTTGACCTTGACCTTGTAGGTCAAGGAAAACTGTTGGGAAAAACCATGGCAGTGGTATTTACAAAGCAACCACTGTGGTTGTTGAAGTGATTTCTGCTTGTTGGCATCTGGTTTGGCCAAGATGAGATCATGTCACCCCCTCATTTTGCAGGTGGGGAAACTGAGCCCCACAGAGGTAGATTCCTCCTGAGAGTAAGCTGCAGATACGGGATATGAACCTACATCGTCTTACTCCTGAACTAGTGCCACTCAGAATTAGGGTGTGTTTTTCTTTTTTTTCTTAATTAATTTCTTAATTTTTTAATTAATTAATTTCTTAATTTTTTCTTTTTTCTTAATTTATTTTTCGTTTTCTGCAATCACTTCCATAAGCTTTTGAGTTTTAAATTTTTCTCCTCCTCCCTCCCCAAGATGGCACACAATCTGATATAGGCTCTACATATACATTCCTATTAAACATATTTTCACATTAGTCATATTGTAAAGAAGAATTAGAACCAATGAGAGGATCCATGAGAAAGAGGAAAAAGAACAAAACAGAAGGAAAAAAAAAGAGCAAACAGTATGCTTCGATCTGCATTCAAACTCCATAGTTCTTTCTCTGGAGGTGGACAGCATTTTCCATCATGAAACCTTTGGAGATGTCTTAGATCCTTGCATTGCTGAGAAGAGCTAAGTCCATCAACCTTAGTCATCACACAACGTAGCTGTTACCTTAGTCATCACACAACGTAGCTGTTACCGTATACAACATGCTCCTGGTTCTGCTCACTTCACTCAGCATCAGTCCATACAAGTCTTTCCAGGTTTTTCTGAAGTCTGTTTACTCATCATTTCTTATAGCACAATAGTATTCCATTACATTCATATGCCACAACTTGTTCAACCGTTCCCCAACTGACAGGCATCCCCGTAATTTCCAATTCTTTGCCACCACAAAAAGAGCTGCTATAAATATGTTTATACCTGTGGGTCCTTTTCCCATGTGTATGATCTCTTTGAGATACAGCCCTAGAAGTTCTATTGCAGGGTCAAAGAGTATACACATTTTTATAGCCCTTTGGGCATAGTTCCAAATTGCTCTCCAGAATGGTTGAATCATTTCACAGCTCCACCAACAATGCATTAGTGTTCCAATTTTCCCACATCTTCTCCAACATTTATCATTTTCCTGTTTTGTCATGTTAGCCAGTCTGATAGGTGTGATGTGGTACCTCAGAGTTGTTTTGATTCGCATTCCTCTAATCAATAGTGATTTAGAGCATTTTTTTCACATGACTTTAGTTGACTTTAATTTCTTTATCTGAGAACTGCCTGTTCATATCTTTTGACCATTTATCAATTGGGGAAAGGGTTGTGTTTTTCTGAAGCCTCATCTTAGAATTAGGAGCTGGTATGGACCTCCCATCCAACTTCTTCATTTTATAGATGAAGAAACTGAGGCCCAAGGAGGGTGAATGATTTGCCCAAGGTCACACAGATGTCCGAGGTGGGATTTGAACTCAGGTCCTCTGACACCACAGTTCCTTGACTTCCATTTTGCTGTCCTGTAGACAGAGTTGCAAACATTCGGATGGGCAGCAACAGAACATTTTAACTACTCCCATGCAGTTTATCAGTTTTGGTGGTAAATACTTAGGTGTGCAGGGAGAAAAGTGAGCATAGCCTGGTGGATAGAGAGCTAGCCTCGGATAAGGAAAGGCTTGAAATCACTGCCTGCCTCTGACACATAGTGCCCCTATGATTCTGGACTAGTCCTTGAACCTCTTGCTGCTCCAGACAACATTGCAAAGAAGGTGCCGATCTGAACTGAGGGAGGGAGTTTCCTCATCTAGGAGTTCCCCGGACCAAAAAAATCACAAATCTAGTCTCGATTTCTATTTCTAGGTAGAAAGAGCATAGTGTAGGGTGTTCCATGTGGACTCACGAAGAGCTAAATTCAAGTCCCACCTATGTGTAGTAATAGTAGCAGTAGTAGTAGCACTAGTAGTAGTAGCAATAGAGTAATCGTAGTTGTAGTAGTTATTGTAGTTTTTGTATATAGTTGTTGTACTTAAATCAATATAGTAAACTAGTAGTAATTGCAACAGCAACAACTACAACAACTATTACTAATAGTTTACTATAGTTTTAAGATTTCTCAGGGGCTAGCTTAGGACCTGGCATATGGTAGCCACTTAATCCAATAATCCAGTCCATTAAATATTTATTAATCACTTCACATGTCTGTGCTAAACTCTGAGGATACAATTAATAAAAAGAAATGCAGTCCGCACCCGCCATGAGCTTACAGTCTAAAGGGGGAGATAACACATGGTAATTAAAGGCTCAAATAATAAATGCCCAATGACTGATTGATGATGCTAGGCCCTGAAGATACAAAGGTGAAACAAAACCAGCCCCTGCCTTTAAGCAGCTTACATTCTCTTGGACAAGACCCAAGATAAGGCATCTCCCCACCTTTGTATGTCAGCGTGTCCTTCATCTCTAACCTTATTTTTCCATGGGCGTTCTTTTAAAGTAATTTAAATAGGCCTTCGGTTTTCTTTGCATCATTCTTCTGCATTGGCACATCCTTTTTTTATACTTGGAGCAAAGATAAACTTTAGCCCAGTACGCTAATTGGGCAACTAATCCTCTGTAAGAAGCAGAAAGGGGCACGGTTGGCACATACTAACTTGTGGTAAAAAGCACACTATGCTGGCGCACGAATCCAGTGTAGCAAACTGTCCTTCAGTGAGATCTCAGAGTTCTCATCTTGATCTGGTTTTTTTCTGGCCATCAGTTCATCCTGGCCCGTTGGTTTTGTCCTCCTTTCTGTTGCTTTCTGCACTTTAGGTATTCATAGAATCAGAAATCTCAGAGTTGGTAGTGTCTTACAAGACACCTAGGCCAACCCCTAACTAAACAGAAATCTTCATGACATTATCCTGGCCTTCCCTTAAAGAACATGGGAGGTGGTTTCCTCCTATGGCATCTCATTTCACTTTAGAGGAGCTCTGATGTTAAGAAGTAAGTGTTTCTTTATGTTGAGCCCATATCTGCCTTCTTTAGCCGTGCAAAGCAGATCTTAATTCCACTTCTGGATGGTAACCTTTCAGGTTCTTGAAGCTATAATGCATGTCTCTCCTAAGCCTTCCAATGGGCCCAACCTCCCGTCACCAGCATTTCTACTATCAACAGCTACCTTTCTCTAACTCTCCATGTTAATGCCTGGCCCATGCTTTGGCCACCATTTTGTGTCTCTGCCCAATCTTCCCCACCCAACTATTAACCAAGCTAATGCCACTTTGCTGATTGTAACAGCTCTGGCCAAATGATTTCCTGTTCCAAACTGTTGGAGTCTGCCTCAGATACATCTGTTACCTTATCAGCTTACGTGACTGCAAATGGAAAGCTTTTGAGAGATGGAGTCCATATCCAAGGATTAAGGGTATATGTAGAAGAGGGATGCAGATTCTTCAAACCCCATATCAGGCTTTAAGGCCCTTCCCTCCTGGATGTAAGAGTAACTGAAATCTTCCATAGTTTTATATTTTAAATGCTGTTTCTGTCACTAACTAGTTGAATGACCTTGAGGAAGTCACTTGACTCCTCTGACCTTCAGTTTGCTCACCTGTAAAATGGAGGTACTACACTATCAGTGCTCCCTGCCTCACAGAGTTCTGTGTAAAGTGTCTTACCAACCTTGGAGAGCTATGTAAATCCCATTTACGAATGTTCACATGATGGGAGGGGAGGCAAATAAGCTGCTGGGAAGATAACCACTTCTCTGCAGTTCTGCAGCTGAAATGTTGCAGCGTTCGCGAACGCTCAAGCCTCACGCTGAGGGTGCTGTGGGCGGCGACCCAAGCCAAGGACTGTGTCATGGCGTTTCCCTCTCCCAAGTAGAGCAAAGGGAAAAGGGCGAAACTGCGTTAAGGGCAAGAAGGCTTGGCAGAGAAATTCAGAAAGCTTCTGGGTGTTCTGAGTTGTCATCTGCCTAGCGTTGGCTTTGGCGTGGCCCTATGGCCAATTGCAAAAGAAAAGGAAGATCAGTCAATCAGTAAACATCTATTAAGCTCCTACTGTGTGCCAGGCTCTGTGCATAGCCCCACCTTTGTGTAGACTCTCGTTGTCATGCACAAGTCAGCTTTGTTTGTCATTCAACCCAGGGCTTCTCCCTCTGTCCTCAGAAGCCAAGCAGAACAAAGCTGACTCTTCTTCTCGTAAGAGCTCACAGATAGAGTTTTAAGGTTTGCGGAGTGCTTTACATCTTTTAATTTATTCAGTCTTCAGAACAACCCTGTGAGATAGCTGCTGTTATTCCCATTTTGTAGCTGAGGAAATTGAGGCTGAGAAAGGATGTGACTTGTCTAGGGTCATACTTAGGCAGGATTTAAACCTGAATCCAGGTCTAAGACACTATCCAATGGGCCACCTAGCTACCAGATAGTCTTTCTGTCCTGGAAGACAGATGTCATGCCCCACCATAGACTAGACGTCTTTCTTTCCTTTTTTTTTTTTTTTTGGTAAGGCAATTGGGGTTAAGTGACTTGCCCAGAGTCACACAGGTAGTAAGTGTTATGTGTCTGAGGCCGTATCTGAACTCAGGTCCTCCTGACTCCAGGGCCGGTGCTCTATCCACTGCGCCACCTAGCTGCCCCAAGACATCTTTCAATCATTGGTCTTTCCTTGGAAGATTTTAAGCACTTGTCGGGTGTGTTGAATCAAATGAGGAAGACTGTGACATCCCTTTGGGCTCTGAGATTTGGGGGATTCTTCTGTGAAACCCGATTCTCCCTCCCCATCCATCCCCGGATGAAAATGGTTTTTGCCTCTTCTCCCTGGCATTTCTGCCCTAGGGCCTGATTCTCCTGTTTAGTGAGTGCCTCACCTGGCCCACTCTTTCAGGCTGGCCCCCAACATATTTCACTTCAGCGTCCACACAACCACACAAGGTGGGGTCTTCTCGACCCCATGCCTGGCTGTTGCTTGGGTTCTCCCCACTCCCAGTTCTGGAACGATGATCGCGTCATCAGTGCCTTTGTTTCTGTCCTAATTACTTAATGGATTCCTGGCCACATCTCCCAGAGGTGTATCGTCTCTTTCTATTAGAGTATAGGTGCATTGAGGTCAGGACTGTAATCTCAGAATTTAGCACAGACTCATTCTTCTAGTATTCCAAGATTACCTTATCTCTGGCTCTCCTTTATCCTCATCAAAAACTGTCTCCTATCATTATCCTTCTCTCCCTCCACCCCCCCCCTTATTATTATTATTATTACCTGGACTGGTTCTTTCCCTATCGAGGCCAGGCTGGAAGATCAGTGACCACTCACAAACTTGATTCCGCCGCTGATCAGCAGAGAAACTTTGACCTGCCTCTTTTCCAACCTGGACGTGTTTCCCTTCCCTGGGCAGCCGGGTGCCCTTTCGAGCCCCCCTCCCTCCATCTCGCCATATTGTTGCCAGACTTAGTGGAGACACTAGTTAGCTTAGCCTACTGAAACTCAGAACTCCCAGCTCAAGGGATCCACCATCTTTAGCCTCCCCTGCAGCAGAAGTGTGACCTATGGAGTGGCAGAATGGAGTAATATATAGAGGGTAGGTCTTGCAGTCAAGATCTCCAAGCACACTTGGAGTCAGGTTCTGCTGACATGCTGGCTTTTTGACTGTGGGAAAGTCATATAACTTTTTGAGTGCCCTTAGGAAATTCTGTAAGACTCTAGGTCCCATGGTGTTAGCTTGAGAGTCACTATTGGGTAGGGAAAATCCTTGGGGGCAGGGAGCAAGAACGGACCCTGTGAACAGTGGGCATTGAGAGCCACATGACAAAGGGGCCCCATTCAGAACAACAAACACTACCCTTTTGTAAAGCCTGACTGATGCCAGGAAACTGGGAGAGCAGACTGCCCTGAGCAGGAGAGCCCTGCCCTGCCATGCTCTCTGGCTGCCAAGCCCCAGCTCCTTAGCACGCCCAAGAGTGCACAACCTTGGACAGCCGAAACTGAACGTCCTGACAGATCTGAGGCATCAGGGTGGCTCAGTGGACAGATCCCTGCTCCTGGAGTCAGGAGTTGCTTTTCAGTCGTGTCCAAATCTTTGTGACCCCTTTTGGGGGTTTTGTGGGCAGAAATACTAGAGTGGTTTGCCATTTCCTTCTCTAGCTCATTTTACAGGTGAGGAAACTGAGGGAAACAGGGTTCAGTGACTTGCCCAGGATCATCCAGCTAGTAAATGTCTGAGGCAGAAGGAAGATGAGTCAGGAAGACCTGAGCTCAAATTCAGCCTCATACACTTACTAGCTGGGTGACCCTGGGTGAGTCACTCAACTGCTGCCTGTCTTAGTTTCCTCAACTGTAAAATAGGGACGATAACACCTACCCTCCTGGGGTTGTTGTGAGGACCACATGAGATTTTAGTTGTAAAGCACTTTCTTTGCACCTCTAGATACATGTGTGTCTCTTTGTTATTATTTCAAAGCACTTTACATGCCTCACCTCACTGGATCTTTACAAGTTTCAGACCTAAAGGTAGGATGATAGGATTTAGGGTGGGAAGGGCCCTGAGATGCTGGTCCATCCTGTTCATTTGATAGCAGAAGAAAATGGCAGCTGAGAAGGGCAAAGGTGCCTGAGGACACCTAGGGAGCTGTGTGACCTGAGCAAAGCACTTTTCCTCTCTGGTTTCCCTTTCTTCATCAGTAAAATGCATTGTAAGCTTATGACTGAGCCGTGACTTGAACTCAAGTCCTCTGACTTAGTGCTGGAGCTTTCCCTCTGTTTGTACATAGTCGTTTGCATGTTATCTCCCTGTTAGACGGTAAGCCCCTTGAGGGCAGGGGCTGTCTTTGCCTTTCTTTAGTGCCTGACACATAGGAGGCACTGACCAATGACTCCAAATCCAATGCTCTTTCTCCCGTACTGTATGACCTCATCCTTCTGGCCCCCTCCAATGCCTGTGCACAGCACTGTTTAATTATCCTGCATGATCAGAATGTGGATCAGAATAATCTTCAAGAAAAGATTAAAATGATACTCAGAACAGTGGATGAACTAATTTTAGGGGGAATTGCAGCACAGAAGATGGGAATAAATAGGGCTTTCTGGTTAATTTTGCTTAAAACAACAACAATAGATGAAGTTAAGGGGCTAGAATCCAGGCAGTTGAAAAAATGGAGAATTTTTTTAGCCTTGAGAGGAGAAGGCTTTTCTTGGGCGCGGGGATGACCAGAGCAGGGGTGGATACAGGTCTCTCTTAGTGTCTAGAGTGCTCTCACTTGAAGAGGGATTCAGTGCCTTCCTTTGGACGTAGAAGGCAGAACCAGGACCGATGAGTGGAAATCGTAAAGAAATAGCTTAGGATAGATAAAAGGAAAAACCTCCTTCCCATTGGGCTGTTCAGGTATGAAGTGTGCCCTCGTGGGAAGCAGTATTGAGTCAGCCCCAGTTGTTGGGGTGCTGGAGTGGCAATTCTTTCCCAGATGTGAATGGTACAGCATCACCAGCCCTGAACCTCATCATCCGCACGTAACAGCCAGGGGAGCCGCTCACTCTGTGTGGCGAGGTCCCTTCCACCTCTCGAATTCTGTGGTTTGTAGCTGTGTCCTTTAATTCCCCTCATCCAAGTCTCCGATGCTCAGGTGAATTTTCAGGAGACCCCTCGCTTAGAGCAGTTGTCCTTGGCAACAGAAGGCTTAGCTAAAGCACCATTTCTCTTTGCAGCTCCCCACCTCCCTTCCCTGCCCACTGTGGAGGTTTTGGCAGTGAGCTTAGGCCGTCTTGCTGCTGTTTTCTTTTGTCTGGCTTTATTTTTCTTTATGGCGTATCATGTATTTCAATCTCTCCCAGGAGGGCGACAGGCAAATTTTCCATAGCCCTCTGTTGATGCAAAATGGAAGAGCACTAGGTAGATGCAAAATAATTCAGAAGAATTCACAAGTATCAGAGAAAACCACAGGAAGTCTCCCCTGGAGGATGGGAGCAGGTACAGAAGGAGGAGGGTGCTCGTGACTCCAGCCCAGCCCCTAGATTCTCTAGCGTCCTGGTGATCAGTCCTCATTCAGATACTCCTCTCCAGGCCAACTCAGGGCTCAGACCGATAGAGCACAGGACATTTCCCCATATGGAGAAACGTCAGGCCTACCATTGTCATACCTTCCCTTGTAACAAAGAAAACTGGCCAGTGGGGGCAGCTAGGACCTGGAGTCAGAAGGACCTGAGTTCAGATCTGGCCTCAGCCACTTGACTCTTACTAGCTGTGTGACCCTGGGCAAGTCACTTAACCCCATTGCCTGGCCAAAAAAAAAAAAAAAGGAAGAAAGAAAACTGACCAAAGTCCTGTGGTTTGTGTTCCAGGAAGTTTCCCAGCTTCTCACTTGTGAGCACTTCTCCAAACTGTTTTGTCCACACTGTGTGCTGACTTTCCTTTGTGTGTATTATTTACCCCTAGGAGAATGACTCTCCCAATCCAGCATTTCAGAAGCACCTACTGTGTGCCGGGCAGCATGATGTGACTATGGCAAGCTGGCCAGAGTTAGCCCACAGCCTATTTTGTGCCCTAGAGAGCAACGAGTCTTTAGTTCAGGTTTTTTTTCATTATTTAAATAAAATAAGACTTTATTTTTTTTAAATGTAAAAACAATTCTCAACTTGCAGTTTGCCGACCCCTGGTGTATTGGCTAAAGGAGGTAAGCTCCAAGTTAAGAAAACCTGGGTTCACATTCTGCCTTTGACAGTTCTGGCTCAGTGACCCTGAACAAGTCCTTTGCCGTCTCAATGAGTCAGGCAGCAGCTGCCGTAAGATGAAGTGGCAGAGAAGGTGCTACCTGCCTTGGTAGAGGGAAATGCTCCATCTGGAAATTCCCATGTCAGTAAAGTCCCAGTCTTGCAAACCCCCACCTCCCAACTGCCCCTCGGCACTGTGCTAGGCTCTGGGAAAACAGACATCAATGAAACACTTCCTGCCCTGTGGGAGTTTACATTCTATAGGAGAGACACGTATGTGCCTAGATGAATACACACACACATACATGCATGGATGCCCACATAACATATGCAAAATAAATATGAGGTAAGCCCCTTGAAGGCAGGGACAGCTTCCTTTTTGGCTTAGCTTCACGGTGGCCTGGCAACAAAACAGATGTGGGACTGAATTGGATTAAATTCTTGGGAAAAGAATTGCTTCCTAACCAGCCTCCTGGGTTTAGTTGTTAAATTGCATTTCTGGTCTCAGAATGCTCAGCAGAACCCCCTTTCAAACCTTGGCCATGGCAATGTTATCTTACGGTCAAAGCACCAGACTGATTTTTCCCTAAACGTTTATCAAGCGCCTACTATGTGCCAGTCAATTGGTCGAGGAGACCGAGTCTCAGACTGTTCATGTCGCTTCCTGGTCGCCTGTTTACAAAAACCCGGCCCGTGAGGTATCCGGGGTGGGTCCCAAAGCCTTGACCTGTGACGCTGCTGGAGGGAGCCACCATTACAAATGTGGAGGCAGGCCCTTCCCACACTGCTATAAACACGCAGTGCCCTGCGAGAGTCTCATTTCATTCCAGTCCTGAGCCTGAGTCACCAGACTGGCCTGAGTCAGGCCTGGTCCAAACGTGCGCTGGGGCCCAAGGAATCCTGGCCGGATTCAGGTAGATAAAGCAAGAAGGACCTTCCATACCCTAGTCCAGGCGCTCTGAGAATTGTAGTCGGTTTGTACGCGCTTGCGATTCATTCTTGTTAGTTTTCGGATTTGTGGGACCTGGTGGGAACATACCATTGGTGTTCATTCTCATCCGAGGAGTATTTGTTCTGATTCTTCTTCCCCCGTCAGGAATCCAAGGCGTGGGGAGGTTACCTCTCCCATGTGCTGTACCCAGAAATCCAGCAGAAGCTGAAAAACTCTTTCCGTGTTGTTTCCTGGTCAGGCTCCCAGCTGGGCGCTTCCTGTATTCTGCCCCTGACTGTCAAGCCTGACTCCTTTTTGCAGCGGACATAACCCAAATATTTGTATAATGACTCTGGAGTCTCGTGGCTGAGTGAGAGAAATCTTCCCTTCCCCCACGACTCCCCCCCACAAAAAAAAGAAAAAAAAGATGATACATCTTAGAGAGCCAAATATCCGCCAGATTTGTTATTTTAACCATCTAATTCCTCAGTCCCTTAGAACCGTCAATTAACTAGGATTTTGGAGAATTGAAGTCCTCCTGGAGAAACAGTGCAATATGGACTTGGGGTTCAGAAGAACTGGGTTCAGGTTCTGCCTAGGACTCATTACTAGCTGAGTGACCCCGGGTAAATCCTCAGCCAGATGGCCACTCAGGTGCCTTCCAGCTCTAAATCTATGGTCCTGTGATGTTTTGCTTTAACCTGGAGGTAATGTTAGGTCAAGAGAAAGCTCTGGAAGCATCTCTGACAACTCGGGATGGCTTCAGGTCTGGGCAGTGTGCCTGCCATCTGAAAATCAGCCTGGCCAAATTTGGATCATTGGCGGAAGGGTGATGAATTTGCCAGCCTAGCATTGTTTGAATCAATCAGTCAACAAGCATTTCTTAAGTCTTTGGTAGTGCCCAGCACCGTGCTAACCCTGAGGATACAAAGAAAAAGCCAAATAAGTCCCAGCCCTTAAGGAAGCTTCCATTTGAAAGGGGGAGATGATATATGCATAAACACTGAAGGCTTGTCTCTGGAGATTTTGATCTGCATGAGTGGAGGGAACATACGTTATACCATTAAAACCTTGGGTCCTTTAAGTATCAGAGGGGGTATTATACTTAATGCACCAAGGGCAAATGATGGGGTGGGGGGAGGAAATGATCGATGTCACGGATTCATTTGTTCATTTTAAAAGTCAATTCCAATCCAACAAGTATTAAGCACCTACTGTGTGCCAGGCACTGGGCTAAGTGCTGGGATACCATTAATAAAACGATAGTCCCTGTCAAATACATATGTGGGCTCTCCACAAATTTCCTTGTTTTATTTTTTCTAACATTAAGAAACCATTTCTGGGATGCTATACCTGTCTCCTGTTGTGTGCCTAGATATTCAGTTTGGACTGGGCTCAGTCCTGGGGAGCTTGTCCTCTAATGAGAAGGGTTAGACTTTTTGCTCATTAACCCTAACCCCAGCATATGGGAAAAGCTTTACTTATAACTTAGGTTATGGCTCACATCTGGTGTTTCACCAAAAGGGGGAGTAAAAAAGTACTTAATGCAAATCAGATATGGGACAGATAATTTATTCCTACACACAAAAGAAATGCTAAACATAAAAGACACATAGCTTGCATAAACAGAATGATTTTAAAACAGAATTTAGAAACAACTTATTACTACTGTTACAATCTGGTGGGAAGCTGATACTTAAGCTTGATCAGAAGCTCTTTGCGGGACTGCTCACTGAGCCCTGTATGTTTCACCTCTACTCCACACTGTCTAAAGAGCATCCAGGACAAACCCGCTGATTAAAGCTTGCTTGGGCTAATACTTTTGCTGATGACCTTCCTCTCCAAGAACACTGCAGTCGTGGCCATGGATTTCTCTCTGCCACTGTTCAACTCTCATTGGATGGGACGGCTCAAACTCACAAGGTTACCTCCATACCTGTAGCTGTCCATCTTGAGAGAGGTACCGACTCTTTCACAGAAGATCAAGAAAGAAAAAACACAAAAGCAGCCGCCAGAGCCCCAGGCTCAATCCTGCTTACACAAAACTTGTGCTTAGACCTTCCTGGAGGCTAGGGTTTGGGGGTGATGGATGGAATAGCGCCAGCTACACCCTTCCCTTTCCCCCAATCCTTTATTAGGAAGCGACTTGGTACTACTGGAGCCAGAAAGAAAAATAGTAGGAGTGTTCATCAGCTCAAAGTGCAAAGCTTTGAGCCCCGAGTCTTACATGGTAGAAGGTAGGCTCCAAACTCCTACATGTCCAACTACATCCCTGAGGGGCAGCTCTGAGCCTGCTCCAAGAGATGGCCCCGAGGAGCCAGGCCAACCTTGCTATGCTTTGTATGTTTTATATACTTGTATGTATGCACATGCTCATTCCCCCAATAGAAGGTAAGCGCCCTGAGGGCAAATATAGTTTCATTTTGCTTTGTGTCCATAGAACCTTCTCCAGTGGCCCAACACATGTAGGCACTTGAAGGCTTGCTGAATGACTGATTAATGGGTGCTATTTCATGAGAACTTGGGTCACTGCAGTGACCTGGCCTCAGACACACAGCAAACAATGTTTAATCACATTGTACCTTCCCAAGATAGGAAGATAGACTAGTCCATGGCAGAAGAGTTTTCTTTAAGCAAGGTTGGCTGCAGCAGAAACCCTCGATTTAGAGATGTAAGAGGGCATCTAATCCCCCTCCTTTATTTGATAGATGAGTGAGCTGAGGTCCAGCAAAGTGAAGCATTTTGCCCAAGGTGACTCAGATAATAAGTGGTAAAGCATGGTCTCAGACCAGTTTCCCTGTCTGAGTCCAGGGATGTTTCCCATGCACCATGACATGGCCCCATTCCTCTGATCCTTGGAACTCCCACTGGCATTCCTCTTATGTACTATGTTGCTGATCAGGGATGCATCCATCAGGGTAGGGTGAGGAAACTCATAAGCCAAGATCAGGTGACTTAATGGCATTGTTTATTTGAAGTCCGACTTAGTGAAAATCCTTTGGAACGTGGCTTATTTTGGGAAGAGTTGGAAAGTTTCCCTTCTGGGCTGCTGTGTTTTTCAGAACATGCCCTTGTAGGTTGTATGATGAGGATATTTCAGCATGATAATTCTGTCCAGATCTTTGCTTTGTAGTTACCTGAATGGTTTCCTGTGGACTTTCACGATAGTAGGAAACATGTGTTGCCTAGGTTGTATCTGTGCCCCCATCATGATTGTAGGTGGATTTGTGGTGTAGGTGCACACACATGAATAGACACGACATTCATGGACGAAGGGGGGAGGTCATTTATACTGTACTTTCCAAAGGAGGAGAGGGTAGAGGGCGGGAACCTCACAGACTTGACTAAAGAATTTTACCGCTGTGTCCAAGGTTGGGAGCATTTTCACACACTCTGTTCAGTGGAGTCCAGAGGTGTTTAAACAAACATAGGCTTCGGGACTAGGCATGCACAGGAGCTCTCTCATGGCTATGCACTTGCTGGAGTTAAAAGAGCTAGGTAAGCGGTATACATAGGGCTTTATAATAGAATGTTCTGGTTTTAACTGAACTCCTAATTTCCCTTTATGGTGTTTCTTAATTTTATTTAAATGGCAAAAAAAATAAAGCAAAACCACATTTTTGAAACTAATAATTTTAAAAAACAACATAGGATCATAAATGGAGAGCTGGAAAGGACCTCAAAGGCCATCTAATTAAGTCTCCTCCTTTTCTAGATGAGAAAACTGAGGCCCAGGGAACTGGCATGACTTACCCAAGGTCATACCAAATGTAAGCGTGGGGGTGGGATACACATTCTGATCTTGCCCTTTGTACAAAGAAAGTATAGGGGGCAGCTAGGTGGCACAGTGGATAGAGCACTGGCCCTGGAGTTAGGAGGACCTGAGTTCAAATTTGACCTCAAACACTTGACACTTACTAGCTGTGTGACCCAATTGCCCCCCCACACACACACACCACAAAGCAGAGATAGGGTAGAAGACAGAAGGCACTAAGGTTATGGAGGCCTGGAAAAGCCTTCTTGAAGAAATGGTAGAGAGTTCTGGAGTGGGAATCAGGAGATCTGGGTTGGAATTCAAGAGCTTCCATTTACTGAGTGATGGAAATCAAGTAGCATTAACCTCTGTGAACCTCAAGGCCCTGGTCTGTAAAATGGGAGTGAGTGAGTGAGTGCCACCTCTCAGGATTGTTGAGAAAAGGTCTCTCTCTGCAAGCCCCAAGGGCAGTGGAAACATGAGCTGCTGTTACAGTCAGTCACATGTGAAACTCTTCCTGTGCTTTCTCCTTCTTGGGGAGGAAATGACCAGAATGATAATAGTCGTCATTTCTGTAGCAGAGCTCTTAACAAGCTCTATCTCCTTTGAGCCCTTTGGGGGAGATACCGTGGGCAATCTCGTTCTCCCCATTTCACAGCTGAAAGCTCACAAGTGAAGCTCGGCAGAGTTTGACTTGGCCAGAGTCAACCAGCGCGTAAGATGCAGAGGCTGATGCTTCCTGACGCCTGGTCCAGCACTCTGGCCGTTATGGCATGTGGTCACCAAGGTGGGGAGCAGAAGCCCCCACTAATCCTTAATCCGTTGGAGAAGGAAACGGCCACCTACTCCGGTATCCTTGCCAAGAAAGCCCCATGGACGGTAGGGCACACAGGGTCACAAAGAGTCAGACGTGACTGAAAACAGAAAGCACCCAGCAAATGCTTTGTTGTTCCTTCGTCCCCCTTCGTTCATTCATCACCTTTTTTTTTTTTCATACCAACCTTGTAATCTGCCTCATCCATTCAGAAGCTGATTCTTTGGTTAAATCTGGGGTTTGGATCCTGATCCTTTCGGTTTTGTTTTTTAGAAGTTCGACCATCCTAAGAGTTGTTGAAGTAAACTCACCATGAGAATAATGTTTGATGATCATAATTTTATATAATGATCATAATTTTCAGAAAGGTGGGCTGGACAGCTCCCTGGCCTTGGGCTTGGGAAGATCTTAGTTGAGCCTCACCCTTGGCACAAGTGACTGTGGTGGGAGGGCACTGAACCTCTCAGGGCGCCAACCAAACTCTCTTAGACTATAAATTCTTGAGCACGCGCTAATCTGAATTAGTGGCCAGCGTTCTGCACTAGGGGAGCCCTATAACATTGAAAGCATAAGGTCAGCCAATCGATGAATCGATCCATAATGTGTTGGACATTGTGCCAGGTGCTGGAAATGCAAAGGGAAAAAAAACTGACCCTGTCTTCAAAGAGCTTATACTGGGGGGAATTAACGTGCACACACATATAAATATATACAAAATTCACGTGCAGCACCCTCCCCTGCCTCTCATTCTGGACTCACTCTTCCGATGTCCCCTTCCACCACCAGAGAGTGGCTTACTATTCCTCCCTCAGGGATCACAGCTTCTAATGTTGTTATTCCTGAGTCCCTTTGCAGCGTGTTTGCCGATATCAATCAACGTACTTGACATAATTCAGCTTTTATAAAAGAGTGTTTTCTGGGAAGAACGGTAGTGAGAAAACAGTCACCCCAAAGCGGGAGGTACATTCACCCATTCCACACACACAAGGCCCCTGGGGTGAAGGAGCTCAAGTGCAAAGTCATGAGACATGTAAAGGAGTGGAGGGGTGCCAGAGTACTGGCCCCGGAAGTCATTTTCTCCACTGGCACAGCCCCCGCCAGGTTCACATCCGGCTTGATAGCAGCCTCCTTGCTGGGCAGCATCCACCTGCTCCCTTGACCTCTGAGGGGCTCCTCACTGGGCTTGGCTGCGCCTCTTACCAGTTGCAGGTGCTGAGGGACCTCTGGCAGTTCTTCCAACATTTTGAAGCCCATGAGGTAATAACCTGGTTAATTCTGTCTCCAGATATTCATTCCCCTAAGATTAAAAAGAATGAATGCAATAGAGGCAAAGG
The DNA here is from genome assembly GCF_900497805.2 of Vombatus ursinus. Lineage (NCBI taxonomy): Eukaryota > Metazoa > Chordata > Mammalia > Diprotodontia > Vombatidae > Vombatus > Vombatus ursinus. Next base: position 10,940,600 of record NW_020954582.1, read on the forward strand.
AAAGAGAGGTGCCATGCATTCATGGCCACCTGGTGGCCTGGTGGGAGCAGCCACTGCCCCTCCCCTTCACCTGGCAGCTCATAATCGCTCCACACTTGGTTGCCTCTAAGGAAGAAAACCAAAGAGACAGTGGAGACGAGTGTATCAATCGTTTTGTATTCAAACTTACTGCGGGCGCCAGGCTTGCCCACTCTTCAGCCAACCAGACAGCCCCTCAGCACCGCACAATACCAGCCTCTCCACCCCAAGTCCAGTCACTGGGGCGGCATGGGGCTCACCAAACCTTCATCTAAGGAAGATTATACGCGCTCCACGGTACGCCCAGGAAAGGCTAATCCCAGCATGTTCTGAGGCAGGGGTGCCAAGCTCAAACAGAAACAGCGGCCATCAAGCCATACAGAAGGATCCCTGCAGGGGCTTATTTCTCTGGTTTTAAATGTCATGTTTTCCATGTTTTGTTGTATTTTTATTTTGTTAAATATTTCCCAGTGACATTTTAATCTGGTTCAGCAGGCGCTGGGTTTTTGCCTCCTACTCAGAGAACTCATCGGCCAGTCCTTTTACAAAAACAAAATTGAAACAAGAAATAAAGACAAAGTCAGTGTTTGGTGACCTTAGATTCAAGAGAGGCCTGATTTCAAGCCCACCTCTCATACTTCCTATCTGTGTGACCTTGAACATTTCATTGTCCACTATGCCTGTCAAGCAAACTTCCAGGACTTATATCTTCAAAAGCATTTATTAAGTGCCTACCATGTACTAGGGACCTAGTACTGAGGACCATAAAGCACTGAGGATTCAATGACAGAAATACAGTATCCTCATGGATGTTATATCTTACTTTGAGGAAGTGGGATAGGGACAGAAATAATATTACAAAGAATATTAAATTAAAAATATATACAATGTAGATACAAAGTAACTTTTAGGTAGAAGGTATTCTATTGGGATGGTCAGGATAGGTTTCCTGGAGAAGGCAGTGTCTTGAGTTGAGCTCAGCCCTACCTAGGCTTAGGATTAAGATCTGTATTGGTAGAGGGGGTTCTCCACATGGAGGAAATCACAGAAATCTTTCATGTATTTGTATATTCACATAATCACCTTTATTTTCTTTAAGTTCTCAGTGAAATTTGAACACTTAAGAAAGAATCAGATTTCCCCCTGGGCCCATCCTAGTGGGTTGGCTCTCTGAGTTTCCCTAAGTAGATATACTCATTTACTGAGACCTCCATTGTGGGTGTCCACATGGAGTACTCATTAGGATCCTTTCTTGGACATAGTATCTGTGAAAGAGAAAGACACAGAGAGAGACAGATGCAGACGGGGGGAAAGAAGGAAGGAAGGGAAAGAGGAGAAAGGAAAGGAGGGAGAAGGCAAGGGAGGAGGGAGAGAAGGAAGGAAGAAGAAAAAAGGAAGGATGGAAGGAGGGAGAGAAGGAGAAAGGAAAGGAGGGAGGAGGGAAGGGAAGGGAAGGAAGGAAAGCAAAACATCTCTTAAGTGTTTTTGCCAAGCACTGTGCTAAATGCTGACAATAAAAACACAAAAATGAGAGAAGATAGAGAAATCTCTTCAGCTGCACCAAAGAGAGCTACTTTTCCACTTTAGGGGTGTAGGGCTCTGTGATGAGAGTCATCCAGGGTGACTGCTCGAGAGCCCTGCCCTGTGGACTGGAGTCTCAGACTGATTGCTGTTTGTGCACTCTATAGCTGTTATTATTGTGTATCAGTCGCCTCGCCTCCTCTTTTCTGATGGTGTTCAGATAGAAATAGTCTGGGAACAAGCTGCTAGCCTACTATTATTCTTTTATGTTTAATCTTTTACAGATTATTGTTCTGGCCGATAAAATTGCCATTTTTTGGGTAGTTGAATAAAAATACTGGGATCTAAGCTCATCTTCTGTGGGCTCAGAGAAAGTACCCTCAGGAGGGCTCACGTGGCAGACAGGGTGATGGGATCAATGATGGGCACCTGGGCTTGCTCCCACATGATTTTGATTTCTCTTATTATTTCTTGATAGTGTGAAAGCTTTTCATCCCGTGAAGCTGGGAGATTGGGAGTATTCAGTGTGGCGGCATCTATTACAAGTGTGGTTCTTAAAGGTGTATGGAGCAGTATTACAGGCAGCAGGCCTCAACCTTGACCCCTCCTCTCCCACGTCCAAGCATTCTCACTGTCCCGAGTTCCCTCCTCTCCTCCTTCCTGCTTCCCTGGCTTCAAGTCCCACTTTCTACGAGAAGCTCCCTCTTCTTAGTGTTTGCCCTCCGAGAGCACCCCTGATCGATCCTGTTTCTAGCCTGCTTGCACGTAATTGTTGCTTTTCTGCCCCACGTGAGCTCCTTACAGGCGGCAATCTTTCCCCCTTTTTGTTTTCCTAGCATTTACCACAGTATCTGGCACACAGAAGGCTCTTCGTAAATGTTTATTGATTGACTGATTGATCAGAAGATTCGGTGACTGCAGATGAGCCTTAGAGAGTTGTCTGAGCCTCAGAGAGGTTAAGTGGCATTCGTGGCTGCACAGCCAGTGAACATCAAAGGCCAGATTTGAATCCACATTTCCATCCACAGTTCCCAGCCACCTGTCACTATGTGAGATCTGTGATGAGCATGTGCTAACCAGAACAGTAATACCCTATATTTGTAGCCTGGTGGGGTTCACGCTTCTCAAAGTACACATTGGATCCCCTCTGCAGCCCGGGAGGGTGTACACGGTGGGCAGAAGGAGTCCCCATTTGACCATTGAAGACACAGTGGCTCCCAGAGGACCAGTGGAAATACTGGATTCTGTGACTGACCAGAGGGTATAAAGACCATTCTCTGGCCTCTCCTGTCTTATATCTTATTATTATCCTATCCTCCCTTATCATTTGTTTTTATGAGAGAGGAGAGTAACGCTAAGTATGCCAGCATAAAAGAGAGATTCAGACAGAATGAAGCAAAGACCTCCTGACCCTGCCTCAGAAAAACCAATTTTTAAAAAATTGAAAATCCTCATACACATTGTGGAGAATAGAAGGAGTCAACCTGGTTTGTCCTGTGCATTCAGGGCCTCCTTTTGTCTCTCTCCTACCCCCTTAACTCCACATCTCATAAACTAATGTGGAATTTGAGAGACTTATGGACTGTGATCCACTCAGTGACCAACCCCAATTCGTTGTGACTCACCATGGAAAGTGCTGCCCGCACCCAGACAGAGGCGATGGACTCAGGGGGCAGAATGAGACCTAGCGTTATTGGACGGGGCCAGTTTGGAATTTTGTTTACTTGACTTTGCCTGTTTGTTCTAAGGGTTTTGTTTTTCTTTTCTTTTTCAGAGGGGGTGGGGCTGGAAGAGAGAGAAGGCAGATTTTTATTTCTTGAAAAATAAGTAAAATTTTTGAAAATGAACTAATATTAGAAAAATTCATCCCTTTTCAACAGCATGGGGATGGGAGGAGCTCAGAAAGATGCCAGTGGAATCTAGTTGGGACCAGGGGAGTTTAGGCAGCCAGCCTTTTCCTTGGAGGTTTGGGATGCGTCTTACATTCTGCTTCTCATAGTAGGGGGAGATGTTAGAGCAAATTGCATTAATCTGTTAGTGATTAGGCCCGGCCTGGGACGTGGTCCAGCCGCTGACGTGAGCCGAGAAGAGTGCCTTGCCTCTCTCCAGAGGTCAGCATCTGCCCCAGATCTGGGAGTTTTTGTCTTACCCCTGTTGCCGGGAGAGAAGATGCATCTTTCAAGGTTAATGCCACTAGCTGCAATCTCAAGGGATTCTGTGTGGGCCTGGATGAGAATAGGAAGATAGAGAGATAGCGTGTGTCTGTTAGGCACAGGGAGTGGGAAGGGGGTCCTGGGGAAGAGGTCCCCTCAGACCAGGAGACTGACCACATGTGGCTCATGTCCCAAGGCACCTGAAATAGACCGGTCTTTAAAACATGCTCGTGTTGAAAGCCATTCGAAAGCCCAGGAGCTGGAGAAGCTACACGTCGGCTGTTTTCTTTCTTTTGCCTTTTGCAAATTGATTACAGGTTTCCGGGAAAGAAAAAAACAACAAAAACAGGCCTGCTTGCCTGGAAGTGGTCAGACCTTTCCAAAAGTGTCCATAATGTGTGATTGCTTTAGTACCATGTGCAGATTGGATTAAAGCTGAGTAAATTGTTGAATTCAGGTCGGGCCTTTCTAATCGATACTGTTGCTGATGTCCCGTCGCAGACAAGGCCACAGAGATTGGGGCTTCCTCCTAACAATCGCTGGATTTTGAGAATGGAATTTTTTACTTACCTCTCTGTCCCACTTCTCGGTATACAAGGTACTTCTTGAGGAAAGAGACTCTGCATTTTTAGTGCTTACCACAGTGTGTCCCTAGGCACACAGTAGGCGCTTAACAAATGCTTGTCGAATTGAACCTAATTTCCTCATAGTAGGAGGTGTTAGGAGTGAATGATCACCCCCATTTTTACAGGTGAGGAAACTGAGCCTCAGAGAAATTGGCTGGCTTGACCCAGCTGAGAAGCGTCAGAGGTGGGCTTCCAACCGAGGTCCCCTGACTTAAAGACCAATGCTGGTCTGCTGTAATAATTGTGTTGTAAAAATAATAATAGCCAAGACTGAAATGTGTTATTTCCCTTGATATTCACAATAACCCTGTGAGGTAGGTACTGTTCCATTTTACAGATGATGTAGCTAAAGGCTGAGGGATCTAACAGGATTTGCCCAAGGTCACACGGCTAATGAATGTCAGAGGTGGAATTCAAACTCAGGTCTTCCTGGCCCTAATCCAGCCTGCCATCTGTCCGCTACGCCCCCTAGTGGCCCGTGCCCCATTCCCCCATCTTTGGAACCGTTGTGTTATTATTATATATTGTGTATTATCTCATCAGTTGCCAAGAGCTCAGTTACCATCTCAGTGCAGGTGATTTCCGCTTCTCCTGCGCTAACCCCCTCAGACCTTCTCACATCCCCTTCTAGGCCCTGAAGGCATCTGACGTGTCTAAAACAGGGCTCTCACCATTGCCTCCAAACTTCCCCTCCTCGTGCTCCTCATTCTCACTTGTTTCTACCTTCCCAGCGTGGCTACAATCAGTCCCTTTCTCCCTAGTCTCACATTGCTGCCCCACCTTGGTTTAGGGTTTCATCACCTCTCATTTGTATTAGTGCCATAGCCCTCCCTGCCTGAAATCTCTCCCCATTCCTGTCCTGTGCCAGGATGATTTCCAAAGTGTAGGTCTGACCACATCAACCCCTGCTCAGGGAACTCCAGAGGCTCCCAGTTTCCTTCAGGAACAACCAAGAAGTCATCCATTTTTCAGCTAAAGATAATCACAACTTGGCCCCTTCCTACCTTTCCAGGCATCCCCCCTTTCCTCCCCTCCACATACTCTGCTATCCTCATTGTGTTCCTTGAACATAACCCTCCATGTCTGTGCCCCCTCACAATTTCTGTGCCTTTTAATTTCCTACCTTCCTTGATGACTCAATTTAAATCCCACATTCTGCAGGAAGGCCTTCTCTGTCCCTTCCCTTCCCTCCCAGACTGCCTTCTATCTATTTTGTATGTAACCTCTGTGTTCTTAGTTATTTTCACCAGTAGGATGTCAGCTCTGAGGGTCTTCTCTGGTCTAGATCTTTGCAGTATCTGCCATACACTAAGCACTTAATAAATACTTGTTGATTGTCAGACTAATTAATGTATTTTGGAAAAACTGAGAACTGCCTCCCACCATCCACCCCCAATATGCTTTTCTAATGACTGGTGTTGACTTATCTGGGCACAGACTGTTTGCCAATATAGGTAAGTTCCCTGAGGGCAAGTTTTGTTTCACTTTCCCCTTTGTTTCCCCAGCACCTGGCACAGTGCCTGCTACATAGTAAGCTTTTTAAAAAATGGTTGTTGATTGACTGCTTGAAAGGCTGACTCACAGAGGTGACCTGGAAATGAACAAGTATCAGGAAATTGAAAGTATCCAGGAGAATATCTTCATACTCAGATTGGCTTTGCAATTTTTGCTAATCTTTAACCAGAAGTAGAAACACTTAACACTGTTTCGATTGAAAGTACAACTTTTGAAAACTTGGCTTGCTTACGATGGAATGTTTGTTTTAATGTTCTTGCAGATTTCCTTGACCATTTGAACCTGAAAACACGGTGTTAGCCTCTTATTGGTAAGTCCTTTGTGTTTAATATTTAAAAGAAAATAACTACAATTGCACGTGACTCAAGAATTCAAGTGGAATGTTGCCTGACTTGTACTGTAATTAAATGGTTATTCACTCACTTTTGGGTTCTTTCATCCAATAATTTGTGGTGTTTTCCATGCTTGCAGTAAAAAGGCATGCATTCTTCTTGGTGGTCAAAAGACCTTTGAATACAGGTCAGAAGCCATTGGGGATAGAGTGGCTGTACAACAGTTATTGTCATGGGGAAAAAAAAAAGATCTGAGGGTCTGGAGGACTGCAAGGTCATTATGAGTCCCCTATTGTGACTTCAAATGGAAGCCAGATTAAACTACCAGGACCTTAAACTGAATTGAGAGGCATAGATAGTGTCAACAAAGTGGAAGGTCTGTATTGCTTTGGTTGGACTGCATCTGGAATGTTGTGTTTAGGGCTAAGTGTTACATTTTAGGGAAAAGGTTGAAATTTGGATGGATTGTCCTTAAGACGATGGGCCGGAACAATAAAAAGGCTGAAAATCATGCCTTATGTGGAAAGAGCTGAGACTTTTTATCCTGAAGAGGAGATGATCGGGGGTGGTGGGGGTGGAATGAGTCACTGTTTTCATACATCCGAAGGGCTGTAGTGCGTAAAAGGAATTAGACTTTTTCTGCTTCTCCCCAGTGGACAGAGCTAGGAACCATGGGTAGAAACTAGAGAACTATAGATTATCAGTTGAATATAAAGAGATTTTAAAAAACCTTGCTAACAATCAGGGTATCCAGAAGTCTAATGGACTTTCTTGGGAGCTAATCCGTTCCCAAGTCAGAAATGGATTGACCACTCGTAGAGGGAGGCTTTGCTTCTGCCAGGCCTTGGTCTCGATGACCTCACAAGTCCCTTTGAATTCTCAGATTCTGTGATTCTGTTACCTGAAAACCTCTCCAGCAACCCAAACGTTCCCAAGCCCCAGCTTGTGGCCTCTTATTTCAAGCCTTTCTTAATACATCAACGTTTTAAGATAGCAAAGGAATTTGAACAACTCCCTGGAGTTGGCTCTCAGGGGATCTGGCCTGTAGCTGAAGAGTGATCGGCCCACTTCTTCCTCGTGCCCCTGTGCTCCTGAAATTTCTCCTTCTTATGACCCATTTGCTGTGGCATGATGAGCAGGGCACTAACCGAATTCTTTGGGGATGATCCTATTTTGGGGGTAGGAAAAGGATGTGTGTTTCGGTGGGGACTTTTATAAAGAGTCACAGGCTTCCCTTTCTATTGTGATTGTGGTGAGAAGGGATTTCTTCTCTCTTAGAGCAACATCCCTGTCTGGGATACTCGGACTTGGATACCAGACTGAAATAGGCCAGGATGGACCACGTGTTCTTTTGCTTTGAATGATTTATTGATCTTCTTATAACATCGTCACTTCCCGATAACTCCTCACCCACCTCCCCACCACCCATAGGACCTCTCTGTGTAACAAAGAGATACACAGTAAATCAACATATTGGCCGTATCTGAAAACATGCCTCATTCTGCACCTCTGGTTCACCACCTGTCTGCTGAGAGTCAGGAGGCAGGCTTTCCTGCTAGTCTTCTGAAGTCAGGACGGGTCGATTCATTGATGAGAATTCTGAAATCTCCTGTCTGTTGTTTACGTTGACATTATTGTGGTCTTCTTGAAATTATTATCCTAGTTCTGTTCACTTCTCTCTGAACCAGTTCATACAGAACTTCTCGTTTCCCAGAATCTTCATTTTGAGACAACATGCAAATAGCTCTGTAATATAACGTATGTACCATGTAGCTGGAAGGTCACTAGCGGGGTGATGGGATGGAGGGCAGAAAAGGCCTCTTGCGGAAGGTGGGGTTGGAGATGAATCCTGAAAGAGGCCAAGGAAGCCAGGAGATAAAGGTGAGAAGGGAGCATATTCCAGGTGTGGGAGACAGATCCCAGTGAGAAGGTATAGAATTGGGGGAGATGGAATGTTGAGTTTGAGGAACAGCAGGTAGTCTTGTATCTCTGAAAGAAGGAGAGTAAAGTATGAGAAAACCAGAAAGATAAGAAAGAGGATAGGCCTCTTATATTCCTATCTTATATTCTATTTGCATATCAGACTTTTATTGGAGATATTTGCTGTGATGATTTTTCCCATTTGACTACTTTTCTTCTTATTATGGCTGCATTGATTTTGTTTGCATAAAGGCTTTTACAGTTTTATATAATTGAAACTGTCTATTTCATCTTTTCTGATCACCTCTGTCCCTTATTCAGCTAAGAAATTTCACCCTAGCCAGAGTTATACCTTCTTTCATTCTCCTCTAATTTTTAATGATGGGATCTTTCATATTTATGTTATATATTCATTGGAACTTGTTGGGGCATATGGTGAAAAGAGTTGCTCTAGAGAGATCTTACAGATATCATGGGTTGTGGTAATATAGGGTCATGTCCAGAAAGCTAGTCAGTGTCATGGATGAGTGCTTAGGTAACTTTAAAGCCAGGTGAACAGTACCTATGAGAGGGCTGCAGTCAATACAGGTAGGCAACCACAAGTGACCAGTGTGTTTTTAAGTAGGTCTAACAGTCTGGGAAATTGGTATGGGCAGACAGCCAAGGTTTCCAGGAAGGTATTTCAGGTCACTGTCTCAGCATGACCAGACCAGAAACCTAAGAAGCACAAGGTGAGAGGCCCATCAGAATAGAGGTGGACATGGTTAAACCAGTTAACAAGAGTCAGAGAAGAGATCTGGGTTCAAGTCTCAGCTGAGATCTCAGCTCCTTCATTGGATGATGAATGAGTGGATCTAGATAATCTCCAAGGCCCCTCTAAACCTAGGGAGTTTCAAGGGGCCCATGGAGAGATTTCGGGGGATTCTTTGCACTTGAATGGGAAAATATTTTGCCTCTTTATTTTCCTTAGCCTCTAATTATAATTTAGTGCCTCCTTCTATTATAAATCCAGGCAACAAACCAGAGAAGGGTTAGTGACAATCTGTGACTCTGTAACCGAGGGAAATCTTTTCATATAACATTGCCTTTTTCGCAGATATCTCGAAATAGCATTTGTGCCCATCACGCCTTTAAAATTACTTTAAAATTATTAAATCTGCCATCAGATATATTTCCATATCGCAAATTGTTCCTTTAATATTTTGATAACTGCATTTAAATATAATTGGTTTCCCTGGTAATCACATATTTAAAAACATTATTCTGAGAAGAGATCCCTGGGCTTCACCAGACTGCCGAAAGGGTCTGTGACACAAACAAGAGGAAGTAGCCTTGCTGGGAGCTTTGATCATCTCTGGACCTGGGAACTCAAGCTGGGAGGAGCCGGGTCACAGGGGTCAAGCACGGACAGAACGGGCCGAGCCGGGTTAGCATAAGTGATGACAGTGCGAAGATTTGGTTGATTGCTGCCTGGCTTTTACCCTGTTCCCTGTAGTGTGGGTGGACAAAGGCCAGTGGGTCTGCGCTGATGGCCACCAGGAGGTAGAGTCCTGCACCTGCCAGTTTTCTCAAGTGTAACAGAAATGGACAATCAGATTTTCCTGTCCTTCCCTTTCTACCAGGGGGTGCCTTACACAGTTGAAACTCTGGGTGCTCAGTCAGAAAGCAGAGGCCTTCTTGAATCTTCTTGGGAGTCAAGCTCATTGAACATGGCGGCCCCCTCCCAGTTGTACCATCACTAGAGGTGGGGAGGGGAGTGGGCCAGTCAGGAGGAGGGAATGACGAGGGTGAAGGACCCATGCTGAGGGGGCAGCGGGCATGGTGATTCTCAAGAGGCAACCCTTTTTTTGGTGTCAAAATACTGGAAACTAAAGGGGTGCCTGCCCATCGTTTGGGGAACATCATGGTATAAGGATGGCATGAAAAAGAATACTATTGTGCTATGAGAAGTGATGATTTCAGAGAAAACTGAGAAGGCTTGTATGAATGATACAGAAAAACAAGTTATACAATAACAACAACATTGTAAAGGTGTCTTAAGGAATCTTATCAATGCAATGACAACCATGATTCCAGAGGACTAGTCATGATGCTTGAGACTTCTCTCCCGGTGGAGAGGTCATAGACCGAGAATGCAGAATGAGCTGTATGTAGTTTTTGGACGTGGCTGTTGTAAGGATTCATTTTGCTTGACTTGGCATATCTGTTACAAGGGTTTTCTTTGGTTTTCTTTTTCCGTAAGAGGAAGTTGGGGGGAGAGAAAACAGATTTGTTCATTGAAAAAATTAATTTGAACTTTAAAAAAGGAGGATGCTTGACATTGTGTCCCATAGATGTGATTGACAACAGATGCAGATGAGCTGGGGCCCATCCATAGGAGAACTGTTAGATGGGGACACAGTAAGTTCATCAGATGAAATTAGGTCAAATGACGGGGGCTGTTTAGCCCAGAAAGAGGAAGACTTTGGGGGAGACATGAAAGCAAGGATTTGCAGGTCAGCCATATTTATTTTGCTTGGATCCAAAGGAGAGGCCAAGGACAAATTAGTACAAGTGGCAGAGGCCACTTTGGTTTTGCCATAAGACTGGCCCTCATTGATCAGTGCTAGAGCTCTTGGAACTTACACCCAAATGTTCTAACTCTTGTGAGCCCAGAACACTGTCTCCTGTCAACTACACGACTTGGAATCTACAACCTGTTAGGAAGCAATAGATTGTGTGTCGGAACAATTTGGTCAGTGGACCAGCATGTGTTAAGCACCTACTGTGTGCCGGGGTACCCTGTGCTAACCGTTGGGGCTACAAGGAAAGGCAGCAACAATACCTGTCCTCAGGGAGCTGACAGTCTCCTGGTGGAGTCCCAGGTGGAGACAACTCTGGCCATCCAAGATATAGGCGGGGAGTGGGGATGTGGCCTAGATGTGTGGGTGGGTGGGTATGTTCCTCTCCCAGAATCTTGGTGAGGAGAAGTGCAGATTTCACCGTACTGTACCATGTACATCAGGTAGATAATAAGAGGTTATTGACTTTGCCTCTGACACTTTGCATATTGTGTTTTGCATGGGTGCTGTTGCTACCTTTTCTTCCTTTCCCCAAGGTTCTGGACTGATAAAAGCTTTCTCTACCAAAGAGGCTAAAATATGTATGGGGGCAGAGGAGGGGATTGGGGGGGTTCCCTTGGCCTCCCACTCCTACATTCTTATTGAAGTGGCAAAGTCTGAATGGCTAATGGGGCCTTGGAAGGAAATCTGCCAGTGGAGAGATGGAGGAGAGAGACACGGCGCCTGAGTATTTGGGGGGAGGGGAGAGGAAGACGTGACAAGCCTGGAAGGGGAGGGGGAGGGGAGCAGCTTAGGAAGGCCAGACAGGATGTATGTGTCCTGGAGGTGATCTGTTTGTTAGTTAGAGATAGCCAGATGATACCGGAGGAGTCTGGGTCATAAAGCTGACATACCATCTGAATTCCATGACACAAATCAGTTGTCTGAGACTCGTAAGGGGTGAAACCTGCAAAATTGAGATCTGGCTGTCCACTCAACATGGGGCCAGGTGGTCTTGATGGGCAGGGGGTTCTGGGAGTGGTGATGAGGTTGAGGAATGGGGGCACAGTGGGCCTCCCCTCCCTGGAGGTCTTCAGGAAGAGGCTGGAGGACCCCCTGTTGGGTACGTCAAAGAGGAGATGCTTGTTGGGGTGGGGGCCGCACTTGACGGCCTCTACCCTTCCCCAGAGAGAGTTTGTTGGGGTTTGGAGTCGTAAAGTAAGTGCAGTGCTGAGATACGGGGGTTCCCTTAAAGAGCTGGGCCCACCCCTTCATTCTCTAGGTGAGGACAGTGAAGGCCCAGAACCCAGCTGTCCTCAACTGCAAATCTGGTGTGCTTCTCAGCTTCTACAGAGGTGCAGGCTACAATTCCAAAATACTGGCACGCACGGGGGGGTGGGTGTGTGTGTGTGTGTGTGTGTGTGGGTGTGTGTGGGTGTGTGTGTGTGTGTGTGTGTGTGTAAAACATGTGCCACTTCCTTCAAAGAAAGCTCAGAGAATGAAGTGGAAGAGAGGAATCTTCTCCCTTGGATAAGCTGGCTAGCCAGACAGACACATGGATAGACGGGTGATGCATAGATAGATTATCTTAAATAGAAGAATAGATAGGTAAATGGACAGAGACAGGTAACAGACAGAAGGATGATCTTAGTAGATGGGTGTATAGAGACAGACAGGTGGCTGGACAGTGATAGAGAGGTAGATATATAGATGGATGGATGGATGGATAGAAAGGTAAATGGGCGGATAGATAAGCATCTATTCAGCACATTCATGTTCAGGCGCTGTGCCGCTGACTATGCGCTCTCCTGCCCTGGAGAGCTCGGCCCTCCCAGCTCTGGGATCCTGCCCTGGGGCCCTCTCTGACTGGGGAGAGCCCTTGCCCTATCTAGGGGTCCCCAGTCATGCCTCATTGTGTTCCCCAGCGTAGTCTGGGCAGCGATCCTGCCCCGGGACCCCACTCCCCCAACGCCCCGTCCCCAATTTGAGTTTTGGACCCAGAGTCAAATCAATCCTGCCTCTGCTCCTGGAATGTGTCTGTCTCCTCCCCTATGGCCCTGCTTCACATCTTTGTTATGGTCCCCTACCTGTTATCTCTCCCCTTAGAATGGAGACTCCTCGAGCCAGGTACTGACTTATTTCTGTGGGCGCAGCGCTCAGCCCAGTGACTGTCCCATAGGAGGCACTAAATAAATGCTCCATGTATTCATTCATTCATTCATTCACTCATTCATGGACTTTCAGCACCTCCCCTCATCCTACAAATGTGGGCATACCACACAGTCAGATGAAGTCAGAGCCCCAGGAGGAGGCCCAGACAGGGCCGTGACCGGCCAGGCCTCCGGAGTGAGTAATAACCAGGCTGCTCAGGCAGAGGCAGGCACCGCTTCTGGCCAAGACATTCCTGGAAACTGCATCATGAAGCCGAAACGTCTAAATGCAAATCCCCTCCGCCCCCCGCCTTTGCACTGTTAACAAGAAGTAATCATTGTTATTATTTATGGCATTAATTACTTAATGGCATCGACTTCTTGGGGTCGCCTTTCACAGTAACTTAGCTTTGCGCGTAGCAGCAGAGTTCTGAGTGCTTTGTGTCACTTGAGCCTGACGGTCGCCCTGGGAGGCAGGTATCAGAGGGACTCGGGCCTCCCCGTCCCTCGCCGTCCCCTCCGGCCGCACTGACCTTCTCGTCATACTCACTTCCTCCGCTCTGGTTTATCTGCCTTCCCGTTGGCCCCTCTCCATCTCTGGAAGCTTCTTTCTCCTAGCTCTGCCTCCCGGGCTCCCTCTTCCTTTGAAGATGCTGCTCAGACACCAGGAAGCCTTTCCTGATCCGCCACACCATCCTCCCCCTCCCCTGAAACTGTCTCGTGCCTTAATATGTATACTGTGCGCACATATTAAGTGTATTTGTTTTTCTCGTTACAGCGGACGTTCCTGGGAGGAGGGATTATTTCCTTCTCAGTACTTGTATGCCTGGTATGTAGCACAATGCCCGGCATGTGGTGAGCACTGAAGAAATGCTTGTCTGCTTGAGGACAGGGACCTCCCATGTTCATAAGGCCTACCTGCGAGCAGAGAGCTCTTACGCTCAGTCCAAACCTTCTACTTTCACTCACTGACGTTCCCTCCCCGATACCATCATTTTCCAACTTTTTAATTAGTCTGAAGGCCTCTTTGTAATGTCCATTTTCTTACCCCTCACCCCTCCACTCACACACACACATAATACTGTATTATTAACCTCTATCAATTGAGAAAACACATAACTGAATAAGGATCCCTTGTAATAATTCTTAGGCCCTCCAGATGTCTGCCCTTGGGCCCAAGCGCTGGGAAAAGCAATATTCTCTCTCTCTATTCAAATGGGGTTGTGATCTCATCCATCTAGACGAATCCTGCAGAATGGGAGCTCACAGTTCATCTGTGCCTATCCACCCCGGGCACGGCTCTCATCCGTGGCGAGGGAGTCTCCCGGGGTCTGAGGCCTTTCTCGCCTTCTTCTGACATTGCCATCATCATCATCTTCATCACAATGTGTTAATGGTAATAATAGTGTCGATGATCAGTATTAATCCTAACAGCAGCTCTGTAAGGTTTGCAAAGGAGTTTATGTACTTCTATTTGTATTTATTTATATTTGCACATTTATTTTACATTGGTTTATATTTTGTTTTATTTATATTTATTTAGTATGGTTCTATCCGTATCTATATCTATAAAGTCTCCCTAAATTCTCCCAGCCTCTGATCCAAGTGCCATTCTTGTCCTCACTTTATGGAGGAGGAAATCTCAGCCTCCTTTGTAGAGTGAAGGACCTGAGCTGGATGGCCTTGAAGGGCCTTCCCTTTTCGGTATTGAATGACAGTTCACATTTACTTAGCTCTCTGAGGTCTGCCAAGTGGTCTCACTTGATCCTCACAAGAACCTGTCAAGGTGGTGCTATTGTCATCCCCATTTGATAGATGAAGAAACTGAGGCAGAGAAGGGTGAAATGACTGGCCAGGCTCACATCGACAAGTAAGTGTCTGAAGCAGGATTTGAACTCGGGTCTTCCCAGCTCTCAAGGACAGCTTTGCTCCCTCTACATCCCGTGAGCCCAGGACGGACTCCCGAGTCCTGACTCTGCCCTCTAGGCCGCCCTGTCTCTGGCGACCATATTTCATGCTGCTGGGTTGCCTGTCCTCATGGAGGTCACTTCAGGCACGCTGCAGGCCTTCATCCCTGGCCCTTTTGTTTGTCTAATTTGCAAATGGCACGAAGCTGGCAGGGACAGCTAACGAAGGAGAGGACAGACTCGGGGTCCAGAGTGACCTCAGCCGCCGAGAGCCACGAGCCGCATCAGCACAATGGAATCGAATGGGGCTGATGTGAAGGGGGCATTTGGGTTTGAGCAGCCCCACAGCCCCCACTCGATGGGACCAGTTGGTTTCTCATGCGTAAGTAAAAGAATTGGGGCCATGGTCAGCAGTGGGCACAGAGGTTTGCCGCATGCCAGAACGTCGCGTTAATAGAATGATGGCGCCAGATTGAATGAGGCCTTTCTCCTGCTTAGATCACACCTGAAGATGAGGAATTCTTAGGATTCTTGATTCTGAGCTGGAAGGTCATCTTGTCTAACCCTCTGATTTCACAGTGAGGAAACTGAGACCCAGAGAGGCAGTGACTTATCCAAGGTCACATAGATAGTAAGCGACAGATGCAGGTTTTGAACCCAGGTCTCATGGCTCCAAATCCAGGTCAGCGTTTGTGACTCTGGGCAAGCTATGCCTCAGTTGTTTCATTAGTGTCTAGACTCGAAGTTGGGACAAACTTGGTTTAAATCCTGCGTCTGATCAGTACTGGCTGTGGTGAACGTTGGGCTTGTCAGCCAACAAGTATTTGTTAATTGCTTACAGAGTTCCAGGAGCTGTAGTGGGGATGCAGAGAGAAGCAAAAACAAAGATAGAAAACATACCCAAAACCCAACCTGTCCCCTCACTGACCTTGCACTCTGATGGGAAGTTAGTTTGCCGATACTTAGGGGACCGCAAGCTACTTACGGATGTCTGAGAGGGACGCCATGAGCAGCTGCAGGGACCAGGAGATGTCCCTCTGGCCAGCTGAGCCTTGAAGGAAGCCAGGAGAGCATTCTGAGGCAGCGCGAAGGTGGGAGAGGCCAGCTCGGAATCGTGGCTGGACCTCAGGGAGGGGCCGGGGCTGCATCTCCCCTCAAGCTTGACATGGACTCGTGTCCCCACCAGCTGGGTTCTTCCCCCTGCCCTTTGCTAAGTGCTAATGACTAACTACAGAATTCCCTTTAGGCGTGTGACATCAGTTAGCTTTTACTATTAGGTATTTACTCCAAAATTACAGCAAGGGGAGGGGGAAGGAAGGGAAGCCCACTAGGCACTACATACGTTATCTCAATGTATCTTCACAACAACCTTGGGAGGTAGGTGCTATTATTACCCCCATTTTACAGATGGTGAAACTGAGACAGAGGCAAAGGGACTGGCCCAGCTTCCCACAGCTGTTAAGAGTTTGAGACTGAATTTGAACTCCAGGCCCAGTGCTCTATGCACCATGGCACCCGCTAGCTGCTGCTAAGAGCCTAAGCAAAAACAAATGACCGTTGTCCCCACCTAATACCTCGCTCCATATTCTCCCCTGTACCGCTGAGTGACTGGTGACCAGCACCCTCTGAACAGTGACCAAAGTCCGTCAGCCCATGGTGATCCAAGTACCCTGAGCCCCGCCGTGCCCAGGCTGAGGAATTGCCGGTGAGGTCATTCTAGTGCCATCATTGATAGGGCCAGAGTGGAGCCAGGCACAGGATGATGGGAATACTGCACCCTCTGGAATCTGCATGAGGTCACACGGGTCATATGTGACAGATAAGATTCAAATCCACTTGGCCTGGTGGTCCTTCTGGCTCAGAGATGCAGCTCGTAGAACCCAAGGAAACTAACCAAGCTTCCAGTAAATTTGTCATCTAATGAGTAGGGTCAGTCAGTAAGCACTTATTAAGTGCATACTGTGTGCCAGGCACTGTGCTAAGTGCTAACGATACCAAAAAAAAAAGGCAAAAGACAGTCCCTGTCCCCAAGGAGCTCACCATCTAATGAGGGCAACAACATGGAACCAAATCCATATACACAAGCTCTATGCAGGATGAATGGGAAATATGTAACTGAGGGAAGGGGACTGAGAAGGCTTCCTGTCAAAGTGGGGTTTTAGTTGAGTTTAAAGGAAGCCGAGCAGAGGAGGGAGGGTCTTCCAGGCCGGGGGCAGCCAGAGAGGATGCTCAGAGCCGAGAGATGGAAGAGCCAGGAGCTGGGGTCCCTGGATTGAAGAGTGTGTGTCAGAGGAAATAAGGAGGCCAGAAAGGTAGGAGGGGGCTTTGAATGCAGAACAAGGATCTTAGTTTGCTCTTGGAGGTGAGAAGGAGTCACTGGGGTTTATTGAGTAGGGGTTGTGACGTGATCGGACCGGGATGAATGGAGCGGGGAGAGACTCAAGACGGGCAGACCCTGCTCCCCCAGCAGCTACTACAGCAGTCCAGCTGTGACCATGGGGCAGTGGCAGAGGAGAGGAGGGGATGTCTTCACAGATGCTGCACAGGTGAAATCAACAGGCCCTGGCACCATATTAGATAGGGACATGAGGAGTGAGAGAGAGTAGGAAATCCGAGATGACCCCTAGGTTGTAAATCCGAGGGATGGGAGGATGATGGTGGCCTGGACAGTACAAGGAAAGATTGGGGCAGGAGAGGTCAACTTGAGAATCATCAATCAACTTGAGAATATGCTGATCTATCTGTGGGAGCTGGTGAGGTCACTGAGTGAGTAGCATAGGGGGAGAAGAGGAGAGGATGGAACCCTGAGGGATACCTCCAGCTGGAGGCGTGAACTGGAAGAGGATCCGGCAAAGGAGACAGAGAAGGAGCGGTCAGAGAGGGAGGAGGAGAACCAGGAGAGCCAACGTCCTGAACACGTAGAGAGGAGAGAAGATCCAGGAGGAGAGAGGGACCCCCGGTGTCGGAGGCTGCAGAAAAATCAAGGAGAATGAGGACTGAGGAAAGCCCACTGGGTGTGGGAGCTGAGGAGGTCGTTGGTCGCCTTGGAGAGGGTGCTTTGGGTGGAATGATGAGGTCAGAAGCCAGTCTATAGTTAAGAGAGGGGGGGTTGAGGAGGCAGAGGCGCCTTGTAGGCAGCCTTGGAGGAGTTTAGCTACAAAGGGCAGAAGAGACATCGGCCATATGGGAACGGAAGGGTCCAGAGAGGGAGGTGCCGGCGTTGGAGTCTGGAAGATCCGGGTTCGGGTCCTGCCACTGCCCCTGCCCCATGCTGAGTCCTTTAAGCATTCCCAAGCCTTGGTTCCCTTATCTTTAAATTGGATATAACAGTAGCAATCACGGTCCTTAAAGCGGTTGTGATTTTGTTGGTGTGAGGAACTCCTGTAGAGGGAGGTCTTTCTACCAGGGCAGCTTATCATGAGGTCCTATACTGGGAATAATAATAGCTAGCCTTTATACAATGCTTTAAGGGATTCCACCAAATCCATTTTACAAATGAGGAAACTGAGGCAGGCAGGGTCACCCAGCTAACATCTGAGGTGGGATTTGAACTCGGGTCTTCCTGACTCCAAACCCAGCACTCTGGGCCAACTAGTGGCCACATTTGTAGTTTTGGGAGTTGCCTGGGGGCACTGAGAGGTTGGGTAACTGGTCCAGGCTCACAAATCTAGTGTTTGTTGGTGGGGACTTAAACCCAGGTCTCCCCAGCACTGAGACTGGCCCTCCATCCGCTGTGCAGCCCTGATTTCTATCATTAGTAGCATTACCTGACCCTCACCGCACAGGGCTTGGAAACTGCGTGTGTGCGCTCTCGCACTCCTCTGTAACACAATATCCCTCAGTCAGGGAACTCCTGCCTGCGGGCCTTTCCATCTGGGTGGCTTCCAGAGCTGCTGAGCTCTGTCCAGTCCAGGGGTGCAGGCCCCTGTCCTGTCAGGCACCGAGGCTCCCGAGGCTCCCAACCCCAGCCTCAGCCTCAGGGCTGAAGAAACCCGTGTTGGGGTTTTCCTTCTCTGCTCAGTCTGCTTTGGAGACCCTTCACAAGCTCTGCACTCCATCCGGATGGCCCACTCTGTGTTCCCCAAACCTGACTCACCCCAGCCTAGGGAGCTCTTCATTAAACATGTATTAGGCACCAATTAAGCACCAGAGCCTGAGACAAAAACGAAGTCATCCCTGCCCTCAGAGAGCTTATGAATCCAGTGTCACCCAGTCCTTTCTGATTTGTCAGCTAGTGCAGGCTTAAAGAAAGATGCGGGCAGGAAGGTGAGGCCAGACCTTCCCTGACTGTTCTGGTCTCCCGAAGTGACCAAGAGTTCAGTGATGCCGAGTGGCCTTGATTCAGCTCTGTGCCTCCTATGAGCAAGGCTTCCAAATCAGTTATTGGGGGGGGGTGTTACACAGAAAAAGGGCCAGCTGGAATTGATATAGCGCTTTATGGTTTGCACATATTATCTCATCTGAACCTTACAACAACCCTGGGTGCTAGCTGTTGTTATCCCCATTTTGCGGGTGAGGAAACTGAGGCCAATAGAGATTAACTGAGCTGCCTAGGGTCAAACAGCTACTTCGTATTTAAGACAGAATTCGAACTCAGATCTTCTGGACTTCAAGTTCAGCACTATCCATTGCACCCTCTAGCTACCTCAGTGAGCAGTAATAGAAAGAGAGAGAGAGAGAGATTAAAAAAAAAAAAAGGTGCCGACAGCTGAGCCTTGGGAACAGCATGGAGAGACAGACCGGATCCATGAGAAGCATGGATCCATGTTCTCTGTGACATGGATGCCCCTCTCGGTGATGCGGATTGCAATCTGTCCATTCCCCTCAGAGACTTGGAGTTCTAGAGCTGAAATTAACCCGAGATGTCTTCTAGCCCCATCCCCTCATTTTACAGACAAGAAACCGCAAGCCCCTAATTATGTGACTTGCCCAAGACCGCCCAAGGCAGTAAGTGGTGACAGGCAGGATTTGAACCCAGGTCCTCGGACTCCAGGAGGGGCAGGGCTCTTTCTGTGGGCGCCTCACTGCTTTGTCCCTCCCGTCCCAGGAGACCCAAGGGGGCTTTCTCTAGACCTTCCACATTGCAGATATGCCTCTCTGTTCCCTCCCACTCCTTCCGGGACCAGTCCACCCCCTTTTCCAATCCCTAGTTTCTCTGTTGGTCCCTTCTGCCTTTATTTATTGTGTAATGACTTATTAAAGGTTTTTTTGAGCCTTCCCTGTGTTGGTAACATTCTTTCCTTCTTTAAATTACATTGTATATCATTTGTATTTACTTTATCTGTGGAGATAGAATATAAGCTTCTTGAGGGCAGG